>NC_136485.1:92661857-93019357 GCF_053919585.1 Euprymna scolopes
CTGTGTAGGTGTCTGTCTATGTGTGTGTGTATATTTCTCTACGCAATAACTCTCTCAATTTATAGTCTACAGACTCGAAATTTAATATACAGGGTACTGAGATTTGGAAAAATTTATGTGATCGGTTTTCGGCCAAAAATTTGGCTGTTAAGGGGTCCAAGTTCAACGATTTGACCTTTGAGAACTCTACCAAACTCCTCCGACAATTTGGGGGTCTACACACTTGGAATTTTAGATATATGTTCCTTGGACATGGATCTAAATAAATAACTTGATTTGAGCCCAAAACAATAAATGTTAAGGGGTAATAATAGTGGTCAAAGTTAAAAAATTTGACTGTTACTTTTTTTTTTTTTTTTGCTCAGCATACACCTCTAAACACCCGGGCAACGCTGGGCACCCATTCTAGTGTTTGTATAAAGTAATTCATATATGTTTATATTTATATTTTTATATATATATAGATAGATATATGTATGTATACGTATATGTAAATATATGCATACATATGTATATATATATGTGTGTGTACATTATTTGACACACGCGAATGTTACATTCTTTTATCGAAACATATGATGATCGTAAAGTATATACAGAGTGACCCCCCCCCCCAAAAAAAAACTAAATGGAGGCCATCTAGAACATATGCTGTAGAACGGAGAAAATGAGGTCAAAGACCCTAATGTTTTGATGTGATGTTTTGAATATAATAAACTAGTTATGACAAAAGTTTCATTTCATTCGGACAAAACACTACGAAACGGGGCCTAATTAAAGTTGGGGCCCGTTTTGGGGTCACCCTGTATATATATATATATATATATATATATATATATATATATATATATATATATATATATATATATATATGTATACATATGTCTTTATATATATGTATGTATATATATATGTATATGTATATGTATATATATATGTATATATATATGTATATGCATATATATGTGTGTTTACATGAGTATGAATTTTATTCATAGAAACATTAATGAAACGTGTATGCATAATGTTTGTACAAATATAATAAAACTTATGTGTTATATTATGGCGCCAAACATTAGATAGAGCTCAGTATTATATTCAGTTTATATTTATACAAACATCATGCATATATATATATATATATATATATATATATATATATATATATATATATATATATATATATATATATATATATATATTAGGTTGGTGCAAAAATAATGTCTTTTTCTCATGTGCAACTTCATGTCAAACAACGGCATAATTTTGTACCAACCTAACACATGCATAAACACACACTCACACATACATATATATGCGTGTGTGTGTGTGTGTGTGTGTGTAAATTAATTGAAAGAGTGGTGTTCTATCGACCCACGATACTTCCGTGTGGTTCGATCTTGCAAGCGTTTTCAATACCCAGATTGTAAAAGTGACTCTCAGGTGTGTTATTTCTCAAGAGACAATAGATACCTCCTATTAGGTTAGCTGCGCGTATAATTGTGAGACAATGGTTGCGGAAGCTCAAACTATACCTCTTCTTAATCGACACTGCTTGAGTCCAATGACAAGAAAAAGTGCCAGACGAACGGAAACAATGCTAAGATAAGCGAGAAACACATGCAGCACTTGAAATTCTCAAATGGTCACCCATTTTCCTACTGACCAGGCTCAAGGGTACTTAACTTATATATATATATATATATATATATATATATATATATTATTTATTTGCGGACTATTATCATCATCTTCTAATTGTCGTTTCACGATAGCGGTTTCACTCCAACTCTAAGCCGGCTAGAGGATTAGTTGGCCAAAACGTGGTAAGACAACAGTAATTATGGAAGGCAGTAATTACTGAGGATACAGTTAGGAGATTAAGCATTCCTGTCCCTGTAGCGGTTAACCACCTCAGGAAGGCCAGAGGAATTGTTGGCCGAAACTTCGAGAAACAACAACTAGAAAATTAAGATAATAGTCCACAAAAAAATAAATCGATAATACAGGTTGCTTATCTCAAAAAGAGTTCCAATTAATTAAATAATACACAAACACGCGCGCATGTGTGTGTGTGTGTGTGTGTACTGGTTAAAAAGGATTTCAAACTGTACCTGGCAAATGTACCCGGTGAACCAAGTGCAAGAAAGATTGCACTTAAACGGGCAATGAGGATTTTAAAAAGCTTTCTCGGTTAGAATATATGAAATAGCGGGTTAATGTCTTGTGTCCGGTAGGATGCCCATTCCCAGCCCAATTGAAATTTTTTGAAAAATTTGTGTATAGTATGTATCAAAGTTATACATATACTTCTATTTACATATATGTGCATAAATATATATATATATATGTATTTATATATATATATGCACATATAAATGTAGATATGCATACTTATATATATACAATATGTATATACGTCTTTATATATGTCTTGATTTCCGAGACCTTCGAAAGAAGTAAAAGGAAACTATATATATATATATATATATATATATATATATATATATATATATATATATATATATATATATACCAAAAGTACCTCTCGTGGATTGGGTTTTGAAAAGAGCCTTAAAAAATGAACTCTGATTTATATAAAAATATAAATAACTTAAAAAAAATTTTAACATATTTATTTTCTACATGCTTTTTATATGTTATCTTCCCTTTCGACGTATAGATGTACACAAACACAGACATACAAACCTTGGTCTTCATTACATATATGTATAGCTGTACAGATAGGCAGACACACAGACACAGATAAACCCGGTATTGGTCGGATCATCTTTTTGGGGTGGAGGGACAATTGCTCAAACGAACATGAGGGGGCAGTAGAGAGAATCTTTATTGACATAAACATATTTTAATTAGGGTTCCCCATTAGATGTTATCTCCATGGGGCCCCACCTCCGTTAGTGGAATTAAGCGATGTAACCCTAACCCCACTCTTCCCATGAGTGAGTTATCAAGTTTGGTAGCTTTACGTTAAACAGTAGGGGCGTGCATAGGGTTCCCAGTTATAAGTTAGACCACCGTTCGTGAGGGTGAGTTGTGCAACCCGTCAAATCTTCTCCCACCTTATAGTGGGTTATTCTGCCATATTTGGTAACTCTACAAGTGTACATCAAACAGTGTGAGCGTGCACAGGGCTTCCAGTTTAAAGTGATCCCTCTGTGGCCCCACTCCCGTTAGTGGAAGTGAGCCGTGTAATCGTCAAGACTTCATTTTCCCCATGGTCGCCAAATTTGGTAGCACTCTACGTGAAACACGTGAGTGTGCATATATGTGTGTGTATGGTCGTGTAGTTTGCATCATCAAAAGTTATTTAGTTGAAAAACAAAGCAAAAACGTAGTTTCTAAAAAGGCTCAAATATGTTGGATATACAGTAGAACCCCGGGATACGGTGGTTCTAGGATACGATTTTTTCAGGTTATGGTGTGGAATACAATGTTTTTCCGGACCCTGTTTATTTGTCTCGTCTTACGGTGTTATTTGTAATGTTATTTGATTATATACATATTATATACTGTACTGTATTTTGTTACTAATTTTTAATATCGTATCTCAAGGCTCTACTGTATTTGTATAGGAGAAGCGCTACAAAAATAATGCCTCCTATTTTATTCCACCCGAATGGGTCAGAGAGAATTACAAATGGCATTGCTATGATAACTGAACTCATACACTCAAGGCCTGAAAGTTTCATCTCTCTGTTGAAATAATAATAGTGAATCTAAAGAAGGAAACTCATGTTATGGATGTGCGTCAGAAGCAGAGATGTGTATTCAATTCTTGGCAAAAGTGCATTGAGGATGGCAATGACGATGTAGAAAATTAGATTCTGCAGCACAAAATGTCGCTCTTTTTAATGGTGCTACTCCCATCTTCGTAGCTCGTCCATATTTTGAATTAAAAATAGAAATATTTACTTTAAAACGCCCTCATACAATGTATTTAGAAGTCAAACGTTTTATAAAATGAAAATAAAATAATATACCATGTTTACTAAAGAATACTTAGGCAGATGTGTTGCAAAATTGTTATTTTAGCATAAATAGATTAGAAATTGGCTTCCATGTGGGTAATGCGGTTGTTATAACCTTTCACATATATCGATGCGGACGTTTGTCTTCCATAGAGAAAAGTTTATGTAATTGTTCCGTATTCAAGAAAATTGATTTCTTTCTTTAATATATTCATATTGTAATTAAACAAGAAAAACGTGTTGCATTTTATTTGTTCAATTTTTATTACAATTGTTTGAAATTAACAATTAGCTTTTATGTTTACCCGTTAACTGTGTTGATAATCTTAGTGCAATGGGTCAGTTGTAAGTTTATAAGACAACTAGTTGGAACGTTACAGGGAAACAATATAATATTGAGGATATCATCACCTTTCTCCTGGTCCGTACAAAAATAATGGAATATGCGTTATTTTTTTTTTTTTTCATATTTTTTTTTTTTTTTTTGTAAATGCTGTCATAACATTGGAAACAAGATTAAAACTTAATTTACGATTAAAATAAAAGAGAAATTCTTCCAAAACTTTTGATTTTTCTATCCGCACCTGAATATCCGTTTTCATTAAAAAATGTCCTAGAAAATGTTTCTTTTAAAAATACATGCATCAATATTTTATGCGAGAATATTTTGTCGGACGAAAGTGGTTCGTTTGTATTAGAAAATGAAATCAAAACAAAGTTTTTGACGATTGTTGTTTTAAATAGTTGAAAGAGAAAAGTGCAAATATGCGTATTCAGTTGTTCTAACTTTCAAGCATTCCATTTCTTCTTATAATAGATTTTGTCGCAATATTCCAATCATCAAGCACTCGAACTAAATAACAAGAGCCAGTATCGAATTCATCGTCAAATGTCAACATATAAAAGTTTTATATAGCTAATAAAATAAAATGAAATTATGTCTTTTCGGTTGATGAATAGCCGGCCCGAACGAAGACACATAGATATTATTGGGAAAGGAAGCAGGGTCACTATTGAATTCAACGTTTTACTTTATATAAGGCTTACTTTTCAATTTAATCCCCATACAGAAAGGCAGATAAACTCCATAAATATAGCTTTGACATGTGCAATAAGTTTATTTATATTTGTATTAGATGCACATATTTATTAGCATTAAATGTATGTGTATGTATATGTGTGCCTGTGTATGTGTCCGTGTGCCTACACATTTGCTATACATATATAAATAAATAAATATTTATATTTCTTCATATTTTTATCAATTTGTTTAAGCTGGGGAAAGAGCATCCTACCGGATGACAAACATTCACTCGCTAACGCAGACATTTCACCCGATATATCCTTTTTAAGATTTTGATCGTCCCTTTAAGTGCAATTGTTTGAATCTCTTTTGCACTTGGTTTACCGGGTACATTTGCCAGGTAGTTTTTGAAATTCTTCTTCATATGCCCAGTTGATTCTATAATAATATATATATATATTGTCATACATCCTAAACAATCATATATAGTTATAAATGTATCTATGTGCTCGTTAATCTGTGTGTATATATATATATATATATATATATATATATATATATATATATATATATATATGTAGTATATATGTAACTTCATATGTGTGTTATAGTATATAGATGTATATAACAAAATATATATTACATATATAACATTGCACATATAATGATATATACATATATATATATATATATATATATATATATATATGTATGTATATATATATATATATATATATATATATATATATATATATATATATATTATATCTATATAATGCCAGCTATACTTTTCTCTTGATGGGAAGCTGTGAAATTGTCCATGGTCGACAGAATTTTTTCTTCTTTTTTCTTGTTTGCATCTTTATTGATTTCATGATACAATAAAGTTCTTTGACACTTTTATCCCTTATCTTTTAATTTGATAGACATAGCCATCCACAGGCGCGCGTGCACACCCACACCCACACACACACACATACACACACACACACACACACATATATATATATGCATGTATATTCCCTTATATATATATATATATATATATATATATATATATATATATATATGCATATTCCCTTTTTTCATAGATATTTAAAGATTCCATTAGTTTTACAGGTGACAAACTTTACAACTTTACAATCCATAAACAAAACAAATACTATTCTGAAAAACAAACATTACATTTTTTCTTTCTTTTTATGCATACGAACGGAATAAGATAGATATGAAAAAATACAAAGAAGTAGTTATATAGATGATAAAGAAAGATTTTGTTTTAAAAAATGTGTGACACAGACCTCTTCGCAACTTATAGATGGGATAAAATGCAACAGTAGTGGTCGTGGTCGTCGTCGTCGTCGTTGTAGCTGGCGTTATTGGTGTTGGTTTAGTAGTAGAAGTAGGCATAAAACTCGCGCCTACATTTGAGATATTCTTTAAACTAATGTGTTTTCGCTGAGTGTGTTTTCATCTTTTCTTCACAAGTATTGTATCGTGTTGTAGTGTTTTAAGGTGGTCCAGTGAATTTCTCACTAAATTACGGCAACAGATGCTGAGTGCTGAGATGCCCTAGGAATTAGGAAGCAGCAGTGGCACGTTCGTCCTATTGCCGATCACCGGCGAGTCTTGTTTCCTGAATGCACAGGCCTCTCCAGTTGTTGCTTCTGCGTTGTGGTTCGCTCACCCACACAGCACGTGTGTTGATATGACTGCATTCGGGTAGGCAGACAGGATTATTCTCTCTTAAAGATTTGTGTGGTGACACGTACGTCTAACAGTATTTTCAGACCATTCCAACTACACGCACATATACAAATGCACTCATCTTTTGAGAATAGAACTGAATAATGGCGAGTTACCCATATGCACTGGATTTTGATTAAAGATCGCGCTATGAATGGATCTATGCGTATGGTGTCGTGTACGGTGTGCATGTGCGTCTGGCTTTCTTGACGACGACAATGACGATCAAGACACTATTTATCTCCTATCGCTTCTTCTTTGCGCCTACTAAAATCGCCTCACCAAACATGCGATATCTTTCTCATATTTTCCCTTTAAAAAGCAACATGTCTAGTACAGTCGACTGCCACTGCTAACAACTTCCATTCATCTCATGGGTCTCCCCCATCACGATCTCTCTCTCTCTTTCTCTCTCTTTCTCTCTCTCTCTCTCTCTATCTATCTATCTATCATTTTCTTTCTCTCTCTTTCTCTCCCCTCTGTCCGTCTCTCTCATTCTATTTCTAATCTCTCGATATATTTCATTCTTCATTTCTATCGATCTCTTCATGTTTATCTTGGTCCAAATATTAAGAATTTTGTGAGTTTTAATTTATTTAACAGAATTGGTCCTTCTCTCTCACACACATACTTTTTCTCCCTTTATATATATATATATATATATATATATATATATATATATATATATATATATATATATGGGAGATAGATAGATAGGTAGATAGATAGACAGATAAATAGAGAGATAGATAAAGAAATACAACGGTCGAGAAAGAGAAAGAGAAAGAGGGAGAAATACATATATAGAATGCTGCTAATTGGTTATCTATATATAGCTACAGTCAAAATTATTATTATTATTATTATTATTATTATTAGCCTGGCGAGTTCTTACGATGATGAAACGCAGAAAAAATCTCTATTGCTTAATTGCTATGCATATTTTTATAACTTCATATATATACAAATATGCACTTATACATATATATATATATATACATATATGTATATATATGTATATATATGTAAATAGGTAGATTGCTGACATGAACTAAAATTAATGTTTTTTCAGACGTGTTCAATACGCGGGTAGAGCTTTTATATCAATAGATTGAGAGCAGTCTACGTGGATCGACCAACGTATGTATGTAGAAAATACATACATATATATATATATATATATATATATATATATGTGTGTGTGTGTGTGTGTGTGTGTGTGTGTGTGTGTGTGTGTGTGTATGTATTTTCTACATATATACGTTGGTCGATCCACGTAGAAAATACATATATATATATATATATATATATATATATATATATATATATATATATATATATGTGTGTATTTTCTACGTGGATCGACCAACGTATGTATGTAGAAAATACATATATATACATACATATATATATATATATATATATATATATATATATGTGTGTATGTATGTATGTATTTTCTACATACATACGTTGGTCGATCCACGTAGACTGCTATATATATATGTGTGTGTGTGTGTGTGATGCAAAAATAATGTACTTACCATTTTATATCCTACGAGGTTTTCATGCTTTAATGATTATTATATGCTGATGTTAATTGTGGATGTGTCAATTAAAATAAAGTTAGTTTTCATTTCTAAACGAATATATTATTAACAGTAATTAGTAACCTGAAGTTTTTGTCATTTGTTAAAGACTAGTTATACAAAGCTTTTTGTTTATTGTTAAAGTATTTAATTGTATTTCTTCTTTTGTTTTTATTTTTTATTTATTTATTTTTCGTCTTTTTCACATTTATTTTATTTTTCTAATCTAGGGGAAGGTATCATTTTTATATATTAGAACTCTGAGCAATTATATATTTTATAATTTATTCTAATGTTTAATGTAGTTAATTGTCTACATATATATTACAAAAAATAATTATATATTATCTCTTCCCGCTGTTATTGATTATTGTGTTAATGAGTGTATAGAGCGCATGACAATTCTGTTTGAATATCAACCGTATTTCTGATACTGCAATACTTCCTTTATGGCTATATATATATATATATATATATATATATATATATATATATATATATATATATATATATGGGTGGTGCATACACATAAATAGCTGTATGTATATGCATATAATACATATATGTGTGTGTACGTGTAAAATCTGGGTCAAGTATGTGCTTTGTTTTTTCATAGACATTGCAGCATACCAGAATGTGTGTTTGGTGTTGCGCAAAGCCTTTACTACAATAAGCAAATCATCTTTGTAGATCTTCGAACATCTTAGTTGTATGGGCGGACTTTATACGTCGAAATCGACAGGAGAATCACACACACACACACACACACACACACACACACACACACACGTTTGTGTGTACTAGTGGCCTGGCAATGCCACAGGGGAGACAACCGAAACAGCAAAACAGAAGCTTGCGTGCCAGGACACAATATATACAAATGTAGGCAAATTTGAACATATTTTATTTGTTTGAAAATGTTTACCAATTGACGTACAATTTTAACCATAGAATAGTATTTTAATCTTCAAAAAGCCTGTAGTTTTGTTCCATAGAACCTAAGATATGAGCATTTCAATAGTCAATTAGGTTAGTAGAACCCCGTATTCGGCGTTAAAAATTAGTAACAAAATACAGTGTTGTATATAATATATATGTATATGATCAAATAACATTAAAAATAATACCGTAAGGTGGGGCAAATACCGCAACCAAGAGTCGGAAAAATATCGTATTCCACATTGTAACTTGGAAAAACCCGTATCCTAGGGTTCGACTATAGTTCCAAATCTCAGCGACTATTATCCAGAATTTAACAAATAAAGACTCGTTTTTAAGATAATGACCTAAATTGTGTATTGGGCTATGTGACATTTGCCCTTAAGGTCGCGCATTAAGAGGATTATCCATCATCCAAAGCCTATTTTCTGCACTTTTTACAGTCATAAAATGTTGCAGTCACAGTCATTTGTTTTCCTAGTTTTGCATATAGATTACAAAATATCTTATCTTAAAACGTCTGGGCTTGCTGGAGGGGAGAGTAAAACTTGCTGCTATGGTCTCAACTGACCTGAAATAACAGCATAATGTGACTTGGTTCCAAATATTTCTCATATGTTATATCTCTCCTCTTTGTTTTTCGTAAATTTCACAGTGCATTTCTAACGGAGATATTTTTTATCGTATCCTCTTACCCAAAGAAGTGGGATAAATTATATGAGAAATGTTTGGAATCAAGTATCCTCTTGTTTTTATTTCAGATTATATGAAACCATAGCAGCAAATTTTAGTCTCCCTTCCATCATTAAAATCTTGAACTAATATCTTTGATAGTCATTTCATCGTGGTTAAAAGTCTTCACATGTGACTCTGTGTGTCGATTCCTTGCGGCCGAAAAGTTTGAACTACGTCTTTTATGAGTTGGTTCATCTTAGCCTTACCCCGTGAAGTGTATTCTTAGAAAGTTGATTCATCTTGACATAAAATGTTAAACTGCATCTGTTGAGAGCTATTTAATCGTAGTCTAAAACCTTTAACTACATTCTTTGAGAATAGATTAATCATGGCCTAGAATCTTGAACTACGTCCTTTGACATCGTGGCTGAAAATCTTGAACTACATCATTTGAGAGTCCATTAATTGTGGCCGGAAAATCTTAAACTTCGTCTTTTGAGAGTCGATTTATAATGGCTAAAAATGCTTATTACCGTTTTAAGAGTTGAATTATTGTGCCTTATAATCTTGGACTACGTAGTTTGAGCATCGATCAATCGTCGCCTAAAATTTTAATCTACGTTCTTTCAGGATCAATGCTGACTTAAAATATTGAACACCATCCTTTAAGAATCGATTTATTGTGGCCTAAAATATTGACGTATATCGTCTGCAAGTAGATTCACCGAACCTAAAATTTTCCATCACGTCTTTTGAGAGTCGATTCATCGTGGCCTAAAATTTTGAACAACGTCCTTTGAGAATCGATTCATTTTGACCCAATTTTTTACAACGTATTTTGAGAGTCGTTTCACTGCGGTCTGATATCTTGAGCTGTGTTATTTTCATGGTCGATTGATTGTGGTATAAAGTCTGGAACAATGTCCCTTTGAGAACCGATTCATCGTTGCAATTTTAATATGTTCTTTAAAAATCGTGGTCATCTTTAACTACATCTTTTAAAAATCGAATTATCGAGGTCTAAAATTTGAACTACGTCTTTTGTGAGTCGATTCATCGTTGCCGAAAATCTTTCATAACAATAAAATGGAGCAACAATTTAAGAGTCGATTAATAGTAGGTGCTCCGACGAACTACAAGCTCCTTGTACCCCCCTAGACGTAAATTGCTCTGACAAACCTAAACCACGGAATCTCACTCCTACACTATAGAGATCTCCAGATGTCAGAAAGTTTATTCCTGTGACTGCTATACTTTGGAATTCCCTTCCGGATGTTGGATAATCCAAGTGCCTGGGAATGACATCAACGGAAAGTCAGTCAGATCTTAGATGCCAATGCCCCGGGGATTGGATAATCATTGTTCCCGGGAATGACGTCAAAGGAAAAGTGGTCAGATCCTGAGTGCAGGTGCCTCCGGGAATGACGTCAAAGAAGTCAAAATGAGGAACGCAGAATCCCCGTAGATAAGGTAAGCGAGACTGGCCGACATTTCAAAACAATGTTTGAAGTCATCTGTGCCAATAAAATAGAGGAGCAGACAGCAACAAAGCTGCAGTGACGGCCGAGCGAAGCGACACATTTTTCTCCACTACAAAAAAACACACCACCCACCACCACACGCATCGTCACTAATGTCATAACTGACATTCTGAAATCGAAAAGGTTATTTAAGTAAACAAATGATTTATAACCTCAACTCAGTGTGTTTTGATTTCGCTGCTAAGTGTATGTACCGAGAAAATGACAAATGTTGATTTTTTATATATTATATAGACGGAAAAGCACGTTTCACTGCCGGTCATTGCGAATATTAACACCCTAGTTTTGGCACCGTGACCAATTTTATCCAAGAAAAAAACAATCAACACCACGAAAACAGAAAAATATAAATAGGTCCTTCAGGAACACAGAGAAAAAAACCCAAAAAACAATAAATAAACGATATTCCTTTCTCTGCCTCTTTAAGATTTTAATATATATATATATATCCGAAAGGCAAACAAATGATAAATGAGTGTGCATAACACGTATTTCTGTATGCAATAATTAACAAGAAAAAAGAGAAACTCAGATTTCGTGAAAAATTTATGATTTTTCACAAAATTTATGATTTTTTTTTTTTTGTTACGTTTCATTTTATATTGTAATATTTTACCTTGTTGATTACTTTCGCCCATTAGCATACTGTTGGAAATACTGTAACTGTTGAAAATATTGTTAATGTTGAAAATATTGTTACTGCTGAAAATACTGTAACTGTTGAAAATATTGCCATTGTTGCAAATATTATTACTGTTGAAAATATTGTTACGGTTGAAAATATTGTTACTATTGAAAATATTGTTACTGTTGAAAATATTGTACCTTTTGAAAATATTGTTACTGTTGAAAATACTGTTACTGTTGAAAATATTGTTACTATTGAAAATATTGTTACTGTGCAAAATATTGTACCTTTTGAAAATATTGTTACTATTGAAAATATTGTTACTGTTGGAAATATTGCTACTGTTTTACATATTGTTGCTGTTTACAATATTATTACAGTTGAAAATACTGTTACTGTTGAAAATACTGTTATGGTTGAAAATATTGTTACTGTTGAAAATATTGTTACTGTTGAAAATATTGTTACTGTTGAAAATACTGTTACGGTTGAAAATATTGTTACTGTTGAAAATATTGTTACTGTTGAAAATATTGTTAATGTTGAAAATATTGCTACTGTTTTACATATTGTTGCTGTTTACAATATTATTACAGTTGAAAATACTGTTACTGTTGAAAATACTGTTATGGTTGAAAATATTGTTACTGTTGAAAATATTGTTACTGTTGAAAATATTGTTACTGTTGAAAATATTGTTACTGTTGAAAATACTGTTACTGTTGAAAATATTGTTACTATTGAAAATATTGTTACTGTGCAAAATATTGTACCTTTTGAAAATATTGTTACTATTGAAAATATTGTTACTGTTGGAAATATTGCTACTGTTTTACATATTGTTGCTGTTTACAATATTATTACAGTTGAAAATACTGTTACTGTTGAAAATACTGTTATGGTTGAAAATATTGTTACTGTTGAAAATATTGTTACTGTTGAAAATATTGTTACTGTTGAAAATACTGTTACGGTTGAAAATATTGTTACTGTTGAAAATATTGTTACTGTTGAAAATATTGTACCTTTTGAAAATATTGTTACTATTGAAAATATTGTTACTGTTGAAAATATTGTTACTATTGAAAATATTGTTACTGTTGAAAATATTGCTACTGTTTTACATATTGTTGCTGTTTACAATATTATTACAGTTGAAAATACTGTTACTGTTGAAAATACTGTTATGGTTGAAAATATTGTTACTGTTGAAAATATTGTTACTGTTGAAAATATTGTTACTGTTGAAAATATTGTTACTATTGAAAATATTGTTACTGTGCAAAATATTGTACCTTTTGAAAATATTGTTAATATTGAAAATATTGTTACTGTTGGAAATATTGTTACTGTTGAAAATATTGTTACTGTTGAAAATATTGCTACTGTTTTACATATTGTTGCTGTTTACAATATTATTACAGTTGAAAATACTGTTACTGTTGAAAATATTGTTACTATTGAAAATATTGTTACTGTTGAAAATATTGCTACTGTTTTACATATTGTTGCTGTTTACAATATTATTACAGTTGAAAATACTGTTACTGTTGAAAATACTGTTATGGTTGAAAATATTGTTACTGTTGAAAATATTGTTACTGTTGAAAATATTGTTACTGTTGAAAATATTGTTACTATTGAAAATATTGTTACTGTGCAAAATATTGTACCTTTTGAAAATATTGTTAATATTGAAAATATTGTTACTGTTGGAAATATTGTTACTGTTGAAAATATTGTTACTGTTGAAAATATTGCTACTGTTTTACATATTGTTGCTGTTTACAATATTATTACAGTTGAAAATACTGTTACTGTTGAAAATACTGTTACGGTTGAAAATATTGTTACCATTAAAAATATTGTTAATGTTGAAAATATTGTTACTCTTGAAAATATTTTTTACTGTTGCAAACATTGATACTGTTGGAAATATTGTTATTGTTGGAAATAGTGTTAATGTTCAAAATATTGTCACGGTTGAAAATATTGTAACTGTTGAAAATACTCTTACTGTTGAAAATATTTTTACTGTTGAAAATATTGTTACAGTTGAAAATACTGTTACTGTTGAAAATACTGTTATGGTTGAAAATATTGTTACTGTTGAAAATATTGTTACTGTTGAAAATATTGTTACTGTTGAAAATATTGTTACTGTTGAAAATACTGTTACGGTTGAAAATATTGTTACTGTTGAAAATATTGTTACTGTTGAAAATATTGTACCTTTTGAAAATATTGTTACTGTTGAAAATATTGTAACTGTTGAAAATACTGTTACTGTTGAAAATATTGTTACTATTGAAAATATTGTTACTGTGCAAAATATTGTACCTTTTGAAAATATTGTTAATATTGAAAATATTGTTACTGTTGGAAATATTGTTACTGTTGAAAATATTGTTACTGTTTAAAATATTGCTACTGTTTTACATATTGTTGCTGTTTACAATATTATTACAGTTGAAAATACTGTTACTGTTGAAAATACTGTTACGGTTGAAAATATTGTTACCGTTAAAAATATTGTTAATGTTGAAAATATTGTTACTCTTGAAAATATTTTTTACTGTTGCAAACATTGATACTGTTGGAAATATTGTTATTGTTGGAAATAGTGTTAATGTTCAAAATATTGTCACGGTTGAAAATATTGTAACTGTTGAAAATACTCTTACTGTTGAAAATATTTTTACTGTTGAAAATACTGTAACGGTTGAAAATATTGTTACTGTTGAAAATACAGTTACTGGTAAGAATATTGTTAATGTTGAAAATACTGTTACTGTTGAAAATACAGTTACTGGTAAGAATATTGTTAATGTGTAAAATATTGATACTATTGAAAATATTGTTACTGTTGAAAATATTGTTACTGTTGCAAATATCCTTATGGTTGAAATATTGTTACTGTTGAAAATATTGTTACTGTTGCAAATATCGTTATGGTTGAAAATATTGCTACTCTTGTAAATACTGTTACTGTTGAAAATATTGTAACTGTTGAAAATATTGTTACTGTTGCAAATATCGTTATGGTTTAAAATATTGTTACTGTTGAAAATATTGTCACTGTTGAAAATATTTTTACTGTTGCAAATATCGTTATGGTTGAAAATATTGTTACTTTTTAAAATACTGTTACTGTTGAAAATATTGTTTCTGTTGAAAATATTGTTTCTGTTGGAAATATCGTTATGGTTGAAAATATTGTTACTGTTGAAAATATTATTACTGTTGAAAATATTGTTACTGTTTAAAATATTGTTACTGTTGAAAATATTGTTACCGTTGAAAATAATGTTACTGGTAAGAATATTGTTAATGTTGAAAATATTGTTACTGTTGAAAATATTGTTACCGTTGAAAATATTGCTATTGTTGAAAATATTGTTACTGTTTAAAATATTGTTACTGTTGAAAATATTGTGACTGTTTAAAATATTGTTACTGTTTAAAATATTGTTACTCTTGAAAATAGTGTTACTATTCAAAATATTGTTACTGTTGAAACTATTGTTACTGTTGAAAATACTGTTACTATTAAAAATATTGTTACTGTTCAAAATATTTTTACTGTCGAAAATATTGTTACTGTTGAAAATATTGTTACTGTTGAAAATATTGTTACGGTTGAAAATATTGTTACTATTGAAAATATTGTTACTGTTGAAAATATTGTTACTGTTGAAAATACTGTTACTGGTAAGAATATTGTTAATGTCGAAAATATTGTTAGTTAAAAATATTGTTACCGATGAAAATATTGTTACTATTGAAAATATTGTACCTTTTGAAAATATTGTTACTGTTGAAAATATTGTACCTTTTGAAAATATTGTTACTGTTGAAAATATTGTTACTGTTGGAAATATTGTTACTGTTGAAAATATTGTTACTGTTGAAAATATTGTTAATGTTGAAAATATTGTTACTATTGAAAGTATTATTACTGTAGAAAATATTGTTACTGTTGAAAATATTGCTACTGTTTTCCATATTGTTGCTGTTTAAAATATTATTACTGTTGAAAATACTGTTACTCTGGAAAATACTGTTACGGTTGAAAATATTTTTACCGTTAAAAATATTGTTACGGTTGAAAATATTGTTACTCTTGAAAATATTTTTTACTGTTGCAAATATTGATACTGTTGGAAATATTGTTATTGTTGGAAATAGTGTTACTGTTCAAAATATTGTCACGGTTGAAAATATTGTTACTGTTGAAAATATTGTTACTGTTGAAAATATTTTTACTGTTGAAAATACTGTAACGGTTGAAAATATTGTTACTGTTGAAAATACAGTTACTGGTAAGAATATTGTTAATGTTGAAAATACTGTTACTGTTTAAAATACAGGTACTGGTAAGAATATTGTTAATGTGTAAAATACTGTTACTGTTGAAAATATTGTTACTGTTGAGAATATTGTTACTGTTGCAAATATCGTTATGGTTGAAAATACTGTTACTGTTGAAAATACTGTTACTGTTGAAAATATTGTTACTGTTGCAAATATCGTTATGGTTGAAAATATTGTTACTGTTGAAAATATTGTTACGGTTGCAAATATCCTTATGGTTGAAAATATTGTTACTGTTGAAAATATTGTTACTGTTGAAAATATTGTTATGGTTGAAAATATTATTACTTTTTGAAATATTGTTACTGTGGAAAATATTGTTTCTGTTGAAAATGTTGTTTCTGTTGAAAATATTGTTACTGTTGGAAATATCGTTATGGTTGAAAATATTGTTACTTTTTAAAATATTGTTACTGTTGAAAATATTGTAACAGTTGAAAATATTGTTACTGTTGAAAATACTGTTACTGTTGAAAATACTGTTACTGGTAAGAATATTGTTAATGTTGAAAATATTGTTACTGTTGAAAATATTGTTAACATTGAAAATATTGCTACTGTTGAAAATATTGTTACTGTTTAAAATATTGTTACTGTTGAAAATATTGTGACTGTTTAAAATATTGTTGCTGTTGAAAATATTGTTACTGTTGAAAATAGTGTTACTGTTGAAAATATTGTTACTGTTGAAAATATTGTTAACATTGAAAATATTGCTACTGTTGACAATATTGTTACTGTTTAAAATATTGTTACTGTTGAAAATATTGTGACTGTTTAAAATACTGTTGCTGTTGAAAATATTGTTACTGTTGAAAATAGTGTTACTATTTAAAAAAATTGTTACTGTTTAAAATATTGTTACTTTTGAAAATACTGTTACTGTTAAAAATATTGTTACTGTTCAAAATATTGTTACTGTCGAAAATATTGTTACTGTTGAAAATATTGTTACTGTTGAAAAGTACTGTTACTGGTAAGAATATTGTTAATGTTTAAAATATTGTTACTGTTGAAAATATTGTTACCGTTGAAAATATTGTTACTGTTTAAAATATTGTTACTAATGAAAATACTGTTACTGTTTAAAATATTGTTATTGTTGAAAATATTGTTACTGTTGAAAATATTGTTACAGTTGAAAATACTGTTACTGTTGAAAATATTGTTACTGTTGAAAATAGGGTTACTGTTCAAAATATTGTTACTATTGAAAATATTGTTACTGTTTAAAATACTGTTACTGTTAAAAATATTTTTACTGTTTAAAATATTGTTACTGTTGAAAATATTGTTACGGTTGAAAATATTGTTACTGTTAAATGCATGGTAATCCAAACATAACAATTAAATAGAGCCACAGTTCTTTCAAGTTTCGTTCAGGGGTTTGTTGCGAAGTAAAGAATGCGGTACAAGGAGTTTTGAAGAGTCTACGAAGTAAATCCCTTTCTAAAGAATATAAGACCTTTACAACAGACGGGGGATATAAGCTCGGCTATCAGATATAACAAAGTACTTTAGAATAGTCGTGGCGGTGGACGAAGACAAACGTCAGGCAACTTTTCTAATAAAAATTGGCCCGGTCGGTCAATTTATAAATAGACTAATTATTTATAATGAATATATTAAATAAAAACAGTCCTTAGAAGACTATTACGAGATTGCCGCAAATACCGACAAGTATATAGTAGAATAAACGAATGTAAGACAGGTTAAAGCGGAAGGAATTCAGGACTATATGCGGAGAATAGTGCGTCTAGCAGAGGGGGTATGTAGTCCGATAGATTCAAAATATAAATAAAATAAAGACGAACTCATGAAGGTTTGTCACACTAGTCGGCGAATTCAAGTTGAAACTAGTTCCCGAAGGTATAAAAATATACGGCAAAGAAGGAAACAAGTAGGAAATAAAGGCCCAGTATATAAAGCTAGGAAAAAGAAGAGGGGTCATTAGGTGTTTCTATTAAGGTGAAAAAGGGCGCATACAGAAATCTTGCAAGCAACGTAACCAGGGAAAAAGGAACGCCTCGTTCGTACGACGCCAAACGAATGAAACAAAAAGCACGTAATCGGTAATATGGCCGCAACAAATTCCGTTACAATTAGGATAGAGGAGGAAAGTTATGGAGCTCTAGTGGATACGAGAGGAGAGGTATCTGTAATATATACTAGTGTTTTCAATGAGGGACCTGAACTAAGAAAAATGTAGTGAATCTAAGAACAGCAAATGGGTCTCCATTAAATGTGGAAAGTCTCTTCCGATTGAGGATAGGAATAGGAAGCCAGTCCACACAGCATTATTTTTTATTGTGAAGAAGTTCACCAGATATGACATAGGTTCTTGCTTCCCTGGCTGTACTGAAATGCAGAAGTTTAAGTGTAATGTAAGCAGGCATCCTGCTTCTTAACTCCCTGCGTAGTATCCCTGCAAATTATGTTCCAGATAGTAACTCTTTACTTCAAAAATAGCACTGTGTCTTGTTTGAGATACAAATGCAAACAAAAGTTCTAAAATCTAAAACTACCTCTTTCGATTGAACTTTTAAGAGTCTCAAGTTTTGAACTACGTTCTTCTAATGCTCAATCTAACATTGCAGAAAATTTTGGACAAAACTATTAAGAGTCGATTTATTGTGTCCTAAAATCTTGAACCTCGTTATTTAAGAGTCGATTCATCGTGGCTTAAAATCATATACTACGTCTTTGAGACTCGAACTATCGTGGCCAAAAATTTTGAACTACGTCTTTAGAGATGTTGTGGTGGCATATGTGGATATTAATTACACATAAATAGGAAGACACAGTTAGTCTGAGGGTGTGTTCACCAGAAGCCACCGAAGGCCGCCGAGAGCAGATATGTTTCTCCAGCAAAGACTCTCTTATTTGACACCATTATGTAAATATCCTGTAAATATACCTTTTCCTAATACACTTCTTATTTGATCTACCTTTGTTTGTTGAGTCGTCATTTGTATTGCTTTCTACGTTACTGGTTTCAACCTGCAAACTTAACAGTGACCACGAGGATGAATGTCAAATATAGCAGTTTGACGAAGAAATGGAAAGACCTCACTAAAAAAAGTATAACGCAACGGTTGACCTTTCTAAGGAATACAAGTTTTGACGAACGAAATAGTCGTAAAAACGGATTTTACGCTAAAGAGAAGTTCGACTCAAGCGGAAAAAATGAATAATTCAGCGAACATTGGAAAACTGTAAAATATTTTCCTCGCGAAGTACAACACTAAAAGAAAAAACGGTTGTTTCCTAAATTCCAAGAACAAAACTACATTCAGGTTAAAAAAGTAACCTCGATTAACAGTATTTTATTTACTAAAATACTAGTCGGAAAAAAAGAGACAAACCAAAACATTTAATTGCAGTCTCAAAGAAAAAAAACTCGAACGTGGCAAAAAAAGCGACGATTTACGCCGTTTCCCGTGGAATCCATCTTTAAAAAAATAACAAACTGTAAAAGTGATTTTTTATAAAACGACAAACAGATTCGTATTACTAAATTATGAAGAACAGATTCGTATTACTAAATTACAAGGAAGTAACATACGAAGAAAAAAAAAAGTTCACCAGTGGATTTCCTAAATTGCTGTAAATACCAACTAAAGACCTTTTGGTATACCAAATTTTTCTCTTCGGTATTTAAAAAAAAATACCACAGTTAAACTAAAATCAATGAAAGATTTTTTTTAAACTAAAGTTGTCACTGGATAACGGATATAAGACAGTAAAACGTCATGTAAAAAAAAATTTAAATGTAGTCCATACATTTTATTTTTTTCAATTGTGACTCGAGTTGAAAAACTTCTTTTTTCTATGGAAAGGGTTGTTATTTATTAGAGAATGCCTAAAACGGAAAAGTAAATCGTATTTTGTGGTTTCAGCAAAAGCCTCAGTGTTGTGGTTGGATGAGCTTGACTCGCTAGCGAAGTGAGAAAATATTATTCGAGCAGCGATATTACTATTGAAAACAGGAACTATGAACAATTTTTTTTTAACACAAGCCATTTTATATGGTACGGATATTGTGTTGCATGTGAAATTGTGCAATTTTTCTTCGTAACTACATTACTGCTACTGAAGGATAAAAAAATAGAAGATTTATCTAGAATGTTAATGCAATTTTTGCAGACGCAACAAAAGGCGCAATCCGAACTAGATGCACGTAGAGAGGAGAAATTATTGAAATGGCAAATGGAACAAGAAGAAAGGCAAAAGAAATTACAATTTGAACAAGAAGAAAGACAGAAGAAATTACAACTTGAACAAGAAGAAAGGCAGAAGAAATTACAATTTGAATATGAAGAAAGGCAAAATGAATGTTTTGCTAAAACACTAGAACTATTAAAGACTAATCGAGAAAATGTCGACAGTACTAATTTCTCGCATACAACTATATTTAATAGCATGGACACATTTAATTATGTGCCGGAGAAAGAAAAGACTTTTGAAGCATACTATACAAGATACGAGGATGTCTTTCAACTGGACTGCAAAAGTTGGCCAAATAGCCAGAAAGTGAGCCTTTTACTCAGGAAGTTGGGTGTAAGAGAACACAGCAAGTTTGTAGATTATATACTACCTAAAAAAAACTACGGAATTAGATTTCATGGAAGCTGTAAAATTACTAAAAGAATTATTTAATCCGAATATATCTCTTTTTCATAAGAGATGGTTGTGTATGAATCTAAGGAAGATGGACAACCAAGATTATTTGGCATACGCATCAGTTGTCAATTTATAACTGTGGTAATTTTAAGCTAGCGGAACTAACAGTAGAAGATTTCAAATGCCTAATCTTCGCACAAGGGTTAATCTCCACGAAAAATGCAGAAATGCGCAGACGAGTGTTGTCTAAGCTGGAATCTGAGCAAGATTTAACACTTCAGAAATTAGCAGAGGATTGTGAAAGGGCCCTTACACTAAAAATGGATTCAAAAACGATAGAATAATCCGGAGTGACATATATAAGAAAGGTTAGAAAACCATACACACCAACCAAGAACTATACAAATAAAAGCAGTCAAAACGGAACGAGATATTCCAAATATAATAATTATAATTATAGTAAAGAATATAAGAAGTCTCTTCCTAGATATAACTGTAAGAGATGCGCAGAAAGACATTGGGAATCGGATTGCCCTCATAAGAAGAAAAAATGCTACATTTGCAAGAAAGTCGGACACAAAAGCGATTGTTGCAGATATAAAGATTTCACCAGAAAGAGACTACAGCAAACAAAATCAAATGAAAAATTAGACAAAAATCGGCGAAAATACATAAAAGCGGAAATATTTAAAACGCCAATAAAATTACAACTGGATTCAGGATCCGATATTTCTATAAAAAACTTGAATACATGGAAAAAGTTGGGTAAACCAACCATGATGAAAACAAGTAAATCAGCTCGGACAGTAACTGATGGTGAGATAAAATTTGAAGAAGTTGTTATCCTTCCGATAAAATTGAAAGGGATTACGAAGAAATTAAAAATGTTCGTATTGAAAAATAGCGAAAACCTGTTTGGAATAGATTTAATTGAAAAAATATGAACTCTGGGATAAGCCAATTAATACATTCTGTAAAAAAAATAGAATGTACTACTCCAACAACAGAAAATATAAAAGAGGACTTAAAAAAATTATTCCCTGACGTATTTATGACTAAATTAGGTCGTTACAATAAATTTAAGGCCTCGTTTGAACTTAAAGAAAACACCAGCCCAATTTTTAGAAAAAAGCGAAACGTTCCGTTCGCTGAGTTGGAAAAGATTAATAAAGAATTAGACAGATTGGAACAGACAGGAATACTATCAGAAATAGAACATAGCGACTGGGCAGCCCCCACCGTATATGTAAAGAAAAAGAATTATGAAATCAGAGTGTGCGCAGACTTTTCGACAGATATTACAAGATTACCATTACCTCTACCAAGCCCAGAGGAAATATTCACAAAGTTGAATGGTGGTAATATCTTCTCCAAGATAGACTTGAGCGACGCGTATTTACAAATACCGGTCGAAGAGAATTGCTCAAAAATACTATGCATCAACACGCATAAGAGATTGTACAAATACAACCGGTTGCCCTTTGGCATCAAAGTAGCGCCTGCCATTTTTCAACAAGCGATGGACACCATGCTAAGTGGTATTGAGTGCGCATGTGCATACCTGGATGACATTGTTATCAGGAGCAAATCCCTAGAAGAACATAAGGAGCATTTAAAACAAGTATTCATTCGAATACAAGAATTCGGGTTTAAAGTAAAAGAAAATAAATGCGACTTTTGTATGAGCGAAATTAAGTATCTTGGACATATAATAAATAAACATGGGCGACGTCCACACCCAGAAAGATCTGCGGCAATAAAAAACATGCCAGCACCTAACAACGTAACAACCTTGCAGAGTTTCTTAGGACTCGCAAATTATTACCAATCTTTTATTGAACGGATGCATGATTTGCGAGCTGCCTTAAATGAGCTGCTAAAAAAGGACACACCTTGGAACTGGACGCAAGAATGTCAAACCGCATCTGAATTATTCCTAACTCACTATGACACAAAATTAAATATAGTCGTCGCTAGTGACACTAGTTCCTACGGCATAGGAGCATGCAATCAACATATCATGCCTAATGGATCTAGAAAGCCGATAGCTTACGCTTCAAGAACGCTGCTTCCAGCAGAGAAGGCGTATTCACAGATTGAAAAAGAAGCGTTGAGTATAATCTTTGCAGTGACTAAATTCCACCGATATTTATATGGTAGACAATTCATACTTGAAACCGACCATAAACCATTAGTCACAATCTACGGATAAAAAAAAGGATTGCCTGTATACACCGCAAATAGATTGCTGCACTGGGGTACAATCCTACTGAATTACGATTTCCAGCTACATCTATCATCGAAAAAGATTTGCCATGCGGATGGACTTTCAAGACTGATACCACAGAAACATAATTTGGAAGAATCAGTGATTGCAGCAATTCGAACAAACGTCGAAGTGAAAAATATGGTAGCAAACATCATTAAAGAACTACCGGTAACATTGTAGGACATTAAAAGAGAAGCCGATAAAGATGAATATATAAATGATATAAAAGAAAAAATTATAAATGACAAAAAGGTTCAGGAAATTGTTTCCATATGTAACCATGTGTTATTATATAGCGAGAGAGTAGTAATACCTAAAACGTTGCAGAAGAGGATTTTGAGAGACTTCCACACAGGACATCTGGGGATAAATCGGATGAAGTTTCTAACGAGAAGCTACGTATACTGGCGTTACATGGACGTCGACATAGCTACAAAAATAAATAGATGTGAAGGATGCCAGTTAGCGGCAAAATCCCAACCTATAGTACACAAACCTTGGCCGAAAACCGACCACCCATGGTCGAGAATCCACATGGACTTCGCTGGTCTAGTAGGAGAAAATTACTGCTTAATTGTAGTAGATAGCTATACAAAATGGCCTGAGGTATTGCGTTGCAGGAATCCAACAAAGAACAACTCAATAGGATTCCTACACGAGTTATTTGCACGATTTGGTGTACCAGACACACTGATCACTGACAATGGAACTCAATTCACATCCACAGACTTTAAAGAATTTTGTGACACGTTCCAAGTAAAGCATATCACTACTCCGCCGTATTATCCAAGATCAAACGGCCTCGCGGAGAGGTTCGTGGACACGTTAAAACGAGCGTTGAAAAAAATCCATTGGGACACCAACGGAAAAAGCTTTGCAACATTTTTTGCAAATATATAGGATAACACCGCACCCTAATACCCCGTCAAACATATCACCAGCTGATTTAATGTTTGCCAGAAAGGTGAAATCAGCGTTTGATAAACTATTGCCAAGACAGGCAATTGTCCGAAACACTACACACATGATAAGAAAGAAATATAACTCGGGAGATCGAGTATATTTCAAGTGCTACAGGAATAACACTTCTTACTGGGAATGTGGAGTAGTGGATAAACGCATTGGTGATTGCACATACATGATTAAAGGTCCACAAAATATGCATAAAAGGCACCTGAACAAAATAAAAAAACGCCACGTTCAAGATGGTGATTATACAATAGCAGTCGAAGAGGAGGAAACGATGGACATCATATACGAATCCTTTAATTTGGAACCGCCTCAATATACACCTGAACCCCGAAGATCAGGTAGAAAAAGAAAGTTTAATGAACCATTAATGTTAAATCCCAAGAGAAAAAGATATTGAAATCTGTGCGACTTCAAATCATGGGAGGAGGGTGTTGTGGTGGCACACATTCATTTGCATATGTGGATAGTAATTACACATAAATAGAAGACTCAGTTAGTCTGAGTGTGTGTTCACCAGAAGCCACCGAAGGCCGCCGAGAGCAGATATGTTTCTCCAGCAAAGACTCTCTTATTTGACACCATTATGTAAATATCCTGTAAATATACCTTTTCCTAATACACTTCTTATTTGATCTACCTTTGTTTGTTGAGTCGGCATTTGTATTGCTTTCTACGTTACTTGTTTCAACCTGCCAACTTAACAAGAGAGTTTATTCATCGTGTTAAAAGTTTTGAGAGTTGATTCATTGTTGCCAAAATTATTGAACTACCTCCTTTGATAGTCGATTTTTCACTGGCGAATCTCTTTAACAACGTCCTATGAGAGTTGATTAATCATAGCCTAAAATCTTGAACCCGGTCAGAGTCAATTTATCATTGGCGAATATCTTGAACTGCGGTTTTTACGAGTCAATTAATTGCAGGTGCTCCGACGGAACTCTTGTGCTCTTTGATATAAATACCTTTATTTTTTTAAAGTACATCATGGTTGGCTAAAGTCTTTAACTACCTCCTCTGAGAATCGATTCACCATTACTGAAAATTAGTAAAAAGTTGATTTATTGTGGCCAACAATCTTAATCTATGTTCGTTGAGTGTCCATTCATTGTGACCTAAAATCTTGAACGACGTCCTTTGAGAGACGATTTATCTTGGCCTAAAATCTTGAACCAAGTCATTTGAGAGTCGATTCATTGAGGTTAAAAAATCTTTAACTACGTACTTTTCGATTCAGTGCATCTTGACCTAAAATCTTGTATTACGTTCTTTTGGTGGTCGATTGATAAAACTATCGATTTCGAGACCACATTCATCCTGACTTAAAATCTTTAACTGCGTCATTTGAGGATCTATTAACCATGGCCTAAAGTTTTGAACTACCCTCTATTAAATTCGAATCATCGTGACGTTATATCTTGTCCCACGTCTTCTGAAAAGCAATTCATCGTGGAGTAAAATCTTAAACAACGTCCTTTGAGCATCCATTAATCGTGGCCTAAAATCTTGACAGTGCCTTTAGAGAGTCCATTTATAGTGGTATAACATCATAAACTATGTTTTTTGATTGATTGATCGTGATTTTTTTTGTCGATTAATCGTGGCGTAGAATCTTGGACAACGTTCTTTGAGGTCTGATTCATAATCGCTTAACATCTTAAATTGTGCCCTCAGAAAATCAAATCATCGCGGTCAAACATCTTGAACTACGTATTTTGAGAATCAATTCAGCGTAATCTTAAACCTTAAAATGCTTCCTGTGCGGGGTGATTAAATCTTGAACTATGTATATTTAGAATCAATTAACTCTGGCCTAAAATCATGAACTGCGAATTTTGAGAGTCCACTCATTAATACCGGAAATCTTCAATTCGTTTTAAATAGTCGAGTGGTGGCAGTAATTCTAAATCAACTTTCATTTGAGAGTTGATTAATCTTTGCCTAATATCTTGAACTACGTTCTGACCTGATTCATCGTGCTTTAAAACCTTTAACTACCTTCTATGAAAATCAATTAATCATAGCCTAAAATCTTAAAGTAAGTTCCGTAAGAAGATATAGGTTTTGGCCTAAAGGTTTCAACTAGGTCTCTTGAGAATTGATTAATCGTGGCCTAAAATCTTGATCTACATCCTATAAGAATCGATTCATCTTGGTCTTAAATTATAAACTACGCCTTTCAAAGGCCGATCTATTGTGGCATAAAAACTTTGACTCTCTTTTTCGTAACCATCGTTAATCGTGGCTTAAAATCTTGAACTGCTTCCTTTGAGAGGCGATTTATCGTATCCTACAATTTGGAATACGTTGGTTTTTTTTTTGGTTTTTTTTGAAAACTTTGTAGCCAAAAATCTTGAACTACGTCTTTTGAGAAGCGATTTATAACGCTATCGCTTGAGTGGAGCCTCAGTGACCTCTAAGTGTGGCTAGTGCCGAGAAATCTAACACCCAGGCAAATCAATTCATGTGTATGTGTGTTCGAGGGGGTTACTTTATAGAATTGAACACACCGACCATGCAAAAATGACAAAGTTTAGGTTAAATATTTAATTCTGCGTAAAAATGTTAAAAGTCAGTGGTTTATGATTTGTCCGCTTAGTAAATGGAATTCAATTTACCGACCGGAGAGAGCGGCGAATAGTGGTTGTTTAGGTTAAAGATTTAATTCTGGGCATAAAGGGAAAATCCAGTTCGCTTGGAGATACGAATGAAAGAATGATTTTTAAATTATTATTTAAGATTTATGCACAAAAAAGAGAAAAGTCGTTTCGATTAAAAACAAAAAATATCGGCACAAAAGAGTTGAACATTTGACTGCGATGATGATGAGATCATATTTGGCTTTGGAAGCCGTTGAGGTTAGTCAACTTGAAATGCAAATGAAAATATACTTTTTCAATTATTATTAAAGATAGTCTACGCGCAAAAGAGGAAATATCATTTTGATTGATGATAAAAGATATCATTACAACCAGAGAATTAAGCCGTTGGCACCAGTTAAAATCCAGGACATCGCGTGTCATCAGGGAAAAACTGAATTGCATCAACCGATCTGGCGTGTTGGATTGATCAATCCACTTCTGCATGAGTCAATATGACACACGTTGATTTGACGATTGGGGAGGTAAACCGTGTTTTTCTCCCCAATCGTTTCAGATTAAATAGCAGTGCGGAGCTGTTTTCCGGCAGTAAGTTCAAACAGTCAGTATGGAGTGAGTAAGTCGGCAGAGAGAGAGAGAGAGTGAGAAAGAGAGAGAGAGAGAGAGAGAGAGTCTGTCAATCCTCGTCAGCAGTTTCACCAAACTTCCCGAAAACGGCAGTTTCCGTCACAATTTCATCAGAGTGATCTGTAAAACTTTTTGGAATAAAAGAAAAAAAAACAGACGAAGGAAGCTTGCATCAAATCAACAAATTATCCCCGGACATTGAAAAAAGTGAACAGGAAATAAAGTTATAGCAAAAAGAAAAAATAGAAACGGAAGAAAACAATAGTGCCAGCTATTGAAGTTTATTGATGATAACGTTGGTACACACATTTTTATTTGATTGTCGACTATTGTTTCTTATTCCCATTTATTTCGTTATCGTTTTAATTATATACTGATATGAAAGCAGTCAAAACGGAACTTTGCTTTAAATTACGTTTTAAATTCAACCCATGGCTTAATCCGTTGTTAAGATTGTGGGTGTGACTTCTGTTGCTTTGTTTTCTTCCTCCTTCTCCTCTTGCTTTCACTCCTTCTGAGAGAACTTTCATTCTTTCGACAACAACGTTGCCCGACACAAAACGGTCCATTCAGAGTTGCCGCGTATGTACAACGTTATCTACTTTTTTTAACTAAAGGACGTGTAGTCCGATAAGGAACCGGTTACAGATTAATTATAGCCTAAAATCTTTACAACTTTCTTTTGTGAGTCCTTTGGGTATCGATTCATCGCGGCAAATGATCATAGACTATGTCCTATACAATCGAGTAATCCTGGCCTAAGGTCTTGAATTTAGTCGTTTGAAAATCGATTTATCATGTCTTAAAAACTTGAACTACGTTGTTTGAACGAAATATCTTGAGTGGTGACTCATCGTAGAGTAAAAATTTAACTGCGTAACTTGAGAATCGATTAATCGTGGCCTAAAATCTTGAACTATATTTTTGAGAGCCGATTGATCATGGCTTTAAAGATTGGCCTTTGTTATTTGAGAATAGATTAATCGTTGTATAACGTCGTACGGGATCTTTATCAATAGAAATTACCGCTATCTGTAGAGTTAACGCCGTACGGTTACAAAGAGGGGGAAAGTTCTAGCGAAACTCCACGGTGTGACAATACGTCAATAGGTCACTGTACGTACCGTAATTCATAGTTCTGCGTTCAAATATTCGATGTGTCATTATTCATGAAAGGCCTCCGCCCAACAGGGTTGATATGTCTTTATTCATGGTGAGAAGAAAGAGAAAGAAAGCAACAGAAAAAAAGCGACACTCGCTGTCAACAGTGGAACATGTAACAAGTATAACACGAGCCGATAACATGATTTTTAAATGTATATATTTAAAAATAATGCAACATTTCAGAGTCGACTCACTAACTAACTCATTGCTAACTGGCAAATAATAAAACAAAACAAAAAGAAACGAAAACAACGTTTTTCATTTAACGAGCTCAGTCATGGTCGGCAATTAATTTCTCTCCTGTTTTTTTTTTTGGTTTTTTGTTGGGTTTTTTTTTGGGGGGGGGTCTCACGTTTCTTTAATTTCCCTCTTTAGTAGTTCACTGTCGGAATACGTTAAGAAAATCGAATTTTAACTTAATGTTTTCCTTCACTTTTTCGGGTATAATAGAATAGCAACTAAACTTTTATTAGGGAAATATCTATCATTTGTAGTTAGTACGACGGTTCTCGTACTGGGGATTCAAATTTCTATTTTTAGAGAGTTTGCACAAATCTCCGAATATCTGAAAGATTCTGTATGGTTGGACTGATATGTTTACGTTAGACTAAATCCTAAATTCTCGAACTGAACCCACCTGAATTCACTAACAAAAACAGCTGTGCGGTGCAATTTATAATCAGGGCGTGGTCGATTAGAGGTGCAATTTCCCCTCTATCTACCAATTAAATCACGCCACATCAGTTTTCGCTGAAAAATAATTAATCAATCGTTTATGCTAGACCGACTGCTCTGACTTAGGCGTGTTCATATTCCTAGCAATTAGCCAGCGAGTCAACTCTTTTGAGTTGACAATTAGTCAGCGGGTCAACTCTTCTGAGTTGACAATTTATTTTTCCATCAATCTAAATCTTAAAGCGAATTTACATTTCTCCTTCGCTTAGAAATCAATCTTAACCAAAACAATTATTTCTCATTTTCGCCTGCTCGGTGCATTTAAAGTATTATTCATCTAAACGCACATATACTCTCCACTTGATATTGAATACGTAATGTATCTAATGTAATTAAGGCTCGTAGGTATTATAGCATGGCTTAAGTCTGCCTTGTTTTACCTTGGGTTGAATCTCCTGGGACTATCTACACTGGTGAGGCATTGGGATTCCGTTCAAGTGACATTCGCCCCTTACCCATTTTGTCTTTTTGCCCTGTACAAATACGGCCTTCGACCTTTCTGTGCACGTTAGTGCGCACCAAAACATGGTTGTTCTTTTTCCTTATTTCTACTTTATTACGACCACAACAAACTTTCGGTTCCTTTACCGGTATCTGAAAAATAATCAATAAAAATTTACATGCAATGGATACACAAAGAAAAAACTCCTGAAAAAAAACAGCTAGTTTGAAAAATGTCTTGGATTCTTTGTGCAAATGAAAGCAAAAAAAAAAAAAAAGGATCCATGATTACAGCTACTACATGCAAAGCCTATTGTTAAAACTGTGATAATTCACAGCTCACATCGTCGAGATAGTAGGAACTCTTCTTGTTTTGCCTTCTAGGATAGTCTCCATTGGGTCAGTTTTTTTCCTTATTTTCAACAATTCTGAAAAAAAAAAACATTTTACTTGGGTCAATTACTTCTGACCAAAAGTTCGATTCGTGTCGTTGCCTGCCAGTTCAAAATAAGGGAGGGAAAAATAGGAAAAGAATTATAAGGTTTCCTCTTAGCATCGTTCTAGAACTTCTTTCCGCCACATCTTCTCCAGATGCCAGTCGTTACCAGCTAGTGACATTCTTCGTTAGTCGGCTCAGTCGGGGTCATTTGCCTTACACTTAAGACATACCTTACAGAAATTCTTATTCCTATCCATCCTGTTGAGCCTTCCACAACGGTTATACCGATCACCACCATCAACATGTCGAGTTATTAGATCGTCAATTTCTGTATCACCATCAACCGGCCTAAAACAGAGCCAGACTCTTGCCCTAGATATGATTCTCAGCATATCCTTGTTTCATTGGTCAGTCCCTGACTAAGTTTTATCCTTTAGCGAGTTGACGGATTATTACCATGTCTGTGTTCCGACCTCGGTTTCTCCCCGATGTCGACAACCAATTCTAAGTTCATCCATTTCCAGTCACCGGTGCATCGAGACAACAGTTTGTGATAAAGCTTCCCCTCGTCAATTATGGGAGATCCAAGTGTTCAATAGCAGGTGTACATATTTGGGACATATATAACGGGACTCAAAATACAGAACAGATGACGATGATAATGAGGGAGACATTTATATCAGGTTAGGATGATTCTTGGGAATTTCATATTACAGGGTGACCAAAAAAACCGGCCCCGTGTACACTTTACTAATTGGAATTGGAGCCGTTTTCCTTTCATCCTGCAATACGGACTGGGAGATATATGATGCAACAGTTCTTATAACACATATTAGAGGAGGGGAGGAGATACTTCACTTGTGATGGAGGAGACACATAATACTTGTAAGGGTTGTACAAAGTTCGTTACAAGGTGATGATAAACACATTTACCTTTTTGTTGCAAGGAATGATGACACGAGACAAACAGTTACAAACATAGTTGGTTTCTTTATTCTTCAATCGACCGATCGATGATGTCAGGAATTCAAACTTTGATTTACATGGTCTATTTTCCTTCCTTCGCTTCTAAGGGGCTCTACTCTCCAACTGACTATTACCGTGTGTGATCTGCTCTGAATCTCTGAACCTCGTCCCTCTCTAACTTAGAACCCTCAGATTCCTATATTGAGAAATCTCCTTTGTTCATGACGTCAGAAGTGTGTTTACCAACGTGACTATATCAGTATAGTCACGTTGATAAACACACTTCTGACGTCATAAACAAGGGCGATTTCTCAATATCCGTCCACACATGTCCGTCGAACACACTTTTGGCAAAACAAAGAATCCTCAATTCTAATTTTAACCTATTTTTAAACAATATACTTTAACTCGCATCGTGCATTCATTTTACTGACATATTTAATATCCAGATTTCTAAAAGAATGGACAATCGACTTTTTCCAACATAAACAATACATAACTATTTCTAATAGAATTAACAATGGACTGAATTTCTAACATTCCATTATCTATTATATTTAACAATTGCCTACAGGGTTCGATTCTAGCCTTATCCTAATATCATTTTCACTTATCTAGTATGTCTCCTTGAGAAGACATACTAGATACGTATTGTGTTTCATACAACACAAGTAGAAACCCCTTCTACTTAACCATCACACAGCTGAATACGTTGTAAATGTATTCTGATGAATGCAATGATTTCCAGTATTTACGGCGTCGTCAAGGCACAATTCACACTTATTTCGCTTCCTGTCTCTAACTGGTCCGGTGTCATATACAACCCAGATATCCATTCAGTACCGTCAGTTGAAAGTCCCGATAACGAGATAGCGCGTCGTCATTAATGGTTGGCAGGGTGTTCAGTCACAAGGGTATCCAAACGTTAACATGCTATGCCTTTATCAATCTACATTGTCTCACTAGTCCTTCACCGGCTACCGAGTTACGCGAGAAATACCTTTTCTATTGATAGTTTAAAGGCTTTAACTCATCTTTTCTCAATAATTCACATTTCTTCGACTCATTCTGTCTTATACTCAAACCAAAGTTGCTGACCAAAAAAGTATTCGACACAATCTCCCATTCAGCAATTTAAAGACCTTAAAGCATCTTTTCTAAATAATTCACGTTCTTTTCCCAGTTCACCTCGGTTAAATCATTCCTACTCAATAATTGCTATTGCGAATGCTTGCTAATTATTGTCGGCAACGACCTACTTGCAATTTAAAGACGTTAACCTGACAGTCGTTTGGTCTCGGAAAGAGATGATTCTGACACGACTCACTTCACTGTCACCGAAGCACACGCACACGGGATCCCCTGTGAGTACACGCTCCCATTAACGGGGAGACAGATCAACCAGAAATATCTCAACCGTCACCTAAAACAGTGATATCTAAAAATCTTTCTTCGGTTCGCGCCAATCTTTTCCCCAGTTTGCTGAGGCCGACAACAGAAGATCTACCTCTGTAAGAGGGCTCGTTTTAATCCTGGCTACCCGGATTGCTGCATTCTTGGACAACTCTCGCTTTTTCCTTGTGCTCTATCACTGGGCAAATTTCTAGGGCTGTATCATTCGCTCTTTCCTGTGTCAACTTCTGGTCTGCAGCATCCTTGTACCACATGGTATAATGACCCAATTAGCCGTAGTTTCAACAACTCGACCCTAACACCCTAGGCTTATCTCCCCACCATGTTAGACAGCTCTTCGCCCAGTGTCATACATCATAACATGTAAAACAAATCAGTTCCGTCCTCTCAGAACGGGTTTATGGAACCCTTGTCTAAGGTCACAGGGCAGTCTTCCAGAAGCCGCTTCTTTCTTCCAATCTTCCTCCGGTTCTTTTTTGTCGTGAGACGTTATCCTAGGGCTAACCTTGGGTTTCTATTTTCATCTGTCTCATTTTCTCTAGCGAAAGCTCCACGCTCTGGGGGTCCTTTAATTCGATTTCAAACCCGTGCACTTATTTGGGCCAGGTCAACAGCTTTTCGCGATTTCACAGGATTGCCTTTAAGAACATCTGTCCTAATGCCATTATCACTTCGGCTAGGTGCGCCTGAATCGTATTACTTTCATGGTCCAATTAATTGGCGAATGCTCGCATTGCCAACCTAGTGATTCCCTCTCTAAACTCACCAATTTCCTCCCCTGCTACATTCTTGGACCAAAATAATTCCCATACGGTCTCCAGTGTGGTCTGTTCGCTCGAATGCTCCTCTATCTAAGCTGATCTCAATTTTTCCCAGGATATTCCCGGGTCTTCTTGATCCGGGAATATCCTGGGACAAATTCCTCCCTATAAATCGAGAAACAGTCCCCCTCGCCGCTTTGTAAGTTATTTCCAGATCTCGGAGCCCGTACACAATCTGCTTCTTTCTGGAGGACCACAACCAATCATCCATCTTCCTCGCGCGTCCTCTGAAACTATATAGAGTCATATCTCCTAAGAGCGTTCTACACACTTCTGATATCCCTATATCTTCCCAAAAATGCCCCCATTTTTATCTACTAGTTCTGCTAGACCAGCTACACTTAGTTACACTGTAGACATTCCTTCTATTTCTTATATTTGAGAATTGAGATTTTGAGTTAATTCAACGTTTCTGGAAATCTTTAACAACGTGTTTTTAGAGCCGATTAATCATTGCCAAAAGTCTCGTACTACGTCCTTTGAAATTCGATAATTCATTGACGAAAATATGTACTACGTTATTAAAGAGTTGATTTCTGTAGCCTAAAATCTTGAACTACGTTTTTAGAGAATCGATTAAACGTGGCCTACAATTTTCAATAACGTCCTCTGGGAGTCAATTAATCGTGGCGTAAAATCTTGAACGACATATTTTGAGAATTGCTTGATTGTGGCTTGAACTATTCTATTTGAACGCTGATTAATCGTAGTCTTCAATCATGAACTACTTTTTTTAAACACGATTCATTCTGACCGGAAATCTTAACTACTTAACTACATGCTTTTGGGAGGGGGTGAGTTGTGGAAAAAATCTTGAACTCCATTTGATAAGAGTCGATTAATCGTGGCCAAATATCTTGAACTACATTCTGTTAGACTGGATTAATCATGTCCTAAAATTTTTAACTACTTCTTGATTCATCTTGGTGTAAAATCTTTAACAACTTCTTTTTAGAGCAAATTCATTTTGGCCTAAAATCTTGAAGTATGTTCTTAACGAATTGATAAATCGTGGCTTGATATCTTGAAACTCGCCATTTGATGGCCGATTTTTTATTGCCAAAAATATTGAAATATACACTATTAGAATTATTCATAATGGCAAAAATCTAACTACGTCGTTTTACAAGCGATTAATTGTTGCCTAAAATTTTAACATACTTTGTTTTGTGTCGATTGATCGTAGCATAAAACCTTGAACAACGTACTTTGAGTATCAATAAATCGCGTCTTAAATTTTGAAATTACGTCTTTTGAGAATCTATTTATCGTGCCCTAAAATATGTATCGACGTTAATTGTAAAATCGATTAATCGTCTCAAATTTTGAAGTACGCCATTTGAGAATCGATTTTTTTTCGTTGTAGCTAAAAATCTGAAACTACGTCCTTCGAGATTCGGACAAGCGTGGCCTAAAATCTCGAACCACGTCAATTGAGTAGTTTGACTTTTGCTAGTTGGTTCATTATGGCTATTTATGACATCATTTGAGAATCAATTAATTGTGGCTTAAAATCCAGGACTACTTCCTTTGACAGTCGATTTATCGTGGTCTTAAATATTCGACAATATTCTCTTGCTTCACGAGGTAAGAGAGAACAAAAAGATTATCACACACGGCAGCACGGTCCCGAACAATTTCATCGACGCGACCGGACACGATCCTGAAGAAATCCGTCAATTCTAACCCGAATGTTTCCTTTGATTCGACACGGTACGATCTTGAACAACACCGTCGATTCGAGCCGAACACCTTCGATAATTTGACACGGCACGATTCCGAACAACTCTCTCGATTCGATCCCGAACACACTGGATAGTTCTACATTACACGATCTCGAACAACTCCGTGAATTCGAACCCAAACACCTCCGACGATTCGACACGATCTCGAAGACTCTGATATTGGCATTTTATAGTCCTTGAGTGAACTCCATTTCGCCACAGGCCCGTATTAGCATACGATGCTCATCACAATCCTCCTTGATCTCGAGATCACGCAAATGACAGTGTTGGGCATGTCGCTGTTTTCTGGTATTTCGCCTTAATAGTACAAGCTCAGGAACTTCCTCAGTTGCGCTTTCATCTATCGCTTCAATAACTCTTCTTGCTCTCTGGATCATTGGGTACATCATTCTCTGGGGTGTAGAAAATGTGTAAGGAAAGTCCTTTAAAATTACTGCGCCCTCTGTAGATGTGTAATGTTGCAGCAACGTAAAGCAATTCAATAACCAGTAAACACCGGTTCTGCACGGAATCCAACTAGCAAGGTACCTAGACGGACGCGAACGGTTACTCAGAACGGACCTAACAATCAGTTACTCAGAACGGTCCCAACAACGGTAAGATATGCTCACACCCACACGGCACGAGAAGCAACAGCAACACGATTCCCGACCAAGTCAATCATTACTCTCCCAACGTCTTTCAATCACCCGCTTTTATGGCCGTTGCAGGCTGGCTAAATTTGCATATTGCGAGTATTCATGTGACTTTGCGAGATATCATCCTTTACAAAAGACGGCGGCCGCCATCTTGATCTTTCTTTCTCTATTTTCGGTCGGCGACGCTGAGCCGGCCCCGAGGTAAGTCTTTCCTTTTCGTCCGTCTCTCTTACCCACCCACACAACACACAAACACGCTGGCGCTTGTCTCCTGGATGCACATTACATGGGGAGCTTTCTTCATGTGGTTTTTCATACAGCAGTCATCATGTTCAACTGAGACTGAGTTTTGGCTATTGATTTTTAGTCACCGTACCCCTGCTTAACTGTGTCGTACATCTTCCATGCGGATTTTGAACCCCAACAGCATATCTCTCCGTGTACGGACTAGCAACTACATTGTTGGGCACCGAGACTTCATAGATACCCTTGATGCGGACGATATAGGTGTATAGTACATTCGCAGGTGCGGTCGTAGCCGTCTTATCGTATTTAGGCGTAATGTTGTGTTGGTATACTACTTCCAAGATCGTGCACCGGGGTCTTGCAGCAATGCGTTTTATTATGCGATGGGACCTCTTTATTATTCCCTTTCTCAATCGTATGTGCAAGCCCCACACGGTATATTTGTTAAGCCCGCTGCGTAAAGCTAATTGAAGATCCAGAGTGAATTTCTTATTATCAGCCGGGTGAGTGATCTTTTGTAATTGCTGAAATAGCCTATCTCATGAACCCAAGGCCAAATTAAACAAATCTCCCCTTTCGTAAAATCGAGCTCCCAATTCTATCGTCTTGAGCAGATCCCTCCACCATAGTCCGATTTAGTGCCTTATGGGACAACAGTCAGGTGTCAGAGAAGCTTTCTCATTTCCGTAGTAAAAACCCCAAGGCACGTCGACATTCCTGATAAAAGTAGCCGTTGACTCGGGGCAACCTGGGTTTTTCTCCCTCAGCCGGAAAAGTTTTCTTTGTGTCTCTCTTCCTGAAGCCACCGTTTCCTTCACAAGGTGGACACATTCAGTCTAGGTAGGTAAGATGAAGCGTCTTTTGTCGGCTGTCGACGCTTGGCATCCCCAGACCGCCTTCAGACGGATGTAGGTAATAGATCTTCCGTGTAGCCAGAGACTGCTTTCCCTTCCCCAGGAACTCACGAAGAGTCTGCGCTAAATCGAGCAACGTGGTCTCCGGGAGTGGAAAGACTGATACTCGGTAAAGAATGGGCGGATAAATTTGTGAATTGCACATCTCCACGCTTCTTTTAAAACTAAGATTTCTAAAAGACCACATGCGTTCTGTGGTCCAAAACGTTTTCAACACTTCCGACCAATTATTCTTCAACTGGAAATATGTACCAAATCAGACGCTGAGTATCTTGCATGGTTCATTTGTCCAATCAAAGAGACCCTGAAGAGGTACCCCCAGCACCAATGCGCATGTCAACTTAATTGTGGTCCCTGTCACCTGTCTATACCGTCTTATTTCGACAGCTCTAATCTCATTACTGTTTGTTACAAGCGCAGTCACATAGGCGGAGTACCTAAAGTGGTGCAATGACCGGGCAAAGTAATACCGCAAAGGACTGGGTTCCTCCTAAGTCTATGAAAGAACAGTTCCAACGCAAGCACAATCTTGACGAATGGATCTAGACAAATTAAAAGGCGTTGATATTAAACCATTCACCTCCACCATCACACCAGGGTTTGTATACAAGAAGAAAGCCCACGAACAAAACTGAGGCCCAAATCCGGCCGAGGAAAGGACAGTCTCTAAGCATCGATGATCGACCCTATTGAACACGCTGCTTCAGTGCCAACTTTATCTATGATTAAGCGTACCATGTGCAAATTATCTTGGATCGTCCGGCCCTTAGCTGCACTAGTCTGTTGGGACTTTTTAGCCGATGCAAAACAATTTGAAGAAATTTAGCCATAATCTTGGCCAAAATCTTTAATTCTTTATTTAACATCGTTATAGGCCAGAAATTACCTATTTCATCGCCAGCATTTTGTCCTTATGAAGCAATTTAATGATACCTCTGGTAAAGTACTGGGAAATGGGCCCATTCTTAAACCAGGAGTTGTACAAGACGGCCAGTAAAAGAACAAAATGGGCGACAGAGTCAAATATAGTTCATAAGGCAGACCGTCGATCTCGGGATCCCGGGAGATCTATCCAGCCCGGTCTATTTCAGAGCCTCCTGGACTTCTTCCTTTTTTCATACACAATTTCGCACCTAACCATTTCGGTCTCTTCAAGACGAGAAAAGTCAGCTAAGTAGGCGTTGAACTGAGGCATTGTCAGATCGGGCTCTTGGTGAAAAGTTCCTGAAAATGAGAGCGAAAACCCTCCAGAATCCCGACGTTTGTCGTCAGAGTACTCTGCCCGGCACGTGATACTGGCGACATGTCGATCAGTGAACCGACGACGTTCTTCTGTACGCAGTAAAGCGCCCATGTTTGTCGCCTCTCTCGGCATTCTTTTTAACCTAGCCCTAACTACAAATCTCTGGTTCTTTTTGTTATCCAAGGAGTCAAGTTCAGCCTTAACTATAATAAAGTTATCACAATCTCCACAGCCCTATTTAATCTAGCTTCTTCTGTCACTTTCGTTGCTCTAGAATTAAGATTGAGACGTTTACTATAATCGGCAACGAAAGACCTAACAATTTTCTTAAGGGGTCCTCACCACTTCTTCCTGATTGTGGCTGTTGCATGATTAGTAAAAGCTGTTCGCGGAAGTCTGCCAACTTGGATAACGATGTGTTGAACTTCCAGTATCCAGTCATTCTGGGTTTATGACTATCTACCCGAACATGATCGAACTAAACTATGTTATGAAAACTTGGACAATCTAAAAACCATACATTGACTCTCCTAAGTATGAACCGGTCGATGGAACTCACGAATTGCAACAGAACGGAAGCTGCGCCTATTTACCCAAGTCCATACTATTTCATAAGGTCTTTCATTATGGAATTTATCGAGATTAAAATTTCCAAAATTAAATCCCGAAATTGTTTTATCTCCCTAACCGTGTTAGGATCCCTAGAAGAATTTTCCCCATGATCTAAATCGGGAATTATGATCAAATTCCAGTTTCCCGCTAGAATAATCGGTCGAGACATTTTAATAAAGGTCTCGATCCACCGAAAAACGGCAACCCGCTCACATCGGACGCTGAATCTATAAACCCAAATGACTCGAAAATACACATCTTTTATGATTTTTGTATTCCAGAACACGCAGCCTCCCTTCTGGATCTGCAAATATCTGGTCACATGACGCATTCAAAAAGCGCTTTACTAACCAGGAAAGTCCCTTGAGTTTATATTAAAATATGCTGAATAGAGCTGAAGGTCTCACGACATCACACCCTGGAATAAAGTTGGTCTCCTGTATGCAACATATATCCAGGCCAAGGCGTTGAAGGTCAAGTACAACTCGAAGTTTACAAGTAGTGTCCCTCGCCCCTCGGCCATTCAAGCTAGCTAATCGTATTGCCATTATGGTATCCGAAGCGAGCTGTTTCCAGAGAACCCTGTCTCATTTCATTGGTAATGAGACCATCTGGAGACATGCTCCCGATGTCTAAGGGGAACATTAATATTATAGCTCTATAAAGGGACGGGGTGCATCCTAATGGGAGCCCTCTCGATACAAAACCTTTTTTAAGTCCGATAATTCTTGGTCATGGAGAATGCAAGAGGAGGCGTTATTTTGAATGCTCCTCCATCATATTCCACAGTCCAGTTGCATTCTCTCTGGATTTAACAACAGTCTAGATTCTTTGGGCCTTAGAGAAATTTTCAGGGTTGCTAATTCCTTGTTTGCTGATGGTTTTAAGGGTAGTGAGATTATATAGTCTTTTTTATGATGAGGTTTCATAGTTATGTAAGTGTCGGGAGTAATGTTTCGTGTGTTTTTCCAGTGTAAAAGGCAGAGCGCTTTTTTCGAGCTTCCCTCTCCAATGAAGGGCTTCTCTGACGTTTTCGAGAAGGGGTTAGGGAGGCTTAAGTGAGGAAGGAGGTAGCATATCCGTTTTCATTGGAGAGGGGGATGGCTAATTCTGAGGTGTATTGCAGGGAGTGCAAAATGGGGAAGTTCTAGAGGAAGGGGTTTCAATTTTAGGGCTTGATTTGCTGTCTTTTGGGGGTATAGGAGGAAGTAGTTTTTTACAGGAGAGGATCTACGGGAAGGAGTCACACCTTTTCATGTCGAATTCAGGGAATCAATTTATATTCCTTTTTTTTTTTTGCTAGGGAAGCAGTCACTGGAGGAAGAACAGCTTTTGGTGGGAAGATTCTATCTTTAACTGTGGAGGAGAGTGTAGTTGAAGTTGAAGGTACTGATTTTTTTCCTTTATTTTGCGTTCTTCATCCGACTTGTTTTTTAGCTTCACTAGGTTTTATATTTTATTTCCCCGGATCTTTGCATAATCTAATTTCAATTTTATCCTCTTCAGAAAGCATTTTTGCGTATGTTTTCAGGGGGGCTATTTTTATCGCACACTACTTTCCATTCATTTTTTTGGGGGGGGGAGGCACATGTTTTCGTACTCGTTCAGAGTCATCGTCTTTTTGGAGCTTTTGGATTTTCGTCACGTTTTAGGATTGGGTAACCAACTTTAAGGGTTAAATGTTCCAGGACACGATTCTTGGGATTTGGTGCCGTCGGATTTCTTTTGGTACAGGTAATTATTAGGTAACCCACCTCGCCACAAATCTAACAAGCTGGACGTTTCCTCACGGCAACAACTGGGAAATTTTCTACCCCAGCTTTAATATACTTGTGAATTTTGTTAAATGCATCTTTGTTCAGTAATATTTTGAAACTTTATATTTCATTATAGTTATCGACGTCAATTGCTTTAATTTCACCGCATTTTAATAAGAAAGCAGCGATGTACTCTCTTGATACAACAACTGGTATTTCAAAGACTGATACTTTTGTCATTCTTAGTCCCATGTATTCCATTGTGAGCCCGAATTTTTCGTGATAAATTCTTTTTTAAAATAGTTCCTTGCATTCTTCTTTGCTCACCACCCTCTTGCTGTGCATCACTTTTCATTGTTTCACATTGAACTGGCCTGATATATAGAATATGTCTTGGTACCCCATCGCAATATTGTTGTTCGTAATACTTTCGGTCATGCGTCCTCTGCTCCATTGTGTGGTATATCGAGCCCCTGAGGGGCTTCACCTATACTTCACTCCCGAGTTCGATAATCCCTGTTGCCTCTGTCTCCCTGCTTATTGGAAGAATCCTGGGATGCCTCCAGGTGTATGTGAATATCGACAGGTGTGGAACTTTCTCTTGCACTTGTCCCGGTCTAGGCGACATGCTGTACCAGTAGACAGCTTGCTCGGGCGAGGTGCTCTCTCTCTCTCTCTCTCTCTCTCTCTCTCTATCTCTCTCTCTCTCTCTCTCTGCCACTGCCTTTATTGTTCGGTCGTTTCTTTCCGCAATCCCGTTGCCACTGGGTCTATAGACGGCTCTAAAGAATTGACCGATATTTTATTTCTTCAGTACATCCGCCACAGCTACCGATCTAAATGCGGTACCGTTCTCGGTTAGTAGCTCTTCCACCGGAGCTCGCTCTAGAAACACCATGTCGAGGGATGCCGCTATTTCACTGGCCGTTTCATCTCGTAGTCTTCTCCGTAGGGCAAAGCGCCCGGAACCGCAGTCGATCATTGTCGTGTAAAACCCACCTTGTAATGGGTTATATCATATTCCAGTCTTTATCAGGTCCCAGTCAAACTTAGTTCTCCAGCTTCGTGCGTGCTTGGAGCAGGGACAATGTATTGACACCTGTCGCAAGTCCTGACTACTTGCTTTACTTGTTCCTTGGTAACATTCGGGTCGACTTTTCTGAACAAGTATAACGTTCTTTATACCCCCATATGGTGCAGATCGTGCAACTCTCGTACCCTAGAATTATCCAGATCAGCTACTGCAGCAACATCCGCATTTTGGGACACGAGCCAGCTATTTCTCACTCTCGTGAGAACATCCGCACTGTTCTTCTCAGAGGCCACCTTGATTACGCGCAGCTTCAGAGAAAACTGCATCAGCACAGCCAGCATCTCAAAACTGCACTTCACCAGCATCTTCGTCTTTACCCTCTTATCGTTTTAAATCAGGTAAACACAGTGGCAGGGTCTGTTTTCACACATACGTCACGTAGTCCTCATTTTAAGGCCAGATTCACTTCCTTTGGTAACTACACCCAATTCTGATACATTGATAGCCTAGAATCATCCTTCTTCCTCGGCCATGCCGCATCCTCCGCAACCACTCCACCCACTTCCAAGACGACACCTGTTGCAATACTGCTTGCATCACACCACACGATTCCATCCAATGTTCGCGGCACGTTCCATGTTCCCCGAACTAGGTCTTGCCTTTCAGGACCTCTCCGATCACGGTGGCCGTTCTTCCTCACACTTTATCATCACATCCTCTTGTTTCGGCATGTCTCTTACTGTAGCTATATGCTAGTTTAACCAGCCTGCCCCATATGGAAAAAGCTCCCGCTTGTTGAGCTCTTCTTTCATTTGCGAGATCTTGTTCCCCCTTCGAAATTCTAGGCCACCTGGCGCACTTCCTTTTAGCTTTAGCCCCAACGCTGCTCCTCCGTCCAATTCTTCGGGGGCCTTGGTGACCAGCCTGAACTTCTTCAAGTGACCCGCCACTTCCTTTGCAGTCACTAGAGTTTCATTTACGAAAATGAATGAACTCAGGACACTATTTCATTTTCCCATTCTCTCCAAAAATTCCTTAGAATGGTCGACATGATCTTGAATGCCAAGTTCAACCCGAACTCCACTCTCGTAAGGCAGTAGGTTCTGCCTTTATATCCGACCAACTGGTACTTCCAGTTTCTTGGCGACGCGGAGTTGCAAGTAGACAGATTTTAGATCGACCAACGTAGTCGTACATTTGCCTCAATTCTCTAATGGTCTCACTGCATACATCTACAGCGTCACCCCTAGTCTGGCACTCAATATGTTGGTTCAACTCTCAGAAATCCAAAACTAGTCTGACCATCCCTTTTGTTGGGTGCAGAACGGCCAGCAATGCAAGATGGCCGATTCGACGTCATCCGTCCACGACAACAGTATACTCTCCTTGATCCATCTGTCCACTTCTCGTTCAAAATCCTGTCTTGTGCCTCCTTTGAGCGAATTATTGTGGCATGCTACTCTATTTGTTAACGTTGGCGGTTTATTCTTCAACACCCACTCCACTGTTCACTGGTTCCCGTCGAATTCCGCTTGAAAATCCGGATCACTGATCGATATCCATCTCTTTTCTCTGGCCTCTTTGAGCCTTTCATTGACCTGCTCTGTCACTACGCACCCTGCCGGTCCGAACCTCACGCCATTGCTGCTGCCTGTGACACCTCCAAGTCGGCATATTACGTCCATTCCAACAATCGCGTGGACGCCAGGCACCAGTTGGTTGGCAACAATCGCATGGACCCTCGTCCGCTGATCCTCAATTTCAATCGGGACGGTCCTCCTCTCTCGACACCTCACTTGTGACTCATCGAATGCCACTAATTGGCCCTTCCATCCTCCGACTAGGCTTGTGTGCACCATAGTAGTGGTGCAGCCAGTGTCGATCAGGGCCACGACTTTTTGTCCTTCCACAACAATCTCTCGCTTGGGAATCTGCTGCGAGCGAGAGACGATTCGGCCCCCCCCTTGCCAGTCTCTCGGACACGTGCAGTTCACTGCTATGTGACCACTCCGTTTACACCTGTGGCACAACATCTTTTCGTGGAATCTTGAACTATGTCATTTTAGAATCGACTAATGATGGTCTTAAATCTTGTACTTCGTCGTTTGAGAGTCGATTCATTGTAGCTTAAAATTTTGAACTTTGTCTGTTGAGAGTTGATTTATCTTGGCATAAAATCTTGAATTAGTTTTTTTTGAACCCGATTCTTCGAAGCCTCAAATCTTGAACTACGTCATTTAAAAATTGATTAATTGTGATTTAAACCCCTAAACTATGTATTTTGAGAGGTTTTTATTATATGCCTCAAAATTTGAACGACGTCATTTGTAAGCCAGTTCATTGTGGCCTAAAACATTCAACTACATCCTTTTATTTACGCGAGGCTAAAAAAGTACAACTCAAAAGGCTGCAACACCGCTACAAAAAGAACTAACCAGAACTAGAAGTGTAAGCCATGTTTAGTTTCAGAACAGTTTCTGATAGTTCGTTGTTCTACACACGTCCTGAGAGGTGACTAATTTGCAGTAGACAATTCTCGAGTTGGAATCCACAGAGCAAAAGATTCTTCCCGTGTTGAGACAGAGAAAACATATGCGAAATTGCTACAGAAAGGTTTAATATTTATGGAGCAATTCTGGTTTTGGTTGGTAGCAGAACGTGAATTAATTCGATTTGTCAGTTCCTAGCAGCATCGTTTATAAATAGAATCTCCCGATTATGCGAGATCATACCCCTATCATACTATTTTGTCTTGTACAGTACGTTATTCTATTGCGATTTTTCTCCTTTTACTGTCATTTCTTTTAGTTTATTACCGTCGGATTTTTTTTTCTACACAGCGCTTTTTCCTGCCTTTTTACTTTTATCTCTTACAGTTTTGTGGATTTTTACTCACCTGTTTTTAACGGTCCGACTATGGCCACTTCCGTGAGCCAGACGCCTATCATCGTCGATACAATTGAAACGGAAAACGTTACACCTTCCGCTCCAAACACCTGAACTAAACCTTATAAAGTTGACATCAATGTAAAAGATTTTGTTGAAAAGGCGAAACAATGCCTGGACCTCGTCATCTAAACTGGACTTATTGTCAATTTCCCGTGTTGAAAGAAATCCAAAAAAAAGTGCTTGACACTATTCGTAGACAAAAAAGTAATAAGAACAAACTCATCAACCTTTTGGCATCAGCAGGCTTCAGACCCTTGCGCATCATGAAGTGTAAGGGTTACAACACTTGGAGTACGCTCTTCAATTCAACAGAAGAATACATAACCATTTTACAAAAGGAAATTATTATGCAGCAATATGTCCTGAGAACAGAGTATATTGGGAAACGACGTACGACAGTTTCAGTCTTCCATGTACCGCACTATATTGAAGGAAAACACCTCGGCGCTTTCTTCTTAAAATTTGGCGAAATGGTTTCCATATAGGTCGACGAATTTCATGATGTATGGTCGTCGACATCCTCCTAGATAAAGACAACTTTACGAACATCCCTTTCTTCCTTGGGGTAGGCGAAGAAAAACTACCTATTATAGTAGCTGGCAGGCGACCAACCTGCTGGAACTGCAGCGAAATTGGGCACCTTACGCCCGAGTGCCTCCACCAAACTCTAAAAGACTAATTGGACAATAATTGGGAACCAAACACCAGCAAGTGTTCCCAACCCTCTCCCCCACGAAACGACCACAAACCCTGAGGAGATTCTCAGAGGAGAATCAAATGAGGGAGGAAGAAATGCTCAAAAACGACCATGGAAGAGTAAAATATATTGAGATTGTCAATTTGAAGAAAAAACTAGATTCCTAACGACCCTTGTAAACCCCCTTCTCCGAAACAACAAATCCCCATTGTAAACCCCCTTCTCCGAAATCAAGCCCCAAACCCATCATCAACCCTATCACCACTCTCCCACAAAGTCAAAAACTCACTCCCCTTCCAAATGCTCCCTCCAGTCACAACTCCTGTACCCCACAAACTGCCAAAGTTAATACCCCTAATCCCGTTAAAAAAACAACAACATAAACCCTCCTTTCCTATTCCATCCGCCTCTGCGTCCCCTCACAATAATCCTCCTATATCCCCTGCAAAGGCCCCTTCGTACACACACACTGCTATGGACACTGATAAAAACCCTCCTTAGAAAACAAAAAAGACCCTCTACTTCCCTGACAAAGACATTTGCATAATAACATGAACAACTACAAAAATGTTAAAGGTGTAGATCTAACCAAGTTGATCGAGTTCAGGGAGGTAGCGCGGAAACCAATAGTCTTCGAACTTCCCAAACGCGAAAAGAGTCCTTACAGTCATCCGTAAACAAGAAGAAACAAACGACCTATGGACAAATCTTTTAATCTTTCCCCTCCCCTAATTGTTTTTAAAGATTCTGGTATAAGAAATATTAAAAAATGTTGTGTTGGGAGGGTCTCGGTAAAAATGCACCCCTCCCTGTATAGGATAGCAAAATTAACCTATCCTTTGCATGTTGGCGGTATCTCTCGTGACGGACTCATCGATACTCAGATGGGTACCTATTCCCTCACGAGAGCCGTCGGCACGTTTACCACCGCGATGTTCGTTTCTGGTTTTCAACTCTTAGGCATAATTATGGATCTCAAGCTTGCTAGTTTAAATATCCGAGGGCTAAGGGCCGACTTGCGAAAATTACGCTTGGACCTGCAGCACCTCGGAGTGGATATTTGTTGCGTGCAGGAAACCCACCTTATTCCTGGTGACCATTTACGTGCGCTGTCTAAGACGTTTAGTGCTTACTCAGTGTACTTTAATTCTCACTTGAGGAGGGTTTCCTAGCTAGTTAAAAGGTTTTTAGATGCGTCGTGTGGCCCGTGTTACATGGATCCGAAAGAAAGACTATGTGTTCTGGATCTTACCATAAAGGGAAGGGCATTTCGTTTTATTGGGGTTTATGTTGAGCTGGCTGCCGTTTTTTGGCGAATCGAGCAGTTCATGGATACTTCTCGAACAGTTATCTTAGCGAAAGACTGGAACGCAGTCCTGGATCCTGATTTAGATCGATTTGGGTTACCTTCTAGGGGTACTAACAGAGACCGGTATGCTGTTTTATTTCGTGAATTTGTGGATAAGTTCGATCTTATCGACAAATTCCGAAATGAAAAGCTCCGTGACTTAGTGTGGACTTGGACAAGTAGACGCGACTCCGGTCCGATACAGCACTCGAGCTACATCGACCGGTTCTTATTTAGGCGAGTCGACGTAGGAGTATTTAATTGCCCAAGTTTCCATAATATAGTTTACTCGGGTCACAGACTTGTTCGTGTACGGGTAAACTTAAATAGACCTAAGCCTAGATTAGCCGGTTATTGGAAGCTCTACACGTCGTTGTTAGATGTGGAGGGCTTCCGTGACGGGCTATTACTAACCCTACAGCGACTATTGACAGGAGCCATCATTGGGAATAAGTGGTGGGTAAAAATTATGGATGCCATTAGGTCCTTTTCTGCCAAATTTAGCAAAACACTCAATCTAGATTCTAGAGCAATGATAGCGACATTAGAGTCTAGATTAGATCGGGCGGTGGAGGAGGGAGATAGTGCTGGCGTTAATATAATTAATGCTCAGCTTGCCTCCCTTACTGAAAAGGAGCACCAAGCTTTAGTGATTAGGGCTAGGTTAAAAAGATTGCCCTAGGAAGCAACAAACATGACCGCTGAACTGCGTGCAGAGGAATTTCGGCAAGCGGCTGATAGGCACATTGCTCATGTCACACTGCCGAGCGGGTGTACCGTGGCCACAAACCAGGGTGTGCTGGGGGCGTTTAGATCTCATTTCCAGGAGCTTTTTTCCATGGAACCCGGTCTGTCATTAGAACAGTTCGACACCTATTTGCCCGACTTTTATCGTCTTTCGACGACCGAAGCGGCTAGGTGCGAAGGTGGCATAATAGAGTGTGAAATCATTGAAGCCTTAAAGTGGGCCAGCCTTGATAAGTCACTGGAGATCGATGGTCTGCCCTACGAAGTGTATTTAAGGTTGTCGCACATCTTTGCCCCCTTGCTGACGGTTTTATTTAACGCATGGTTTAGGAACTGCTCAATCCCCAAGTACTTTACCATGGGTGTGATAAAACTTGTTCGCAAAAACAAAGATTGTGGGGATGGTTTAGGTAATAATCGGTCCTTAACGATACTTAACGCTGAGTTAAAGATTTTGGCTAAGATTCTCGAAAACCGTCTGCAGCTTATCCTGGCTCGTCTTATTAGCCCCGATCAAATGTGTGCCGTGAAGAGCAGGACAATCCAGGAAAACTTGCACGCGATACGCTTGATGATAAAAAAAGTCGACACTGAGGTCGCGCTCATCAATTTAGATCAGTTCAAAGCCTTCGATAGGGTTGACCATCGGTACTTGAGGGCTGTTTTGTCGGCGGCCGGTTTTGACCCGCAATTTCGCTCCTGGGTTCATCTTCTCTATACTAACCTCACGGTGATGGTAGAAGTGAATGGGAAGAGGTCAAGACCCTTCAGTTTGTCACGATCAATTCGTTAGGGGTGCCTGTTATCACCTATGCTGTATGTGTTTGCGACCGAGCCTTTTTGCGCAAGCTAAGGGTAAATCCGGCCCTACGCGGAATTGCTTTATCAGGTACTGATGCCCAGGTAAAGTACTCTGCCTACGCCGAAGATGTAACAGTGCTTCTAACGAGCAATGCTGAGATTAATGTCGTCGGTGTAGAAATCAGATTGTATGAAACGGTAACAGGGGCCAAAATTAACTGCAACAAGTCTTCGGGTTTGCGCATCGGTGCCTGGAGGTGAATACCCCTTCAGGGACCCTTTAGTTGGAGCGACGGGCTTTGCAAGATACTCGGCGTCTGGTTTGGTTCTGACCTCCAGCTGGAAAAAAATTGGCCAGAGGTTCTGAAAGTGGTATGGTCCGCAGCCGCGCGTTTGATCAGTAGAAACCTTTCATTAAAGAGGAGAGCGGAGGTGTGTAATATCCACATCTATCCAATCTTTATTTATCGTCTGTCCGCTCTTACAATCCCGTCATATACTCTTCTATATCTGCAGAGGACTCTTTTCAACTTTTTATGGATTGTCTGTCGCGATATCTATTATCTCCATCCTCTGAATGCTGTCTATGTATGCCAAACGTGGAGATTCGGCTCCACACGCTACGGTTCTACTACCTAGATCGAATGTGGACACAAAGTAGGATAAACGGTGGCCTCTGGATGGAGGAAACCAAGACAGCCTTTCCGGCTTTGAGAGGGGAGCACGAGTCCGAGAGGGAGACATACAGGTTGCCCCGAGGTGAATGCCCATTCTATCGCGAGTGCCGGCGCATACTGAAGCTCCTCTTAAGAGTGAAGGAAAGCCTCTCTAACGCTCTGTTGTTGCCCCGAAAGGCTTTAGGTTTTAGTAAGGGGATCCGTAAGAGATGTTATTGGTGAGGGGATCCCTTTAACGAAGGGCAGTTCCGCTCAATCTGGCCTTGAGTGCCTGGGTCGGGGTGTCTCACTAATGATGAGACTTCCCTGGCCTAGCTGGTAATTCGAGATGCTCTCTGGGTCGGTAAGAGACTTTACTCAGCTGACTTGGCAATTTCGACTATTTGTAAACGGTGCGACGAGGAGATCGAGACTTTATGCCACGCCTTCGTTTATTGTCGCATCGTGGTGCCATTGATTGAGTTTGTTACAGGTTTCATGGTTCGCATACTGAACACATCGTCACTAACTTTGGTTCTTATCAATGTCTGTAGTAATTGGGCACCGACAACGGATAGGCTTAGAAAAGAATTGTATTTGACCTTGCTAGCGGTTAGGAGAGGAGTGACCTGGAACACACGCATGAGAGTGGTCGACGGATCTGAGGACTTTGCTCCCCTCCACCTTATACGAATCTTCCGTTATCATTTGAAGGCTTTTATGAAGGCCGAGAGAGTTAGACTTTGTTGAAAGGTGCGTATCAGTTTCTCGTGTCTGTAGGGTGAGAGAAGCAAGCATTGGCTGTTACTTGGATGTGCCTTAGGCAGAGAATTTTGGGACCCAAAAACGAACGTCAGCCTTGACACTTTTTAAGTCAAGAGCAGGCCATGTTTTAGGTTAGTGTAGGGACCAGTCTTGTCGGTTCCTGTGTTCATAACCTAGCTAGTGTGTGATAGTGATCATTAGGCCCCGTTTTTAGTTTGTCCCGTTTTTAGTTCGTCCCGTTTTTTAATTTTTTTTTATTAGGTTACAGATCGCTTGATTCGCCAGAGATGCGGGTTCTCTCTCGAAGTTTTCGTAAGAGGTGTTTTACAATAAAGCGATCAGGCCCGCATTACCCTTTCAACTGGCGAATCGGTGTATCTGCCACAGTTTAGTCTTTTGTTACTAACATTGTAAATATTTCATTTCTATTTTTGTACATGAAATTATTATTTTCCGAAACACCCTTTTTTCTTATGGGTTTTTATTAGGTTATCATGGTATGATGTTCTTATGGTGAGTGTTGAAGGATTTATACGCTGATGGATGTATAGTATGAATGTGATATTGTAGTGAAAGTAGAGTGAAAGTAGGAACTAGTTAGGTTAGATTAGTTAGCATTAGAAAGCAAAGACCGTCCCTCCCATCCTCCCCCTCCCCCTCCCCCTTGTTCGGCCTTGTGCCAAATCTTTCTATTTTTACTTTTTTTTGTTTGTAAAAATTTGAAAATAAATATTTCCCCGAATTAGAGTCCAAAAATATTGTAACAAATATGAAAGGAGAAAACAGAAAGCGACAGAGAAGAAAAATGAAAAATGAAAGGAAAAATAATATAGTTGTGCCACGAAAAAACTGACATGAATTAAATTTAATCGATCATTAAAAATTCCGGTCGTAATAAAACAAAGTAAAAATAAAAATAACTAAAGAAGAATAAAAATAAAATTATGGCATGAAAATTAATGAGTATATTTATCAATGATTGAAAAGATTTGAAATTAAAATATTTTAATTTGTTTTATTTATTAAAAAAATAACGCAGGTTGTTACTGGGTAGTAAAGTACGCTTCAATAATAGAATCCTCTATCGATTATTTCATATAATATTGTACCCTATATAAAGTTTTGATTTCAAAAGTAACGAAATGTTACATGAGTTCCCTCAGCCGGAATAGAAATATAAAGCAATAAGAAAACTACTAACAAAAATACAATCATTTGAGCTGTGTAACGTTATAGTACAGCCAAAATACGAACTGATATAAAAACAATTGCAAGATTTTGTTTTGTTTGCGGTTTTATGTCAGGTTATATAGACTATACATCATACTTGTTGGAAAAATCTGGACAAGATTGGAGCATGGGAAAGTTTGAAATTTTGCACTTGAACATTTTCGACTTACGAGTCGTATTCCATTATGTTTTGAATATCTAACTCGGTCAGTTTTTATGATAAATCAATAAATCTCGCAGTTTTACTCATGTTTTCAGAGCCAATCTTTAACATGAAATGTTTGCCAGTGATGGTAAATTCCCCTTTACACCATATCTATGATTATCCCTAGCCCTCTTCGATTCACATAGGTCATAATGTTGTTCACACTTCTTCCTCCTCATCCTCATCGTCTATGACTTGAGCACTTTTAACATTGTCACATTTTGCCAACGTCCGCATGCACTTGTGCATTCTAGTTCATGCTTTCTGCAGATACACCTTAGGTAATGCAGTTGCAATAAATCATCTGAATCAGTTTATCTGGAGCAAGAATTTTGTCTATCACCACTGAAACAAGTTTGTCTCCTTCTATTTTACATCCCCATTCAGACTATGCCATTTCATCACTACATCCCATCCACTCCATAACTTGGTAGTAAGGCCACAGAGTATGAAATCTACAGGAAGAGGTGGTGGGAAGGGGTCGTTTTTGCGTTACGAACATTTTTGCTCTTCCAACTTTTTTGCAGAGCATATTATATCTAATCGACGCCAGTGAGTCCTTCCGATCTCCATTGAACAGTGCTATCATTGGTTTCCACCACATCCTGCGTTTGCTTTGGGCGGGAGAATGCTTTGGGACAGTTTTTCATTTTCTCTTTTGATGATTCGTTGTAACCCCGACTTCTTTCCAAACACGCTGGACACAAAATCACACTCTGTAAAGGCATGCAGAAACATTAGATCATTGCAAAATAGTTCACAAAGCACCTATTTGAGAACGTTGATATTATAGACTCATCTTGTCAGAGCGAAAATAGGTGCAGTACATTGGGGAACATTTGTATGAAACAGCAAGAGAAAAAGTATGTCTGTATATTTTATTTATTTGCGGACTATTGTCCTTATCTTTATAGTTGTTTCACAACGTTGTTTAACTGTATCTTCAGTAAATAATGCCTTGCATAGTTGTTGAATAGTTGACCGAAACGAGATGAGAATAATAGCCCGCAAATAAATAAATATTCAAATTGTTCATCTCAAAGAATTCAAATAATTAAATAAGAAATTCTATGCCTTCTCCAATGTGATAATATAAAGTGGCCCTGGGTGGATTGGAGTCACTAAGTTCTTAGGGGGGGATAGACAAAGAAATCGGAAATATCCTACAATAGACAAAGGGATAGGAAATGGCTTAGAGTAAACAAAGAAAGAAGAAATATCCTACAATCAACAATAACAATAGAAACCTACTGATAAAACAGGGAAGGGCAGCTTCCGATAGCCAGGATGGGGTGGGCGACCAGTGATACCAACGTAGAGGGGACAGGCAGTTTAGATCGAAATGCGCTCGAGAGCGGATGGAAGTTGAACAGTGAGTTGACAGATGCCCGTCGCAGCGGATGGAAATTGGACAGTGACAGTTGAGATCTAGATTCGCTAGACATCGGTTGGAAGTTGGGCAGTGATAGTTGAACAGTTATAGAGTTGACTGTGAACTAGAGACGTTGACAATTTTGGAGTTGATTGTGAAACAGAGATAGACAAATGTAACATCGATAGAACAGGGGAAGACACACACACTCACAAGTCCAACAGTCAATTTATATGTGAACATTAGCGTTTGTGTTTTCCTTTCTTTGTTCATATTTCTATTTTGTGAACCGCGTGTGTTCTCATCGACAGTCGCCAACGGGAAAAGGACGATCTGGCCATAAGAAGAACAGTCGAACGAATAATCCACGGTACACGACGTTGGGAGTCCGGCGATCTGACGAGGGAGACACGCGTGGGGTTACACCAATAAGATTTGTCGATCTGAAATCAGACATACTGATGGCTGCCTTTGCAATATAAACATCATCAATATCTTTTTGCATCATTTGTTCCATGATCAGCTAGATAAATGTCTGCTTGTTTGCCCCATTCGACAAGAAGTCGTCCTTTTACCCAGAAACTATTGTCATCCTTTATCCAGAGAAGCAAACAACACTTTAGGTTTTCTACTTGTTACATAATTTGTTTGGGTAAGATTTTGCATCGCAAGGTTGTAAAAAGATGACCCAGTGGATGACATGACCAAAACTGTTCTATGGTGCTTGAACATTCCACTCCCTCGCGTCAACCCGTCTTAGCTTTTGAGTGAGCGCATTAGTGTCTGCTCGATCACAAGTTCGGAGCCAAAACCAGTATTGGCTGCTGCGTCGGATTACATAAAGCCCGGAGTGGAACTTCTGATGTACTTTATGATTGTCGTTTTTTAAGGCGTACATCTTTTGGAGATACAAACGAGCCGACTTCAGATAATTCGGATGGCCAGCGGCTGCGAATATTGGCAAACAAGCTGAGACAGCACTGAGATACTGTAGTAAAAAAAAAAATCGTGCAAACCTTTTACCACTGGCAACGCCCGCTTCAGAGAGTGAAAGAAGAAAGAAGAAGAAGAGAATGGCTACTGCGTCTATTTATAGACTAGAGATCATGAGAAGAGTATGCAAATAACTTTGGGCGGTTTTGTCCTATAAAAAGCCTGTATTTGGGAGAAAGGGTGTCTTTTTTGTTTGGCAGAAGCAATTGCTATCAGAAGTGCATTGGACTGCAGGATTGAAGAGTGAAGATTGAGTTGTGGGGTCATTGTATTTAACCACAAGCTATTTCGGCAAAGAACAGATCATGGAATCTGGGATGTTGAGATTGGGAAAAGATGTGATACCACCTTTTAGTGGAGAAGGTGATGTAGTCGGATGGATAAAGAAAGTAAAACTGGTGGCTAAGCTTCAACATGTGCCAGACCTTGCCAGTTTTATTCCACTTTTTTTGCAGGGAGATGTACTCGCTCTCTATCTTGAGATGAATAATGCAGAACAAGAATATGCAGAACTGATAGAGATGAGACTCGTGACCGCCTTCACGGAGGGGCCTTTTGAGGCATACGAAAAACTACAACGATTTAAGTGGACAGGAGAATCGGTGGATGTTTATGCTAATAAAATCAAAAGATTGGCTGGACTGGCGGGATATCTGGGAAGAGGGCTGGAACATACAGCCAAACTGGCATTCATAACTGGATTCCCAGACGATGTATCTGTGGCATTACAGCAGCTACCGAACATAGAGAGAATGGATGTCAGCAAACTGATACCGACTGCACGGCTTTTAGTCAGCAAAAGGGTCGTAGAAACTCGGACATTGGCCGCAAGTGCGCAAACTAATGAGACTAATAAGGGAAAGAAAGAATCAAGCCTTCAGTGCTTTAGATGTCAAGGACCGCACCTAAAAAAAGATTGCACAGAGATCCCTAGGGCCAGGGCAACATGCTACAATTGTGGAAAATTTGGCCACATTGCGAGATATTGTCCTCAGATTCAGGGAAACGGGCAAGGGGGAGCTTCTGCGCCGCAAACTACCCTAGCAATGAAATGAAGGCGCGATACTGGCCTCTTCCTATAATAGAAGTAGAGGTGAATGATTCTGTAATGACTGCACTTGTCGATACTGGGTGCACCACTACTTTAATCAATTCCAAACTTTTGAAGGGATATGGAAGGAGCGGTACAGTGAAAGCAGTTGATGGGAGGAATATAGAATGTAAAGGAGCCAGACAAGTGGAGATAAAAGTCTGTGGAATGCACGTAAAGGTGAGGGCAATCTTGATGAATCACATCGTTGATGGGATCGACGTCATAATTGGAATGGACGTGATTAATGAGCTGGGAGGTGTAACTATAAAGAAAGCCAAAATGAAGTTTGGAGATATACAATGTGCCGTGGCTGCCCATCAGCTGAATGTTTGCAAAATCGAGTATAAAGACTTTGAAGCAAACTTCAATGGAGATAAATGGACAGTAAGATAGACATAGAAGGGAGAGCCTCCAGTATTGCAGAACAAAGTCCAATATTATAAAAACTTTCTGGAAGGCGATAAGAAATTAGAATTCGAGAAAGAAGTGGAAAGATGGATATCGGATGGTATTCTGTTACCATGGAAAGGAGAAAGAAAAGGCGTGTTGCCATTGATGGCAGTATTTCAGGCCACAAAAGGGAAAGTTAGGCCAGTATTCGACTTTCGTGAGTTGAACCGTTTTGTGGCGTGTCATACAGGGAGCGACATAATAGATGTATGTGATGAAAAGATAAGAAAGTGGTAGGAGGGACCGCAATAGTGGACCTTAAGTCTGCCTACCTGCAACTACATGTGGCAAAGGAACTATGGCAGTACCAGCTGGTCTGTTATAAAGGAAAAACCTATTGCCTAACACGATTAGGATTCGGACTTAATGTCGCACCAAAGATTATGGCAGCCATTTTAAAAACAGTATTAAAGAAAGGAAGTAGGACGAAAGAGGCCACTGATTCATACATTGATGATATAATGGTAGACGTAACGAAAATATCGACACAGGAAGTTGTGGAACATTTGAAGGGGTTTGGGTTAGCAGCAAAATCTCCGGAATCCCTGGACGGAGGAGCGGCACTGGGCCTTAAGCTTATGAAAAATAAGATGGGTGCACTAATTAATGTTCAGGAGAGGCAACGAGATCCCAGAGATGGGAGGAGAAATTAGTAGGCGAGAGCTATTTTCGATCTGTGGTAAATTATTGGGGCACTATCCAATTGCTGGATGGCTGCGATTAGCATGCAGTTATGTGAAAAGAAGAGCAAATGGAATGGATTGGGAAGAAAAAGTTGATTGCAGAACCATGAAAGTGATGCAGGAGGTTCTAGCTGAGGTGAAAAAAGAAGACCCTGTTAATGGCGCTTGGCACATACCTGAAGTGAGCACAGGAGTCGTGTGGTGTGATGCAAGCAATGTTGCAACTAGCGTGGTTGTCGAGATTGGCGGTGTGGTGGCGGAAGATGCAACTTGGCTGAGGAAAAGTGATGACTTTAATCACATTAACATAGCTGAATTAGATGCTGTTCTAAAGGGTGTCAATTTAGCTATCAAATGGAGACTGACAAATATTGAAATAAGAACTGATTCAGCCACTGTACTCAGTTGGGTGAACTCTACTGTGGAGGAGAGTGGCAGAATACGAACAAAGGGTGCCGGAGAATTGATAATAAAGCGGAGATTAGGGATGCTTAGAGAGTTGATGTCTGAATTGAAACTGCAAATAAAAGCAGTGTTTGTGCCTTCTGAAAGAAACAAGGCAGATGCGCTAACACGGATAAAAAACAGTGGTTAATTGAGAAAGAGGAGGCGCCGATATGCTGTCTTGGAATTGGAGAAATTAAAGAGTTGCATGACATGCATCACATGGGAGTGGAGAGAACATTATATTTGGTGAGGCAAGTGGATCCGAATGTAAAACGGGAAGAAATTCAGATGATAGTAAAGAACTGTGTTCGGTGTCAATCGATCCTGCCCCAAATATACATAATCCTGGGGAAATTGGAGTTTTAACGAACTGGACGAGACTAGCTATTGACATAGCACACTACCGAGGGGGAGCGTACTTATCAATAATTGATTTTGGGCCAAGCAGACTGGCGATATGGAAGGAACTGCGAGTGGAAGCCGCATCTGCAGTTGCAACTGAATTAGAAAAGGTGATGCTTGAACGAGGTCTAGTAAGGGAGGTGATAATGGACAATGGCACTGTTTTTCGCTCAGAAATCTTTCAGACGATGCTAAAAAAATGGAAGATTAAAAGTTATTACAGGGCAGCCTACAGACCTGGAGGAAATGGCATTGTGGAGCGACATCATCGGACCGTGAAAGCAATAGCTGAGAGAGGAAGAATATCGCCTGAAGAGGCCACATTTTGGTACAACATGTCCCCTAAGGTCGGGCAAAGAGATGACACAGTACCACATAGAGCAATCTTTAATTACGAATGGAGACATCCTAGAGACATGTCACCGTAAATTAATGATCAAGGACCAGCCAGAATCCAAATAGGAGAAGAAGTTTGGGTGAAACCGCCTAATGCCCGATGCACAACGCAGTGGGGAAGAGGAGTGATAACAGGAGTGCAATCCCCAAACAACTTAAGTGTCAATGGAATGCCACGACATGTTTTAGATTTAAGGCGTGTGGTCCATTTAGGTGATGAGGATGGTGGTACTGAGCCAGGGAGTGATGAAGATGAACCGGTGCCGATGCAGACACCGCAAAGAGAACGCAATGCGCCGATCTGGACACGGGATTATGAGATGTGAATGATCTTTAATGATCATGGGGGGCGTGTAGTAAAAAAAAAAATCGTGCAAACCTTTTACCACTGGCAACGCCCGCTTCAGAGAGTGAAAGAAGAAAGAAGAAGAAGAGAATGGCCACTGCGTCTATTTATAGACTAGAGATCATGGGAAGAGTATGCAAATAACTTTGGACGGTTTTGTCCTATAAAAAGCCTGTATTTGGGAGAGAGGGTGTCTTTTTTGTTTGGCAGAAGCAATTGCTATCAGAAGTGCATTGGACTGCAGGATTGAAGAGTGAAGATTGAGTTGTGGGGTCATTGTATTTAACCACAGATACATCTCTCAAGACCCCATTCGATCAGTTGAAACAAGTGCCCTAGCTATACTCAGCATGATAATTTCTCTATAGTTTGGTGATCTTGGAGGTCCTTGCCAGTTCATTCTTTTTCTCAGTTAAAGTGTTGTGAAAGCTGTCTATGCAATCTGATTCTATTAATAAATCTAAATTACGCCCGTCAGTCTCTATCAACATGTTTTTTTTTACTTGGTCCTGAAAGCCAGGCCCATCATCCATGACATTGGCAACAATTTGACGTGTAAGACACTGATCCACCAGCAGGTGGCCACGAAATGCTCGTTGCATTGCCTTTCCGCTCATCATGAGTATGACGGTATTTTCACCATATACTCTCTTTACGATATCCTTGATTCTAGTGCCATCCATCAACGTCTCAATGGCATCCAACATATTCATGAAGTTATGGAAAGTGCCAAGCAGCAGTATAACATTCCTAATGTGGATATCAGCTATAATAGTGTTCAATATTTCAGATGTCTTCCAAAATAGCTGTTGATTAAAAGTTATAATAGTTGGTATGTTGCGATTGGACGATAGATAGCATATGTAATCTAGGGTGGGCAGGATACATGTTTTATCTCCCCTTTCTATCATTGGAAGAAATTGTACCGAAGAATTTCCCGGATATTCGCAGTTCTTATGCAGCAGAAGCGTCATGACTTGCCAACTGGGCGTACTCTTGTTGAAGCGAAGAGATATTTCCCAAATAATGTCCACTTTGCAGTCACCGATATCAAGTGTGTATGGACTGACAGAAAATCTAAGCAACGATTGACATGCTTTAAAAGCGATAATCTTTAATATTGATTTTTAGTCATTTCGACAAGTTTTAAGTCCGATGACTAACTTGCTTCCCTGCAATCATTCGCATCTCATGGAAAGTTCCCTTTCCATCCAATGTTATAATGTTATAATCCACGTTGTCTCCTGTAAACAACAGGAACCGATTAAGAATGTCCATGTCACCGCCTAACACATCCGGAGCAAGTAAACATGCCGCGTCCAGTTTAAACCTTTGTACCTCTGGATATGATGAAGCAACCCCCATGGGTGAAAGACTATCAATCAAGAATCGTGATCTATATAAGTGATGCATGTATACCGTGACACCAAGCTGGAGAGGTGCAATAATATACCTTAGGCGCACTACTTGAACGACTGCTTGTCTGATGCCAGCAACTTTTCTGGACGTGTCTTTCCCAACAAACAGCTGTTGCAACAAGAACAAGCCGGGATAAAATCTAATGCCGCTGCTAGTTTCAGTTCTTCACTTGTTGGATACATATCTTCCACTGATTCAACTGTTGTCTTGATATCAATTTTGATGAGCTTTGCTGCGGTTTGGAGAATTGCTCGTTTCTGTGCTTCCTCAACGTCTTCCTGGGGTGAATTGAAGTATTCACGAAGAATGTCACGAGTTTTTCCCTAAATGTCACAATGTTTTTGATGCCACTACGGCCGTCAGTCATTAATATAGAGTTCCCTTTCGTGCTGAATCATATGCTTCCCAGATTGAAGCAGCCTCTACTACTACTACTACTACTACTACTACTACTACTACTACTAGAACTAACAATGTGTCTACTTATCCTGCCGAGAAGACCACTACTACTAAAATTGCTGATACTACTGGTTCCCGTATGGAGTGTGACTCTGTACAATTTTCTGCTGCCCTTCCTGCTCATGGCAAGTGTTACAACTGTGGAGGGAGACGTCACTTTAAGGATGAGCTGCTCGCGATAAGGTATGTCGAATCTGCGATAAACTCGGTCATTTCTCCAAAGTGTGCTGTTCTACTATGCTGACACTTTCACGTTCTACTTCTGCTATTATGGTAGGCCATGCTAAAGGTGGTGATAGTGTTACAAGAAAAGTTCCCCTTTTCTTGTAAGTAAGAAAAACATTAGATGAGTAAAAATGAGATTAGATAGACCGAGCAAGGTTCAGAAATAGGGTCAGAAATGGAATGTAGAATTTCGATTGTTCAGTTTTCACATAAAATAGTTTGGATATGTTGATTGTTCAATTATTTTATAAAAACGGAATTAAAATAAGGTCAGTTAGACATCAGCAGTTCTGACAACTTTATCAGTGCTCGTATTGTTAGAACCATGAAGCTGTCTACTTCAAAATGTGAATTCGTTTCGCAACTATGGCAGTCGATTAACACACACGTCGAACTTCTAAAGCTTGAATTCGTTTCACAACTACGGCAGTTGATTAACACACACGTCGAACTTCTAATCACATAATGTCGTCGATCTTCTGAACATACTCCTTTTATTGTCCAAGCGTTCGTCATCAGCCAATCGGCGGCAAGAAAAACAGTCACGTGAGGGGTGATGTCATCACTCAATAATCTTACAAAAACCACAGCCGCCATTTTTTATTTCTGCCCTCCCTGTGATCCTCCCAGCAGGTAAGACAACACACGCAGACACGTGGTCGCTTTCTTCCTTCATTCTGTTCGACTTTACACCCCCTGGTCTCAAGATCACACATGCGGCATTGCGGCCGCGGTCGTTTGTTACGAGCACTCCTACGGAGGGGGATTAGCTGGACTTCTTCATATTCATCAGGGCTACTTGGGTCAGTGTCCACAGTCCTACTATCCGGCTGCGCTCCATCTTCATCCGAGCTCTCAGAAGGGGTAACAGACCTGTCGCCATTAACGTTGCCAGCAGTCCTTCCATCAAGCTGGGCTCCATCGTCATTGGGGCTCTCAGAAGAGGCGCTGGAACTATCGCCATCTGTGCTGAGGTTCTCAGCCATGTCATCACGGCAATGGGGCATAGGTCGGATCCACATTTCATCATTGGATGATTCATCACTTTCGCTGTTCGCCATTTGGTTTGTATCAAGGGCGGGCCGGACATCCCTCACATGCCGTGGAGTACCATCAACCAGCACCGCCTGCTCACTAATTATGCCGGTGATCCGTCCTCTTCTGAAACTGGTCGTACATCGGTTATTGGGAGGCCTTACCCAGACGGTGTCCCCTAACTTGTACCGTCCTTGCGTCCTCTCTTGATTAGGCAGGCAAGCGTCAATGCCCTTAACACGCACTCGATAGCAATGTATCGCAGTAGCAGGTGCACTTTCAGCAGTCGCGTCATCCTTTGGTGTTGTATTGTACCTATATACTGCCTCTGCAATCGTACATTGCTTCCTTGCTGCTATCCTCTTCACACTTCGGTGGCACCGCTCCGCCATACCGTTGCCACTCGGTACATACGCACACCTGTGTCTAAGCCGGATCCCCCACTCGTCTACGAAACGCCTGAATTCTCCGCGGCAAAAGGCTGTGTCGTTGTCAGTGATAATCTCTTCAGGTGGCCCCTGCTCGTAAAATATGGACTCTAATTGACAGATGACACTAGCCGAGTCCTGTCTTGTTAATAGTCGCCAGATCGCAAACCTCGTTGGTCCGCAATCGATCAGTGCGAGGAAGTGCTGACCACCATAATAGGTTATGTCCATGCCTAGTCGGCTCCAATTCTCGTCGACTTCCAGCCGACCTTCATGCCATTTGGTGTGAGCAGGGTCGATTGACTGGCATATTTGGCATTCCTTGACCACTGCTTCTACTTTGCTTTTGGACACTGACGGGTTGGTTAAGTGTACGAAATAATATGTCCGTCTCACTCCGGGGTGTCCACTGTCATGGTGTACCTTCTTGATTTTATCCGTCTCCTCAACAGAGGCAGCACATAAAGACCCTGGTTCGGCTTCTTTCTTCATTGCGTCGAACCATCTCTGGGGCACACGGGTAAGTCTATCAGCAAGATTGCAGGTTGAAGTGACAAGCACCGCATTCACCGATAGGTCGTACTCTTCCACCAACTTCCTTATTGTCTCCAACCTTCGTCTGATTAGCATTTCGGTAGCCGCCTTGGTGCGCACTCTCGTTTTGCCTGTTAGTGTGTCAACTATCCAGTGGTGTACGCACAGCGAATCTGTGTGTATGTATAATTCTTTGACTTTCCACTGGAGTGCCAGGTTTATTCCTTTTATTACCGCATCCAACTCTGCCAGGTTGATGTGAGCAGCAGCATCCATTGGTCGCAACCAGCAGGCGTCCTCAATCACAGACCCATTCATCTCCAATAGCGCCCCAATCGCGAGGAAGCTCGCATCCACCCACACATTTAGCCGGTCTCCCTGGATGCACCAATCTCCTTTAGCGGGGTCCTCCTGCTTGACTCTTGTGATGGTCTCCTTCACCATGCGCAGCAACAGATTGTCCGCCGTTTCGTCATCCCAGCCTTTGGTAACTGCACTCGCCCTCCTCTTCATGATGGCTGTCGCGGCCCGAGTCCATCCACATACTGGTAAGTGTCCCACCAGTTTTCCACACAGGGAAAATATAGCCCGCCTCGTGAGGACATGGGGCACTTCAGGAACTGCAGTTCCACACCCCCACTTCAAGGTCCCTTGCTCCTGTTGAACGCTCAACCCCAAGACACGAGCGCCATCTTCCAAGCGTTCTGGATCCTTGCACATCAGTCCAAGTTCGGCTAGCTTGGCCTTCACACGTGATGACGGCACAATGTCTTCATTCACGTATATGTCGTCAAGGTAGGCTGATGTCCCCTCTTTTACGGTCTTATCCTGTGACAATACAGCATTGACGATTGTCTTCATTATTTGGGGCGCAACGTTCAGCCCAAAGCCCAGTCTTGTGAGGCAATACCTCCTACCGGCAAACACTACCGTCTGAAACGGCCACATTGTCTCGCTAACCCGGACCTGCAGATATGCTCCTCTCAGATCCAACAGGGACACATTAGAACCCACCTGGCGCCACTCTCGTAGTTTGATAGCGCACACGTCAGCATCAGCTGTGAACGCATCAACATACGAGTTCAGTTCTCGGTAGTTCATTACGAGCCTGACTTTGGCTTTGTTGTGCTGAGCAACCTCCATTAATGGGATCAGACCCTTAGGAGGTCCAAGTTTCTCGTAGGGGTAGAGAATCAGCCAGCCATCCTCGATCCATTTGCAAAGTTCTTCTTCGTATGCGGGCCTCATGTGGTCGGGCACATGGTATTCAGTTATTCCATTCTGCAGTTTGGCTGGTTCCCGGTTTTCCGACCACTTCCATGAGGCAGTCCAAACCCTCTTTTGCTCGTCAAATTCGACGCTGAAGTCTGGTTGGTCGATGCTTAGCGCAGCACACACTGGGGCTTTCTCCTGAAAATGTACCGCCCCCGTCGCCGTTATATAGACACCACCAAGGGCTCTGATGGCATCATATCCTAGGAGCAGGTCAAAACTCAGGGTTTTTTCGAGCACTACCAGCGCCTCTAGGTTAGCGGAGCTTCCATTTTTCGTCCGAATGTTTACATTGCCCACCCCGCAACATGTGCGCGCCTCTCCACTGATGGTAGTCACGCTGACGTTCTTCTTTCTCCAAGTGTGGTAGAGATCTGCACATACGATAGTGCGGGAGCACCCAGAATCGAGGAGTGCTGAACACAGTGTTTCGTCGATATACATCGCGATGACCGGCAGCGTCTGATTTAATTTCTGCGTCGACGGTGACACCTTGTCCCCGGTTCCGTTTTCCGGACACTCTTGAGCTATATGGCGAGTTTCCTTACACCGTTAGCAGCGAACAGCCGTTGGTTGGTGCCGGCAGTTCCTTGCAATGTGGCCCTGTCCATTGCATCTGTAGCATATGATTCCACCACGTGGACCGGGTCCCTGATACGGTTTCTTAACATTCGGTGTGAACTGAGCAGCAGCAATTACTGGTTCCCTCATCTCGGAGTAATTCTTCATTACAGTCCTGGCCCGATCTACTAGGTCATTAAGGGGCAACGCATCTGCACTTGAGCTAGCTCGTAGTAGTTGCTTTGCTCCTGTCGGGAGTCCTACTAGGAATTTGCATGCTAAGGCCCGCTCAGGCAGTCCACCAAACAACACTGTCAACTTCGTCAGCTCTGCCAAGTACACGTCGACCGTTTCGCCTGAACGTAAGGTCCTTTCCTCAAGTTGCTCCCAAGCAGTGGTGGGGTCAATCGCAAACGCCTTGAACAGCGCCGCCTTGATTTTCTCGTAGTCCTGTTTGCTCTCATGGCTGAGCTGTTGATACACCGCAAAGGCACCGCCGGACAAACGCAGAAGAACAACACGTTCGAATTTTTTTACGCCAGACAAAATGCAATGTAATTCCACCTTTTCCACCCAGTCAAGTACGAGAGTCGATCCATCAAACTCTGGTATTAATTTGAGGTCAATTTTTCCCCCATTTCGCCGAAATAGCTTGAATTCGTTTCGCAACTATGGCAGTCGATTAACACACACGTAGAACTTCTAAAGCTTGAATTCGTTTCACAACTACGGCAGTTGATTAACACACACGTCAAACTTTTAATCACACTGATGCAGTTGATACACACTGTCGTCGATCTTCTGAACATACTCCGTTTATTGTCCAAGCGTTCGTCATCAGCCAATCGGCGGCCAGAAAAACAGTCACGTGAGGGGTGACGTCATCGCTCAATAATCTTACAAAAACCACAGCCGCCATTTTAATTTCTGCCCTCCCTGTGATCCTCCCAGCAGGTAAGACAACACGCGCAGACACGTGGTCGCTTTCTTCCTTCATTCTGTTCGACTTTACAAAATGTAATTCAGTAATTCCCATGGCATCATCCGCCGTTTCTCTTAAACTATCGGAATATTGCATGGATAACATTTCCTTCAATGATTGCGAGTATTGACTTTACAATGCTTCCTTATTCCTGTATGGATATTATACTCGGAGTGACTTTTTAAAACTACATCAGGGCATCACTATTTCTTTTGGTGGACCTCATGATATTCTAAAAATCTGCGCCCTAACGAAGATCAACTGTTCCCCTGTGAAATTGTTTCGAAACTTTACCTCTGACTGCAAACCTATTGTTACTAAATCCCGAAATTACTGTGCGGAAGATGCTCGATTCATTGAAAAGGAAATTCTACAAATGATTGAGGATGATATAATTGAAACAAGTTATTCACCATTGCGTGCTCAGATTGTTGTTACTTTGTTGCCTACAAAAAGAAACGATTAGTAGTTGATTCCTCCCAAACTATTAACCGTTTCACCTTACTTGATGCATACCCTTTACCTCGGATTGAGGATCTCATGAACCAAATAGCTTAAATTCGGATATTTAGTACAATTGACTTATCCAACGCGTACTACCAGATCGAAATTTGTCCCGCAGATCGTCCCTACACGGCCTTTCAAGCTGGAAATCGTTTGTACCAAGTCAAACGACTACCCATGGGTGTCACTAATGCGGTTTTTGCTTTTCATCGGTTTATGAATTCTTTCATTTCTGACGACAAATTATCTGGAACTTTTTCATATATAGATTATATTACTATTTGTGGTAAAACTCAGGAGGAACATGATGTTTATTTGGGTGGTTTTTTAAAAGCTGCCTCGACATATAACCTCGAAATAAAGTCAAAATTTTCACTTCATTCCATCAATTTGCTTGTTTGAAACCTCTTTTACAAATTTCTCCTCCTTCCAATTCAGATTCGTTAAAAAGGTGTCTTGGAATGTTTTCGTACTACGATAAACGGATACCTAAGTATTCATACGAAATTCGTCCACTGGTCGGAAATAAACAATTTCCCATGCCTCCTATAGTTATCAATTCCGTTGAAAAACTTAAGAAAAACGTTGCCGAATCGTCTGTAAAAGTTATTGATGATGAATTACCATTTAATATTGAAACCGATGCCTCAGAAAAGGCTATCGGAGACACTCTCCTACAGGCTGTAGCGTTCTTTTCTCGATCGCTAAACCCATCTGAAATACGACTTCACATAGTTGAGAAAGAGTGCATTCGAAAATGGAGGGGTCTCCTTGCTGGGAAGCACTTTACTATTGTGACAGACCAGCAATCCGTATCTTTTATGTTTAAACTTGCTGAGGAAAAATTAAAAATTATAAACTTATACGGTGGAAAATGGAACTTCACCCGTTGTCATACGACATAAAACACCGTCCCGGAAGTGGAAACATTGTTGCCGATGCATTATCGAGAGTATTTGATGCCGCTGCTTCTTCCTTGGAGGAACTAAAGTGACTACACAAGTCATTAATACATCCTGGAGTAAAGCGCTTTTGACATTTTGTAAGGTCACGAAATATGCCATATTCAATTGATGAAGTTCGGCGTGTGACACCTGAATGCACGACGTGCCAAAATAAAAGCTCAATTTTTCGATTCTACTAATGATACACTGATCCGTTCTACTGCTCCCTTTCAGCGCCTCTCCATAAACTACAAAGGACTTGACTCGGTATCTTCGACGAGATATCGTTACATATTTACTGTCGTCGATGAATACAGTCGATTTCCTTTTGCTTTCCCTTGTCGCGATTGTTTTTCGCAAACCGCAATCCAGTGCCGAGAAAAAAGCCCTTAGAAACAAAGGGAGGAGAGTAGACTTTTTAGTCGAAAAGGCTTGATTTCCTAACATCATCGATCGGCCGATTGAAGAATAAAGAAACCAACTATGTTTGTCTCATGTCGTCATTCCTTACAAGAAAAGGTAAATGTGTTTTTATCATCATCTTGTAAGGAACTTTGTACAATCCTTACAAGTATTATGTATCCTCGCCACCAGCAATAATAATGTATCTCCTCCCTATGTGTTAAGAACTGTTGCATCATATCATGCAGTCTGTATTAATAATATGAAGTCTCCAAGAATCATCAAAGTCTGTTATAAATGTCTCTCTTCATATTTATCATCACAGTCGTCGTATTGTAAAGAATATAGATTTCTTCCCCTCAGAATCGTCATCATCATCGTTATATCTGTATTGAGTCAGAATTGTCATCACAATCGTTATATCTGTATTGAAGCCCGTTAATGCGTCTCCAACATGTGCTCCTATGCAACATTTTAGCTATTTCAAACTATTCAAAGGCCAGCATTTTTGTCTCACGCGGCTATGATTTGGCTCAACGTTGTATCATCATATCGCAAGACCACACAATCGAACCTGCTGTGTCAGCATATGTCGATGGCATTTTCATCAATGAACGTGTTGTCCCTGCGCTGCGTGTGAGCCAGCATTTTTCATATTTAGGTTTGGTTTGCAAGGATCCATTGCGACTAAAACAAAGAGCCAGAGTTCTTGGCTTACAAGTTCGGGAAGAAAGCGGCACCCTCCAATAGAAATGAGGTAAACAGATTCCTGAAATTTCAATGTCATGACCCATCGATGAATGTTATTCACTGTATGAGAAACTTGTCATTTTCCCGTGTGTGGATTGCTCAGAGTGGAAGTCTTGTTCGTCAAGCGCCTGGCGACTGCATCAACCAAAAGATGAGATGACAAGATCAGAAATCCCCCTTCTTGTCGCATATTAGTGGACATGCTTAGAAGGACACGAGAGCAGGAACCTGTATGAGGAGATTGGTGCATGGGCAGCAGCGAGATTACATTCTGGGTAGATGCGAGTTCCGTACCTAAATAGTAGCATTGGAGACAAGCGGAAATATAATCGGCTGGTTGTGTCCGACTAACGATCCCAGACATACAAATGTAGCTGACTCGATACGGCACTTGGGGGATCAACTTTGCCCTTCAGTGGCAGGCAACGACATTAAACTTGGTCACTGATTCGACGTGCATATGCCGGTGGATTTCCGACACACTGACGCGGAAGGCACGAGTAAATACAAGGACTGCTGGCGAGATGTTGGTTAAAGAGTATGAATTGTCCATGTATGTGATGCTCGTACAGTCTTGTCAGAACCGTGCAGATCGCCTCACGAGAGAGGTGCAGGTGATTGGATCTGCTAAAAGAATGAAGGATGCGCAAAGTTAAGAGAACGATTAAACCAATATCCAGTCAATATAGACATCCGAGTGTGAAGCAGACTCTGTACTTCGCCATATTAATCGACCTGCAAGTGTCCAAAGGGAACGTGAAATCTGTTGTAAAAACCTGCGAAACCTGTCAGTCAATCAATTCGGCACCTGTTCGCTGAACAAAGGGAAAACTGAGCGCAAACAAACAACAGGAATAGATTGGCGATGGATATAACTTACGACAACAGTGAGAATTTTTTATGCTTATCAATTGCGGTCCAAGGTTTGTAGTATGGCGGCAACTGCGTCGGCAACGTGCGACTGCCGTCATTAGACAGTATAAGAATGTCTTCTTTGAGCGACGCCCACTAATGAAGATACTGACTGACAATGATTTACTAGTTCGAGAAATTTGAGGATAGTTGGAACGTGCATCTCCGGTCCGATGTGCCTACTTGTTGAGTAGGAACAGGATCATCGAACGAAACAACAGAACTGTCAAAATCATCGCTGCCAGGAGGGGCAGTACAGTGCCTAATGTCACCCAAAAGATGATATTTCACCTTTCACAGCACCGGCTGATACATTGCATACTGTAAAGGGCATTAAAACTAACCCGCTGTCCTAACTGGAAGTAACCGGAAAGAACAGAGATGTCGTTTATCATCTTCATCTCTTAGTTTATTCTCATAGTCTTCACTGTGGTGTCATTAAATTTTATTGTTATCGTCAGCCTCCTTTACCCTATACTTATAGGCATCACTATTTTCATCATTGTTGTCGTCATCATCATTGTACGATTGATCTTTATGATCACTATCGTGAACATAGTACAGCTTGGCTTTATTATTGTTATTATTATTATTATTATTATTATTATTATTATTATTATTATTATTATTATATGTACTGTCATTTCATCATTCAATTTACTTTTTTAATAATTATCATCAACACAGAACAATTCCTTTTTCGGCACCATAATCGTCATCATCGTCACCATTTTCAACATCCTCATCTTCATCGTCGTCCCTATAATCATTGTCGCCGTCACCATCGGGTAATGTATTTTAATATTGTCGTCGCTACAGCCATCATCATCGTCAACACCATCTAATTTTATTCCTAACTAAAGAATCATGTTGATTATTTTCCTTTTGGAGGGGTGGATTGGTCTTCACAGCTCTGAGAACACTGAAGGTCGCAATTCTTAAAAGTATCAGTAGTGGGAATTGTATCAATAGTAGTAGTAGCACTATGAGTAGTAATAGCAGTAGTAATATTAGCGGAGTCGACTCCCTATCGATTTACCTCATTATTCGAGTGTAGTATTAGTTTCCTACCACTAACGGAAAGTTTATTATTTAAAAAAATCGCCTGTATAAGCATGATGAAGAGTTGTGTTGTTAATGTTGTTTTTAGTTTTAAAACTTTCAATATCATCTCCAGTAAAAGATTTTTGACTATTTACTTTTAAACTACCGCTAGTGTATTTGGTCTATGAGCAAGATGGGGACACTCTTAGGTTTTTCTAATTGTTCCAATATCTTGATAACTAAGGGCTCGGCGTGCTTATTTTGGGGTTGGAGAGAGTCGGTGGGTTGAGGAATTGGTATAACTATTTTTCTTTTTTTCAATAGCTATTCTATATTGTTTCAGCAGTCCATTTAATTCCTCAATGCTAGGGGCCTGTTTCATTTTTAGTTTAGCTAAGATTTCAACGTCCATTTGGCGCTTAATTTCGAACTGATGAGACTTTGGTAACTTTTCTTCTAAGGCTTACAGTACTATCTCGTCTATATATAAGCTAGTAGAAACTATTGTTTTCCACTTTAACTAGTTTATATTTCTTCATAGCTATTATAACCTGTAGGGAAACGTGCGACTTACTTAATTAGCACGTGTGCATAATTACACCGCGTCAGTCGTGGAATGAAATGAATGAAGAAGAAAGAAACAAAAATGGCTTCCTTATTTCTTTATATGCCTGCAATGTGACCACCCGATATGCAAATGAGTATGCAAATGAGATGCTCCTGGTTGGAGATAAAAGAGGATTGATTTTTTAGAGGGTCGTTCATTTTGAAGTTGGATTTCGGAGAAATATGTTGAATTAGCAGAAGTACGTTGGGAGTTGAGAGAAGGTGCATTACGTGTACAGAAGTTTGGAAATTGGAAGTTTGAACAAAAGTGTTAACCTTACCCAGGAAATTATTGATGTGACGGGCGGAAGAAATAACACTCAAGTTATTGAATTATAAGCTATTTCGGCTCTCGGTGTGCGGTGACTCGAAAGGCAGAAAATGGACAGATTCGACTTTCGCTTGATACCTGAGTTTAAGTGATCTACCACTGGACCGTCTGTCGTCGAATGGGTGGAAAAGGCTGAGAAGATCTGTACACTGTGCAGAATTAAAGAACCAGCCATAGTCATTCCTTTGAGGTTAACCGGAGGGGCCTATGCAGTCTACCAGCAACTCGGGGATGAACCAGACTGGGATACAGCGTTTGGTACAGATCCGTTTGTTGCATGGCAACAGTTCACGAGCCGGCGACTTCACCCCAAGGAAACCGTTAATGTGTATCTAGCCGACCTACGAAAGTTGTCGGTTCCATTTGGTGGAGTTTACGATACGATATTAAGATGTGCCTTTTTAGTAGGCTTACCTGGAGGTCAGCAAACTGTTGCAGGCATCGTCACGAATTGATGAATTGACAACAGACGAGTTATTAGCCCGAGCTCGAAACATCTGTAAGGAACAAGAGCCAATTGCAGTAGCAACTAGTATTCAACATGCAACAATCGAAGCGCATGGAAGCAATGTAGATTCTCTCCCAGGTAGTAATAAGCATGTAGGCCCAGTGTGCTATAAATGTGGGGAGGCCATTTTGCTAAGGATTGCCGGAGTGATAGGAGGTGTGTATATCCACGAGCACAGAGAACAGTACAATGCTATCATTGCAATAAGTATGGGCACATATCTCGCAACTGTTCGGGAACCGACGTTGGGGGCAAGGTACTATCGCCACTCTTGCCCCTTGCCAACCAATAAACAAAGGATTACCAGTCATTGACGTTAAAATTGACGATGTGCAGTGTTCAGCACTCATAGACACGGGGTGTTCCCGGTCTATAGTTAGTGCACATTACTGTCAGATGTGGCGGGACAACCAGTCGGTATTATGACGATCAATGGTTTATCCCGAGCATGTTGTGGTGAAGGGACAGTCACGATATGTACTGAGAAGGGTGACACAGCCAAAGTTGATGTTCTGGTGATGCAAGAAACCCCCCTTGGCTATAACATGTTGATTGCAATTGATGTAATACAAGCACTAGGAGGCGTCACAATCACAGCGACTGGAGGTGTAATGCTTGGAGAAGGAAAAGAAGTCTGTGAAGCCATGTCTATTGAAGAAAAGGACTTCTGTGCTACGTTTGACGACAACGAAAAGGCGTGGACTGCAAAGTTGAAATGGACTATGAGCCAGGCACCAGATCGGCTGTGCAACACCATTCCAGAGTTTGCGGTTTCCACAAAGAATAAGGCCGCATATGAAGAAGAACTTCAGATGTGGATTGATAACGGATGGTTAATACCGTACCCATAGGAACGTCTAGGACCACACAAAGGATTAATTCCGCTCATAGCTGTTGAACAACCTACTAAAGACAAAATTCGGCCCGAAATGGATTACCGAGAATTGAATCAACATGTTGATGCTTTCACTGCGAAACGCAGATGTGTGCGCTGCTAAACTAAGAGAGTGGCGTCAGAAAGGGAGTAATGTAGCACTGCTGGATTTAAAGAAAGTCTACCTGCAGATACGTGTCCATGAGTCAGTATGGCCATTTCAGACAGTGATAATCAAGGGTAAACGATATTCCTTGACACGTTTAGGTTTTGGCCTAAACGTAGCACCCTTAATAATGACAACTATTATTAAAACTGTTTTGATGCAGGATGAGACCACAGCAAAAGCTGCTTCAGCTTACATTGACGACATCTACGTTAATGAGGATATAATGTCTGCAGATGTGGTTCGAGCAAAACTGGAATCGTTTAGGTTAATAAGCAAAGACCCTAAGCGCCTAAAGGACGGGGTGCCCGTGTTAGGCCTAGATGTCTATGAGAAGGGCAATACTTTGCGATGGAAGCGAGGGAGCACAATTCCAGAGTTACCCAGTGTATTGACAAGACACATTGTGTTTTCTATTTGCGGTAAATTAGTAGGACATCTACCTGTCTGTGGATGGCTCTGATCGGCAACAGGAGTGTTAAAAAGACGAGTAACTGCAGTAACCAAAGAATGGGACAACCTGGTGGATGATGATTCTTTCCAGCAAATGATGGCTGAAATGTTGTCCAGAGTACATAAGAACGACCCTGCCCAGGGTGAGTGGCAAGTATCTGGAAACGAACTGAATGCATGGGTTGACGCAAGTTCACTGGCTACAGGTGTCGTGTTGGAAAAGTTGGGTGCCGTTGTGGAAGATGCGTGCTAGCTTCGTCCGAAAAATGATGCCCAGCATATAAATTTGGCAGAACTCGATGCCACGCTAAAAGGGCTTAATCTTGCATTGCAATAACAGGCTAAGGTTGTGCATCTCCACATTGACTCGTTGTGTGTTTACCACTGGTTGAACGACACCTTGACTGGAAAGGCTCGAGTTAAGACTAGAGCTGCAAGTGATATGTTAGTACGAAAGAGACTGGCAATAATAAAGCGTAAAGTTGACGAATACAGCTTGCAGGTGGACATTACCTTAGTTTCGTCGATGCAGAATTTGGCTGATAGCTTGACTAGAGTACCAAAGATGGGGATTGATGTAATGAGGCAGGGATCTGATCCTCCACAACAGACATGCGCGGCCGTAACAGATCAATTAACACCTGACCAGATCCGTACAATACATCAGCAGAGTGGGCATCCCGGAATTCGGAGGACAACATATTTTGTCCGAAGAGTGTGTCTTTCAACTACAAAAGCATTAATCAAGGCAGCTATACGCTCGTGTGAAGAGTGTCAGCGAATTGATCCGGCACCATCCCAATGGCAAAAAGGGAAGCTTGAGGTGGAGAACAACTGGTATCGAGTAGGAATGGATGTAACACATTATGAGGGCAGGCATTTTTTGACCTTGACAGATTGTGGTCCGACACGTTTCACGATATGGCGCCTGTTGACACGACAGGATGCATCTAGCATTATAAGACAGTTGAGAGCTGTCTTTTTTAACGTGGTGCCCTGCTGGAAATTCTGATTGATAACGCCACTACATTTCGATGTCAAGAATTTAAGAAATTTACGCAGGAATGGGGGATTAAAATGCAGTACCGATGTGCATATTTTCCAGAAGGTAACGGTATAGCGGAGCGGTGTCACCGCACCATTAAAAGAATTGCGGCCAGGACACAGTGTTCTATTCCAGAAGCTGAGTACTGGTATAATGTGACACCAAAGGACGATGCAACACCAGAAACTGCACCAGCTAATGGGATTTATTGCTATGAACAGCGTATAAAAGGAATTGATGTCACACCATCAGTTGTTAGCGTTGTCAATACACCATATCAAGTGGGAGACCGTGTTTGAGTAAAACCCCCAAATGCTCGGTGCGCTGTAAAATTTTGCAGAGGAAAAATAGACAAAATCATAAGTCCTCAGACCATGTTGATTAATGGTGTACCACGTCATGTAAAAGATATCCACCCCTGTTATACCTCTTCTGATCCTGAGGATAATGAGGAAGATCACATACAGTTTAGGGATGATCCTGATCGCCTACTGCCCCTACAGGTGAGCATAGAAACACTACCTACAGGATCAGATGAGGGAATGATGGAACATACTAGTGGCAATAGTGATGAGAACGATGGACATGAGGAAGTAATACCACCAGTTCCTCATCAAAGTACCCGAAAAAGACGAATACTGCCTACCCGCCGTGATTGCGAAACACCGCCTATAGCACCACGAGAGGGGATTATGGAACATACTGAGGAAGATGGAACCGAGGACGTGATGCCTCCGATTCTTCGAAGGAGTACCCGACAAAGACGGATACTGCCCCTTTGCACTGATTGTGAAACACCGCATAGGGAACCACAAGAGGGGATAATGGAACAGACTGGTGGCAATAACGGTGGTAATGAGGAAGATGGCAATGAGGAAGTGCTTCCCCCGATTCTTCGAAGAAGTACCCGACAAAGACGACTGTCCCTCTGCCCTGTGTGTGATTATGAGATCAGGGGGGGTTTAGGGAAACGTGCGACTTACCTAATTAGCACGTGTGCATAATTCAACGGGTCGGTCGTGGAATGAAATGAATGAAGAACAAAGAAACAAAAATGGCTTCCTTATCTCTTTATATGCCTGCAATGTGACCACCCGATATGCAAATGAGATGCTCCTGGTTGGAGATAAAAGAGGATTGATTTTTTAGAGGGTCGTTCATTTTGAAGTTGGATTTCGAAGAAATAAGTTGAATTAGCAGAAGTACGTTGGGAGTTGAGAGAAGGTGCGTTACGTGTACAGAAGTTTGGAAGTTGGAAGTTTGGACAAAAGTGTTAACCTTACCCAGGAAATTATTGGTGTGACGGGCGGAAGAAATAACACTCAAGTTATTGAATTATATAACCTCAAGCTTGTAATGTCTACCGACATTTAAAATGTCTTTAATTAACTGGCACAAACCCTCGAACGTGGGGTATTTTAGAAAAGTTACGTGTAGGGCTACCGTTGTTTCACACTTGTGTTCGTCTGTCTTTTTGATCTTATAAGACAGAGTTATTCCGGACGATTAGCTCCCATTTTTTGTTACGAACGGATAACAATTTATAAAAAAGTAATAAAATAAAAGGCCTCTTGGGGTTAGATATATAAGACGAATACAAAAGGAAAGGATAAAACCCCTTCCAGAACGTAAATAGACAGACGAAAACACAGTGTGTGGAATGATCGGAATTACCTCCCTTGGGCTGTTAACCCTCTTTCCTCTTATTGAACTCTTTTGGAACGAGAGACAAAAAATGTAATGTAATCGAGCCCCACGCGGGCTGTAAGAGTGAGTCAATAAATCCTGTCGTATTTCATATTTCTCTTTTTGTTCTGTTCTTATACTAAACCCTTCAACATCTTACATGGAGTCAGAAGTGAGATCGAAAAAAAAAAAAGAATTTTATATATAAAAGAAAAAAAAGAAAGACATCAAAACAGCAAACAACCCCGGACAACCGAAGTAAGTTACCAAAAAAAAAAAAAAAGGAAAAAAAAAAAGAAGAGTTTCGTCAGAAAAATAGTAAGTTTGTTTTATTTTTACAAAAAATAAATAAATAAAAAAAATTAAAATAAAATAAAATTATGGTTCAAAGAAATTTCAACGTCAATATACCGCCCCCGGTAAAAATGTCTCTGTCAGGAAATGTTGCGAACAATTGAAGGAAATTTAAACGAATTTTTTTTAATTATTCTGTGGCCAGTTGTTTGTCAAACGAGGCTGATTCAGTATATCAGACTTCTGTTTTCCTTTCTATAATCGGTGAGGAATGTTTCGATATTTTTGAAGGGTTACATTTTAATTCAGAGGAGGATCGAAATAATCTTCAAAAAGTCTTGCAAAAATTTGAGGACTTCTTTGTTGGAGAAACGCATGAAACGTACGAGTCATACAAATTTCACCTTCGAAAGCAGGAACCGGAAGAAAATATAGAAACCTAGATAGCGGTTCTACGCCAGCTTGCAAAAAGTTGCAATTTTGGACAATTAACGAACAGATTAATTAGGGATTAAGTTGTTGTTGGGGTGAAGGATGATATTTTAAGGGAAAATTTTTAGCCGATAAAACCTTAACTCTAGATAAATGCTTGCAAATGAAACCTCAAAGCAACAGTCACAAGCTATATCCTCAGCAGAACCAGATACACAAATCGTGTATTTAGAAAAAATAATTTTCAGTACAATAATAAAATGACTAAAAGAAAGTGCATACGATGTGGATATTTTACCTTACACGGCAGAGATGACTGCCCAGCGATGCATGCAACATGCAATAAATGTAAAAAAACTAGGACATTATGCATCGGAATGTAAAACAAAATCGGTAAGGGGAGTTGCAAAAGAAGAAAATGACTTCCTAGGGTCTATCTCATTGGGAAACATTAAAAACGGTGAAGAGGAAGGAAAAATTGACTGGCAAGCCAATATAAAGGTCACCACCGCGAAGAACAGCAGAATAGTCAACTTCAGATTGGACACAGGCGCTGATGTTACTGTAGTGCCGGACCAGTTCTTTAGGAAAATACTCCTATAATGAAGCAGACGGATAAAAGACTATATGGACCAGGTCAGAACAAGATAAAGGTGATTGGAAAAGTAGATGCTACACTTTGTTATAGAGAAAAAAAGTCACTGGAAGAGTTGTACATCGTTAAGGACTTGATAGAACCATTGTTGGGTGGACCAGATCAACTCTAAAGAAGGCAGAGATCACCAATAAAAAAAAATTTTCAAAAGTATTTACGGGACTAGGAAAACTGAAGCATGTTTATAAAATACATTTGGATAAGAATGCTCAACCTTTTAAATTACAACTCCCAGACGACTAGCACTTCCTATGAAACAAAAAGTCCAGGATGAGCTTAAAAGATTAGAAAGTGAAGATATCATCCGCCCAATCGAAATGCCTACTGATTGGTGTGCTCCTATTGTAGCAGTTCCAAAGAAGGATGGTAAAATCAGACTTTGTGTTGACTTCACTAAACTTAATGAAAGTGTGAAGCATGAACATTTCCCACTACCTTCTTCAGACCAGTTATTAGCTCAACTTGATGGAGCCAAGATATTTAGTAAACTGGATTGCAACAGCGGATTCCATCAAATTATGTTGCATGAAGATTCTCAGAAGCATACCACTTTTATTACGCCATTTGGAAGATATTGCTATAAGCGCCTACCATTTGGAATAAGTTCAGGCCCTGAAATTTTTCACCGCGAAATAACACACATTTTGTCAGGAATACCAGGAGTCATCTGTGACATAGATGATGTTCTTGTCAGTGGGAGAAGCCAACAGGAACATGACCAACGTTTAAAAATAGTGCTAGAAAGAATGGAGGCAGCAGGAATAACATTAAATGATAAATGTGTATTCTCTATTAGCAAAATTAAATTTATTGGGCAACTCATTTCAGAAGAAGGTATCCAAATAGACCCAGAGAAGATTAACGCAATCATGAACATGACAAGACCACAAAACGTGTCTGAACTGCGACGACTGTTAGAGATGGCAGATCATGTTGGTAAATTTGCTGAAAATTTAGCAGAGACCACAAAACCACTCAGAGATCGCCTGAGGAAAGACAATGCATGGATTTGGAATGAGCCTCATGAAACTGCATTTAAAACACTAAAGAAAAATCTGAGTTCTGTACCGGTACTGCTCCATTATAGTGCTGATAAGCCAACAAAAATTTCGGCTGATGCATCTTCCTATGGCTTGGGAGAAGTACTGCTCCAGAAACAAGGGAATGACTGGAGACCTGTATTTTATGCATCGAGAGCACTTACTGAAACCGAACAGAGATATGCTCAAGTTGAGAAAGAAGCCTTTGCAGTCACTTGGTGTTGCGAAAAATTTGCCGACTTTTTGGGCTGCATAAGTTCATAATTGAAACGGATCACAAGCCATTATTGGCATTATTAAAAACAAAACGGCTTGATGAACTAACCCCAAGAATACAGCGTTTCCGTATGCGCTTAATGAGATTCACCTATGAAATCATGCATACCGCTGGGAAAAATCTCATTACAGCAGACACTCTATCTAGAGCTCCAAACAGCGTACCAATCAAACATGAATTTGAGCAGGAGACAGAGACAGACATGTTCATCCGTTCAATTATACAAAACATCTCTGTTACCGACAGGAGATTGGAAGAAATAAGTGTGAAACAACACTCTGACGAAATCTGCAGTCAAGTCATGAACTATTATAAAATGGACCATTGGCCTGAAACCGCTACACAAGACCCTCAGCTAAGACCCTACTGGTTTATAAGGCAGGACCTTACAGTCTATCAAGGACTTTTACTGTATCAGAACCGACTAATCATCCCTGCGGAGCTTCAAAAAGACATCTTGGATCGTCTTCATGAGGGACACCAAGGTATAGTGAAATGTAGAGCATTGGCACGGAGTAATGTTTGGTGGCCAGGACTTTCAAAGCAAATAGGGGAGAAAATAGAAAAATGTAATATTTGTGAAAGAGAAAGAAGATATCCACCAGAACCCCTACAACCAACCAAGTTGCCAGACTACCCTTGGCAAAAAGTTGCGATGGATTTATTTGAATTGAATGGCCACAAATACCTCATAGTTATAGACATATCACATCTTGAAAATACCAATGCAAGTTGTATCGTAAACCACTGCAAATCAATATTTGCTAAGTACTGTATACCGAAATGATAATAAGTGACAATGGCCCTCAATTTATATCTAAATATTTCCTGGAGTTTGCAAAAATCTATGGTTTTATTCACCTTACCAGCAGCCCACGCCATCCTCAAGGCAATGGCGAAGCAGAACGTGCTGTTCAGACAGTCCAAAATCTTTTTAAAAAGTCAAAGGATCATTACATTGCTTTACTTAATTACCGTACTACTCCACTACAGCATGGCCAAAGCCCTGCAGAATTGTTGATGAATAGGAAACTCAGGGCTCGCATTCCAGCACTTCCTCACCAAAATGAAAATTATCAACAAAGTGTCGAAAAATTCAAAGAAGCAGACGCTCGGGTCAAAATGAAACAAAAGTTGTATTTTTATAAACGTCATAGAACTAGAGAACAAACCTTTGTAACCCAAGGACAGGCAGTTGGGATGAAAACACCCAAAACGAGCCCAGCCAAAGTGGTAGATACTGTTATTCCAAGATCAGTCCTGGTTGAAACGGACTCAGGATTGTTTCGTAGAAACAGAAACCATCTCCGAAAAAGAAATGAGCACATCGATTTTCCTCAAATAGCTGCACCGACAGAATTGTCTGCCTTACCAAATGCATCCAGAGCCATTTCTGAGTGCAGCTACAATAATTTAATGGGACAAACTAACCAGACAGATGTGCAGTCAACTGTACACGAGGATATTCAATCCTTCAACTCAGAAAGTCCCAAAGTAAAATATACAAAGAGTGGTAGAAAAGTTCAACCACTAGAGAAACTTTCACTCTGAATTTGGGACTTGAAAGGGGGGTGTGGAATAATCGGAATTACCTCCCTTGGACTGTTAACCCTCTTTCCTCTTCAAAAGAACGAGAGACAAAAAAATGTAATGTAATCGAGCCCCACGCGGGCTGTAAAAGTGAGTCAATAAACCCTGTCGTATTTCATATTTCTCTTTTTGTTCTATTCTTATACTAAACCCTTCAAAACCTTACACGGTGTAAAGTAAAGTGGAAAAGCCAAACGTGAATTTTAAAATTTCTGAAACAAATTTAAATACAAAATATAGGAAGGAAGATAAGAAAAGAAAAAATATTGGAATGAAAAATCTTACGCTAAACTGTCTATGGAAGGTCGAGTGGAGAGTATATCAAGCAAACAGTAAAAAGATCAAAACAAAAATATCAGTTTGTAGACACATGAGAGTATGAGTAAGAGAGGACAAAGAAAAGGCTAAACTCATTGTTCCTTTCTTTTATTTTCCTTCTTTCAGAATTATTGCGCCTGTATTTATCGTGCGTTTATTTCTTCTCATTCTCTCTTCCACTTTTTTTCTTCTCATTCTCTCTTCCACTTTATTTCTTCTCATTCTCTCTTCCACTTTATTTCTTCTCATTCTCTCTTCCACTTTATTTCTTCTCATTCTCTCTTCCACTTTATTTCTTCTCATTCTCTCTTCCACTTTATTTCTTCTCATTCTCTCTTCCACTTTATTTCTTCTCTGTTTGTTTTACGGTGGAATTCGCCCTTTTCTTCTTCCGCCTATCATCTGCATTCTTGTCTTCCAATATCTGTCGTTTTCCAACTTCTGTTATTTTACAATTGTCTCTTTGTAGCCGTCCGCTTTTGCTTTTCTTCTTCTTCTTTTTCTTATTCTGCTTCTTCTTCTTCTTCTTCTTCTTCTTCTTCGCGGCGCCTATCTTTTACGAGTGCCTGCTCCCTGTGCATCGTCTTTTTCTCTATATATAGATTCTATCTATCGTTTAATATTTTTACACGCGCTCATGTTTACACTCGTGCGCGCTTACCAGCGTACCCTCTCCTTTTCTTTTAAGTGTCTACTTGCTCTTTTTTACAGATTTTTTCTCTTTTTCTTTTTATTTTTCCTTACATTTTTTCACATCGACAATAAGTTAAAACAAAATAATAAAATACACCCCCTTGGTTTAAAGTTGAATTAAAATTTTCCTTTATTTATTCTATTTTAAATACATAATCCAACGTGGGGATTATGTGGCAATAGGGCAGGTCGATTTTGGAACCCCGGTGAGGCAATGGTGATGATAGTTGGGGTTTGACATACAAAAGACCTTCACGAAATATTTTTCTCAAAATCGTTATCTTTGCTTGAGGAAATTACTTTAAAAGTTGAAAAATTGAAGCGATTAAAAGTTTTTCGGTGAATTGTCAAGAACGTCCCGTCATCAAAACAATCTGTATTGTTAAGAAAATAGAATCATTATTTAGAATAATTTTTAAACTACATTTTTGAATAAAATGAGTAAGGATAATGAATTAATAAAATAAATATTAAATGTAAAGGCAAAATTATGTTTTTTTAAATAATAACGTCTAAAGTTCGCTTTTTTATTTCAGGAACTTTTGGGGGTTGGAAACATTTTAGATTTCACCGTCGCAAAACACGCTCGTTATTGATATTGAAAATTAATGTTTGTTTATTATTTAATTTGAAAACATTACGATTTAGGCTTAATTATTTCGAAAGGAAAAACGAAAAAGACTTGTTTAAAATATATATTATTATATTTCAAGTGTCTACAGTGAAATTAAACATGTTTGTTTTATCTTTTTTTATTTGTTTTTCTATTAGGTTGACACAAAAACAACGTCAAAACGTATTTTTGCACCAACCTAACATTTCACGTCAAATTCTATTTGATTTTTTTATTAAGATATGGTAATACTCCAGTTTTATATTAAAACAACAACAGAAATATAGTCCATACAATTTTATTCTACACATTCTTTACGAAACATAACCACGTAAATTTCAAGTTTTTCTACTTAATAAAAAATACTTTGCAGAAAATTAGTGTCAAATTTTTATTTCTTTTATTTTTAAGTAGTAATTGTTTTTAATCAGTGTTTTTCTTCTAAAATTATAGTTTTAAAATCAGATAACCCACAAAGATCAATACAAGTAAATAAGGAAACTCCTTTAAAGGTTTTTCGTTATGTGTGCATCTATGTTATTGTGCTAAAATAACTTTGTTATTTAGAAAGCCATTCTTAATATGGGAAGGAGGTTGTATTGTAACTATTCTGTACTTTCACCTAAAAATTTAATAAACAAAAATTTCATAAAAATTAAATTTAACTTGAAAATACTATTAAAAATAGCATAGTAACATAGATGCACAAGCACTCGTTTTCAAACTCTAAACACTAAACACTCGTTAAAAATGGCACAATTACAGCAAGAATGAATCTCTTTATGGATAAATTCATGTTATCGAAGGCGGAGATAAAATCTGCTAAAAATGTCTAAACTAAACACTGCTATGCCTCTGATTTGGTTTGGTCCTCTCTCTTCAATACATCTAATTCAACTCTACAAAGTTTTTCATTATTTCTTATAACTAGCACTTATTTTTTTACGTATAAAACTGGAAGATAGCCTAACACAGTTTCCTTCAGTTATAATCAATTTATTTATTTTACTTTTCAGATTAGTATGTCAGTATAAGCACGACGTTCAGTTTTAACCCGTGGTTCACAAAATTTGCTGGTCCACTTTGTTATTTGGATGAAACAGCACCCCCAACTTCATGGCAAGTAATCCAGTTTAGTTATTTCCTCGAAAACAGTTATCCACACTTAAAAAATAGTGCGATTTCTAAGTTAATTGCCAAGGAAATAATTAGTATTTGGCAAGCAGTCAATCCACAATTGCCCTTGTTAGGGGAACGTTACATAGGACAGATCAATATATTTTGCTATAAGAGGGCCAAACAAATTGACAGAAAATCTCTTGCAGCAATCAACGAATGAACGAACAGCTAGACAGACTATTTGATATATTCTCTTCTAGTTGTAAACTTTCTGTCTTGAGATGTGATGACTTTACAGTAAAGTGCAAGACAGAAAATTGTCAAACAAGGCACATAATCTGCACTTGTCCTTCTAACAAGGAGGTAAAATTAATTCTATAGATTCATCTATAATTATGTTCCTTTTTTGTGGAAAATAAAATAATATATTGGTATTTATTATGTAATCTGGCTCTATTATTAAACATGCAAATTTTTCAATTTTCAGGTTCCACTAGAAGAACTGCCATTTACAGCAATTTTTAAATTAATTGATGGAACAACAAAAAGCCTAACAACATTTACTGGTCCTTTGGGGAAACTTTGTATCAATAATTATCAAGATTTGCCTCAAGTAGAATTCTAAAAAATTAGTGTCCCTCCCGATCATCATTATCTGACAGCAGAAGAAACAAATAATTTAAGTCTGAAGACCAGAGGCTACTTTTTGAGTCTGCTGTTGGCATTTCTTATGGAGAAGTTAACTTAGAAAATTGAGCCCTTGAATCAAGGAGGATGGATAACATAAGCCACAAGATTAATGTGTTTATGGACTAGAGTTGGCTATCCTCAAACACCATGATAAATTAAACATTTTGGTCAAATTTATCATCCAAGTGTATGCAGTTTGTTGGTTTGAGATCAAAACCAACAATATTTTTTAACCAACAACAGTATATTTTAATGATTAAGAGAACAAAACAGTTAACTGAAATCCAAATTACTGTTTTAAACAGTTCCAAATATAGTGCTTTTGCACTACTTCCGGAAAATATAATATCGATGATAAACTCAGATGAATTGGATGTTGGATTGGAAGAGGGCAATCAAAAGATTTTTCCCATTAGGTAAATAAATATTTATCCATTAAATTTTATTAGTTTTCTTAATTTACCCTAAAAAATAGTTATTTTATTCATATTATATCGCAAAATATAAAAAAATAAGTGTTTTCAAATAATTTTTTGTGTTGTTTTTTTACAGAAAAATAAAAAGATTACTGCTATCAATTTTGTAGCCACACACTGGTCAGATTTTATTGATTTTTCTAAAAAAAAGTTGTATATAGGCAGGAAGCAAGACATAGACACATTATTACAAAGTCATCGTGCCAGCAAATCATTTTCCTCAAAAGTAAATTATACAAAACAATTTAGTTCTATTATAAGTTTATATTATTGCCTCTAACAAAAAATTGAAATACGTGGTTCTGTAACTTGTATCAAGTTGTTATATTGTGTAATACATCTCCACATATCTTTTTGAATTGTGAAATTTAAAAGACAGTTGCTAATTAGCTTTTTTTACAATTTTTGTTTAATCAATGCAGTAAAAGTTTAGATATTTTGCTAGTTGTGATTCATAATTAAAATTATAATTCATGTATATACTTTTCTTTCAATGTATTTCATATAAATATATCAATTTTAATTGAATATTTTATAAAAATAGTGAAATTTCAAAGTCAGTGTTGTAAAAAATACTATGAAAATGAAGGATTTTTCAGCATTTTTCTACACGATTTTTAAAATTAAATGCTCAATTTTCTGTTCAAGATGGGAATCTAATTTTTGGTATATGTTCTTATCATATCAAATCCCAACTATCATCACCAGTGCCATGTTGATTTTCTGAAAAAAGGTGCAAATCGACCTGCCCTAATGTGGCAATATACGCATTGTGAGGTATTGCTTTTTTATGGATGTCTTGCGCGAACAGATATCATCGATATTGTATCTCAATTGATCAAAATATTTATTGTTTGATGGATTTTTAGAACATCCTTATTTGTATTTCCGCAAAGTTCCACGGGAAAACTGCTACGTATTTCCTCTATATAGATTCCCCGCACCAACAGAGACTTTGCAATGCTTGGATTTCTTATATTCAAGTGCCTGGGTAATGCAGTTTAGGTTAAGATGAAGGACAGCTGCCGAAGATTTATTTTTAATAAATGTCATGTGTGCGAGCGCAGTGTCCATGATATAGTCCAAGTAAGCTTGTTAATATACTTTCATAATGATAATTGTGATGGTTGTCTCTCTTCAAGATCTTACAAGTTTGTGACATATTGTCACATTATGAATATCTAACATGAACGCATATCCGTTTTGATCTAAATGTTCTGCAATCAAAATGAAATATACTAAGGATTTTCATTAATATACTTTCATGAGTATCATTCTCTAAAACTTAGAAATGTCTGTATTGCATTTTTATGTCAGATGTGAACTGCACCCCTCATCATTTTATTGTACCTCATATGGATAGAAATGAAACATATCCAAATTTCTCTATAGCCTTTTCTCCATCTCTCTGTTTTTCTATATATATATTTAATATCCTTTGTCAAAAAACACCACTCTCTGATTTGCAAAAGAATGATTAAGCATTTTAGTATATGAAGTATTATGTTCATTACAACAAATGAATATGTGTAGTAAAATTTTTATTGAAATATTTTTTTACTTAAAACTAAATAAAACTTTAGTTCTCTTCTCCATCTTGACAAAAATATATTTTAAAAAATGTTTTTAATTAAAATGTATATATGTCTCCTTTGTACTCTTTCGCACTTTTTCCCTCTAACTCTTTCTCGCTCTCGTTTCCTTTCTCTCCCTTTTTCTCCCCACTCTCTCTACCTCTCTCTTTATCTTTCTCTTTCTATGTTACTATCTATATATGTATCTTTCTGCTGCCCGTATAGAAAGAATAATATTGAAAAACCGGCGAAAATTCCATAAAAAATGAAAAAAGGTCATTTTTATTGCATTAACATTCTAACCCTAACCTGTAACACACAGACCCACACATACTCACGGTCACACACATGTAGAGATAATTCGACTTTTCTAGAATAAAGAAAGCTTTTTTTCTAGAATAAAGAAAGCACATGTTACTTTATTCACAATAGAAACAAGATTTGTTCGAACAAGAGAAAAAACATTTCGATAGAGAGGCAACATTGTTGTAAATTAAAAATAAGACAAAATGCTAATCCGATCTGATAAGCGCAATTGTTTAATTTGTAGAATATTTCGGTTATAGATTAACTTTTTTAAGAGGAAAGCCAATTTTTTTATTTTTCACTTATTCTAAAAACGGTGTACTGTAAAATTTTAATTGCAGATATGAAATTTAATCTCATTCTACCGTATCAAAATGGAAGAATTTCTTTATTAAGAACACTCGATGATCGGATCTTTTCATAAATAGTTTAGGCTGGGTTGAAATACAAGGTGCTGAAATCTATTTGATATTTACGATTCAAAATGCAGATAGTATTACATAATTACAATCTCCAGCTTCGATAATCGAAATAATCCGATGAAGAAACAGGCGATTTTGATCCGTTAACCCCTTACACAGCATCACAAATGCACGTGAGGAGTTTTATTCACACACAAATCAAAAGGCCAGACACATAAAATCAACAGTAGATTCTATGAGGCGCGTCAGAAATGAATGCCTCTGTTTAAAGCACAATTACACCATGATACTTGACTTTTATTCAAGCTATTTTATATAAAAATAATTTTATAAAATCAACAGTAGGTTCCCTATAAGGATAGCATACTCAACCATTTTATATTTATTTCAGACCCCCCCCTCAATTTCTTTTTTTTTTTTTTTCATTTTATGTTGAATTTATTTATAACGGCACTAGTTGAATTTCAGAAGACCCCCCTCGCTGTTCTCTTATATCGTAATTTCTTAAACGTCACTCGCAAAAATTCAGAAAGCGATCACGTTTTTGTTTTAACGGTTAATTTAAAAAAAAATGTCTTTTGGGACGCTGATATTAAAGCTAAAAATCTTTTCAAATCAGTTTGCACTCTGGAAACGAATGCGTGTTCGAGATAAGTGTATTTTAATTTTTATGTTTAATTTCTAATATTAATAACTACATTCTATTTCAGTACTTAATTTATATTTTTATCTCCTGATTGTTTTATTTAATGATAGCGTTTTCTTGTCATAAATGTTTAGTATATTTACCATGTTGATTGCATGAACAGATTAGGAAATTGTATTCATTGTTAATTCGTGAGGGGTGAATCTTTCACCATACGTTCCCTTTAAAAAACACGCCAGTTGGACTTTTATTAAGTACAATACTTAATAATTTTTTTTTAAGGAGAGTAGAGAACGTTTTGTGGAAGCGTTGTCGGCAGCTCCCGTTACTTTCGCTTCTCTTTATTTGTCACTCAGTCCTCATTTTTAATGAGTGATTTTTCTGACAAAAGGGAGAAGAAAAAGCTGTATTCTAGGTTGGCAGTATTTTGCGTGAACAGTCGACAGAGATGCCGGAAATTTTCTGTTCTATGTCTATCCTTGTAGCCATGTCACTAGTAAGGGTGCTGGAGGTAAACGTTTTATCTGGGCTGACGCTATCCGCCTGAAAGTCAGGGACCCGAACCTTGGATTAACCACTAAGGAGGCTGTCCTATCAGCAGGCGCAAAGTACTGGGGCTGCTGTATTGCCATTTGGTGAATGGATTCTGGACCATGCAGTAGTCTCCGGTGGGGCCTCTCGATGCCATACTAGTGGGTAATTGTTACGGCTTTACCTTATCATGTGCTACAAAAAAAATTCTTCGTTACTTTTCTCTCTTTGCTTCCCCTCTCTGTCCTGCTCTAAGCAAGTCTGACGACCTAGTCCACAAACTCCAAAATTCCATCATGATAAGTTTCAATAAAAAATACACGATTAAACCCGGATCTGAAACTTCCAACGTAGACCCCCACGACCATGTCTCCTTCTCCAACATCAGGGGTCTACGTTCTAACCTTTCAGAGGTTGAAGCTCAATTACAGGAGACTAAACCAGACCTTTTATTTTTAAGCGAAACTGGAATTGGACAGACTATTTCCCTAAATGAGTTCATAATTAAAAGATACTCTAACCTAACTTCCAAATCTGACCCACAAGATCGCCATGGGCATGGAATATGTGCCTATATAAAAGATGGCTTTCCATGTGGTAGGGACATCTCCAGAGAAGATCCTAACTTATCCTATATGTGCTTCCGAGTAGCACTAGCTCACACTACGGCATTTATATTTACTCTCTATCGTCCCCATAACAGCGGAGTTACTATCTTTAAAAGCATATCTGAGAAAATTGACCAAGTTCTATCAGCATATCCTTCAGCTAACATTCACGTATGTGGAGACTTCAATGTTCACAATGTGGAATGGTTGACCATCTTAAACAAGACCGATGATGAGGGGAGATTCTGTCATGATTTCTCCATTGCTTATGACCTCACTCAGATTGTTCACGAACCCACCCGTGTGCCCGACAATGACGGTCAGTATGCAAGTCTACTAGACCTTTTTCTCACAATTTGCCCTGAACTATGTTCAGTTTCTGTTCTGTCTCCTCTTGGATCTTCCGACCACTCAGTTGTATCAATTAAGATAAAAATGAAATGTAATAAGTCCTCAGACGTACCTCTCCATCGTACAGTATATCGATACACTATGGCTGACTGGGATAGTTTCCATACATTTATGTCGGATCTTCCTCTGCGTTCCATGTTTAAAAAGGATGTGTCGTCTATAGTATCAGACCCGACAGAATGGTTAATTGTAGGTATAGACAATTTCATACCCGCGAAAAAGTTCCAGCAAAAACCTAACAGCCAGCCATTGTTTTCTCCATAATGTGCTGCTGCTATTGCGCACAGAAATCATTTTTTCCACTGCTTCCAACATAATAGATGTATGGAAACTAAAGCCGCTTTCAGGACTGCCAGCAACCATTGTAAGAAAGTAATAAAGAACGCAAGAGAGTTGTATGCTCAGTCCGTCAAGTCCAAAGTAGCTGAGCAGCGGCTTGGTTCCCACCAGTTTTGGCAAATTGCAAATAGAATCCTGAACAGAAGCGTGTGTTCTATCCCAACTATCGTCAATGGACCTGAGTTAATCTCGTCAGCATCAGACAAAGTTTGCCAAGAACTTTGCAGCCAATTCTACCTTTGCGACCAAGGCCGCCAACCCCCAATATTTCCTCCTGTATCAGAAAACACACTATGTGATATCTGTATGTTATGTTGCCAAGCTAATCAAAAACCTTGATTCCAGTAAAGCAACCGGCCCTGACGGTATTCCAATTATAGTACTCAAAAAACTTCAACCAGAACTAGCACCCATACGTACAAAACTGTTTAAACGTTGTCTTAAAGAGAATTGCTTCCCATCACTCTGGAAAATCTCATCAGTATGCCCTGTATTTAAGAATTCAGGTGATCGTTCATCCCCCTCTCAGTACAGGCCAATAAGTCTCCTGTGCGTCATGAGTAAGTTGCTGGAATCTGTGTTAAATACAGAAGTAATCAACCATCTCAGCAAAAATAACCTTCTTAGTGACACACAATATGGTTTCCGTTCTGCTAGATCTACAGCAGATGTGCTTACAGGTATATCTCATAGGATTAGCGAATCTCTCGACAGAGGCAACCTTTCTAGGGCAATTGCTCTTGACATATCAAAGGCCTTTGATAGGGTAGGACATAAAGGTTTATTTCACAAGATCTTCAGCTATGGTATAGCTGGAAATGTCTTCTCAATTATTAAATCATTTCTCTCTGATAGGTTCATAAGAGTAGTGGTTGATGGGCAAAAATCAGAAGCTCACAGTATAAATGCTGGAGTCCCTCAGGGGTCCATCCTGGGTCCAACTATTTTCCTGATCTACATTAATGATCTTCCAAATCACATCCTTACATCATTCGTAGGCATTTTTGCTGACGACACTACCATCTATGGTAGCACATCTAAGACAGTAAACGACCAAGTTCTCTCCGATTCTCTCTCCTCTGATCTTGATCACGTTGTACAATGGGGAAAGGAGTGGCTGGTTACTTTTAATGCATCTAAAACCAAGCTTCTATCTTTACATCATCAACGTTCTGATTCCCATCTGGTATCAATTAAAATGAATGGCTCTCGTCTTGGGGAGGCCTCAAGTTTTGACAGGCTTCTGGGCTTGACCTTTACTCCTGATCTTAAATGGAATACATACATTAAATCTGTTGCCAAGGCCGCTGGAAAAATGGTCGGATCCTTCTATCGATCGAGTAGATATCTCACTGCTGATGCAATTCTCTATCTATATAAGAGCTAGATACGTCCAAGGATGGAATACTGTTGCCACATATGGACAGGAGCTGCTAGAAAAGACTTGTCTTGCCTTGATAGGGTTCAAACTAGACTTTGTGGCCTGGTGGGAGATGTCCTTTTCTCTTCGCTGCAACCTCTATCTCACAGAAGAGATGTTGCGTGTTTGTCTCTGATTTATCGTTATTTTCATGGAAAGTGTTCGACTGAGCTTCAATCTTTCACAAGAAACACTAGACTAGCTGAAAACATTATCAATAATTTTCCCCACTCTTTATCTGTACCTAAACCTAAACATAGATTCCATGATCAAAGCTTCTTTCTTAGAACTGCACGCCTGTGGAATTGTCTTCCGTTTTCTTGCTTTCCAGCTGTCTATAATATGGTTGTCTTCAAGTCCACCGTGAACAAGTTTCTGATGAGCCGTTCCACTTAAGTTTACAAATTTACCGAACTTCCATTACTATCGATTACTATATTGTCCTTTTGACTACTCTACACTCTTTAACCCTTATCCTTGAGTGGCCTATCGGCCTTGATAAGTGGTGACGCCTATGTAAAAAAAAAAAAGGAGGCATGTGAAACTTCCTCCCGGTGCACCGCGATGGGTCCCCAACTAGAGCAAGCAATCAATCGATTTGATTTAAAAGTGGGCGATTTCACTGATTTTGAAGACAATAAAAATATAGGAATATGACGTCGGATCGCCCTGATAGTTATATATATAACTGAAAAGGTCGCGTTTAACACCGTCATTTTAAGTCATTTTCATATGACACTACAATTCAAATTAAAAATTGAAATATTATATTTGACAAGAGGAAAAAATTAAGTGTTTGAACCTAAATCCTTTAGCCTTTAAAAGATCTTGTAAATGTTTGGCATTTTATAAATAATATAAGATAAGTTTTGCTGAACATTTGGAGAAGAATTTTCAAATAAATCTGCTCTTCAATAATTAAAAGTAACCTCTGAAAGCGGAAGCCTGCAAAAGATTCGATGAAAAATGTGCAATTTTGTAACATCCACCCCAAAAAGTATGTTTGGAGCTATTTTGAAATCTGCAAGTACAAATCCCAACTATTTTAATAATAAATATATTTACTACGTGTTAAACATTTCAGCGAGAAATTAGAAATACATTCTATATCACTGTTCAATAACCACGTGAAGTTATATTATATACAACTTTAGTTAAATGTTAGAATATTTGTGTTCTAATTATAAATGATATTGGAATTATTAGTAGTTTAATCTTCATCAGGTCGCATATCAATGAATTAGTTGAATTATAAAAAGACGTTATAAAAAGATCCGATGTGAGAGGACAAGAGATAGCAGCAAATCAAACAAAAGACGTAAAATATCATTTATTTTTTTTCTAATAAGACGATTATAGCTAAATCTGAATCGTAGCGTTGAAACATCATGTGCTTCTGAAAGAAATGCGTTGCCTACATTCTCGCCTTTCGGGCCAAGATTACAGTGTAGTATCTGTTCTGATACTACATTTCACCTTTTCTATCCCCGGTCAGTGGAAGAGAAATCCTTCATGGAGGAGAAATCATTCATGACTGAGACAATTTTAATTTTTGTTCCTATCCAGAGAGCCACTTTTGGGGGAGCTGGATTTCCCCCACATTAAAAACCGACCTTGTGTCTAACTATTCTCTCGTTGGGAGGCAAGTAAATAGGTGCATTAAAAAGCTGTTTCATCATTTACAAACTACTGGCATTCTGAGGTGCTGGAAAAGCAGCTGACTAGAAGAAATAAAATCTGGCCAGTTACACAGATACTGAAAAAAATGAAAACCGACTGTTTAACACGGAGACAAATCTGATCGGAAAATAACTAGCAAGAGATTTGATACAGATAAACCTGTGAAGGTCATCTGTATATAAATTCGCTAAATGAACAATAAAGTGGAGAGAAGTTACGTCCTCTACTTGTTTGGCTACCTCGATGGCGTATGCATAAACTCAAAATGGGTGTAACAACTTTGGGTGTCCAAAATCTTTACATTAATAAGTTCACATTGAGATCGAACACTGTCTGCTAATTAGTGAATTTGAAAGCTCAACTTCCGAAAATTCGGATGCTTTTTCATTTTACGCATCGTAAATATCGACTGTGAGACTGTTTTACCTTTCCCTATCTAACGTTTACTTTCTAAAAATTATTTCAATGTTAATTGTAAGTTATACAGACGCAGCAAGTAGCAGTATACATAGATTCTTTATATATCATTTCCTAACACAAGAAGTCAGCAAACCTCGATTCTAGATCTATTCCTGATCACAATACCCAAAAATTGCGTGACAAGTGTCCATAGTTGACTCGGGAACGCCGGGCAGCTTTTATAGTGGTTGGCATCAGTCTAAGTTCTCGACCCCAAGCTAAGTAACCGTTATTCAAAATGACGAGATGTTTGAAAAGATTGATTGGGGAGCCATCAAAGAACACATTAGAGATGCTCCATGGACCAATATTTTTTCTCTTTCTTCTGAACAGAGTTCCATAAGATAACTAAACGGTGCGAAGCAGGCATTGAACCACATGTTCCCATAAATAAGTACTATAGCAAGCCCCACTTGTTACATGACAAAAGGGCTGTCACCTTTTCATGTAAGTAAAAAAATAGGGAATTAGTTAAATGTAAATATGAAATAGGATAGTCAAGGATTCGAACTTGCGAAGCTAAATTTGGAATGTAAAATTCCAATCATATGTTCAAATAAATACAGAATGTTATTGAAATAATAGATTGCAATTGTTTAGCTTACATATCTGTATATGGAAATGGAATGTAATAATTAAATTTGTTTCTGTTAAGGAATTTAATCGTCAATTGAAACTGTAAACATATTTTGTAAAAATGTTATTTGAAAAATAGGTTACTGAACTCGGGGTCATGTCAAGTTTGACAACGTGACGCATGTCACCAACGTGCTTTATGAGCACATGTTTAATCATGCGATGCCGTGACGAGTTTTAGATGCAGTCTGAGAGTCTGGGAGAAGAGTCGGAGAGAAGCAGAGAGGTTCAGACCGATTCTCTGTTAGAATCAAGACACCCTCTAGAAGTGAGAGGGTTTTAGAAATAACTATGTAAAGAAACTTTGAATTCCTCACGCGAAATCATGGACCGGTCATGAAATAAAGGACGTCATCATCTTTGTGTATCTGCGTCTTCGTGTTGTTATTCAACAGAAAAGGTAATTGTCCATTTATATTATAAAAACTTTGTGAAAATCATCATCTCAAAAATAGATAAGAAATATATGTGTCATTGTTATAGAAACACTCCCGTTTATACAGAACTGTCTCTCTCTTTATATATACCTGTTTATGTCTCCAATATGCTATCTCTTACAACATGAACATCTTAAGACATATGAACACTCAACACATTAAGACTCTAATCTCTCTCACTAAGACTCTCACAAACAAGAACACTAAATAAGAACTCCCGTAACATACGCGCACAAGTGGTACCTTCTAATAATAACACCCAGTACATAACACACTCTCCCCATTTGTTCACTTCAAATTGTGTAGCTGCTATTGCGCAAAGGGAACGTGTATTCCACCGATTCGTTCGCCACAAATCAAATACCAATAGATAAATATTTATAGAAGCTACATATAATTTCAAGAGTATTTTATTGGCTACATCTGTAGCCAATAAAAGGTATACTAAAGTGACTAAGAAACTTATCAAGTTGCAACAAATAGGAACCCATGATTTCTGACAATGTTATAATAGTGTAATAAATATATATATAAAATAATCAACAATTCCCTCACTATCCATGATGTCGCTTGCACAGCGACCGAGAAAGCTGATCTGCTTATCCAGGTTTTATCCAATTTCCCTTTCGACCCCACAAACCACTCCCTCCCAAATGTGTTTCTTCGAACAGAAGCCACACTCATAGACCAGTAAATCAACCCTTTCTCATATCCATAATGTCATTAAAAAAAAACTAAACATTGCATGTAGGCCTTATCTAATCCCTGCAACACTAATTAAAAATGCTCCGCTGAGATAGCTCGTGTCCTCTCCATATTCTTAAACAAATGTCTACCTGAGTCTTGCTTCTCTGATAACTAGAAAATTGCCTCACTTTTACCAGTACTAAAGAATTCTGGTAAAAGAATTGACCGCTCAATTAGTGCCCCAACAATATTCTGTCCTTTTTCTCTGAAATCATTGTATCTTTAAATAATCAAGCATCATTCCGGAACGACATCATTTTTGGTCAACAGACACTCCATAATGTCATGAAAAAATCCGGAACAACATCAGTTTTAATCCAAAGGTATTTCATAATGTTTTGGAAAAATCCGGAACAACATCAGTTTTAATCCAAAGGTATTTCATAATGTCATGAAAAAATCCGGAATCACATCATTTTTTGGCCAAAGGTACTTCGTAATGTAATGAAAACTCCGGAACCACATGATTTATCGTCAAGATGTACTTAATGATGACATAAAAAATCCGGAACCACATCATTTTTGGTCCAGAGGTGCTGCATAATATCATGAAAAAATCCGCAGCTGATAATTTCTAGTCAGAGGTGCTTCATAGTGTCATTAAAAACTCTGGAAGAACATTATTTTGTATCTGGAGGTACTTCATAATGTCACGAAAAAATCTAGAACACATAATTTTTAGTCAGGGAGTCCTTCATAATGTCATTAAAAAATCCGGAACCATATAATTTTAGGTTCACAGGTACTTCATAATATCATGAAAAACTCGGAACCATATCATTTTTGGTCAAGAAATATTTCATAATGACATAAAAAAAAATCCGAAGCCGCATCATTTTTTATCCATATTGTCATGAAAAAATCCGAAGCAGATAATTTTTGATCAAAGTAACTCCAAATGTCATAAAAAATCCGGAACACATCATTTTTTATCCAGAGGTACTTAACAATGTCATGAAAAAATCCGGAACCACATAATTTTTTGTCCAGACAAACTTCGTAATTTCATCAAAACATCCTGAACCACATAATTTTGGGCCCAGAAGTAATTCATAATGTCATGAAAACATCCGGAACCACATCATTTTTCTCCAGAAGAACTTCATAATGTCATAAAATAAACCGGAACACCATTTTTATATATTATTCCTTAATTGGAATTCCTTTTTTTGAGATGAGCATTATATATTAATTTTATTTTTATTTCGGACTATTAGTTTCATCTTAATTAGTTGTTGTTTTTTGATCTTTTTTTTTTTTTATTGGTTCACAACGTTTCGGCCAACTTCCTCTGGCCTTCGTCAGGTGGTAACCGCGACGGATAGGAACTTCGAATCTCCTAACTGGATTCTGAGCCATCACTGCCATCCGTAGTTGTTGTCGTCTCACCACATTTTTGACCAATTAACCTCTGGCACGCTTTGGGTGGGATTGAAACCGCTATCTTCAGACAATGCTCATCTGGAACCGTAGAGATTCAACGTCTCTATCAACTGCGCCACGGGCCCCGAAGGGCGATCAAGGTTGGATTCTTTGATCTTATAAATCCACGTTTATTTTATTATCTGATCTTCCATAGTCGGGTCCGTACCGATTGGTATATATATATATATTATTCCTTAATTGGAATTCATTTTTTTGAGATGAGCATTATATATTAATTTTATTTTTATTTCGGACTATTAGTCTCATCTTTATTAGTTGTTGTTTATTGATCCTTTTTTTTTTATTGGTTCACAACGTTTCGGCCAACTTTCTCTGGCCTTCGAAGGCCAGAGAAAGTTGGCCGAAACGTTGTGAACCAATAAAAAAAAAATTTTTTAAAGATCAAAAAACAACAATTAATAAAGATGAGACTAATAGTCCGAAATAAAAATAAAATTAACCATCATTTTTATCCAAATGTACTTCATAATATCATGAAAAAATCCGGAACCACATAATTTTTTATCCAGAGGTACTTTTTAAAGTCCGGAACCACATCATTTTTGTCCAGAGGTACTTTATAATGTCATGAAAAAATCAGAAACCACATCATTTTTTTGTCTAGAGGTTCTACATAATGTCATGAAAAAATCCGGAACCACATTTTTTGGTCCAGAAGTACTCCATGAAGTCATGACAAAATCCGAGACCACAGCATTTTTGCTCCAGTGATACTTTATAATGTCATGAAACAATCCTGAACAGCATCATTTTTATCCAGAGGTATTTACTAATATCAAGAAAACTCCGGAACCACATCATTTTTGGCCCAGAGGTACTTCACAATCTCATGAAACAATCCGGAACCACATAATTTTTGGTCCAGGTGTACTTCATAATGCCATGAAAAATCCGGAACCACATTATTCTTGGTCCAGAGGAGACCCATAACGTCATGAGAAAATCCGGAAGCAAATAATTTATGGTCCAGAGGTACTTCATAATGTCATGAAAAAGTCAAGAGCCACATAATTTTAGATCCAGATGTACTACACAATGATATGAAAAATCCGGAACCACATAATTTTTTGTCCAGAGGAAATTTGTCAGCAAAAAAAAAAAAACGGAACCACATCATTTTTTATTCAAAAGAACTTAATAATGTCATTAAATACAACCGGAACCACATCATTTTTTATCTGAAGTTACTTCATAATGTCATGAAAGAATCCGGAACAACATCATTTATTGTCAAGAATTACTTCATAATGCCATTAAAAATCCGGAAGCACATCATTTTTTGTCTAGATGAACTTCATAATTTCAAAATAAAAATGCGGAACCCCATCATTTTAGATATAGAGGAACTTCATCGTCATGAAAATATCCGGAACCACATATTTTATGGTCCAGAAGTACTTCATAATGTCATAAAAATCCGGAACCACATCCTTTTTGGTCCAGAGGTACTTCACATTATCATAAAAACATCCGGGGCCACATCATTTTTAGTCCAAAGATACTTCATAATGTCATAAAAAGTAGTACTTTTGGACCAAAAATAATGTAGTTCCGGATTTTTTAACTACATTATGAAGTACCTCTGGACAAAAATTGATGTGGTTCCGGATTTTCTCATAACATTGTGAAGTACCTCATGACCAAAATTGATGTGGTTCCGGATTTTTTCATGACATTATGAAGTACCTCTGGATCAAAAATCGTGTGGGCGGATTTTTTCATGACAGTCTGGACCCAAAATAATGTGGTTCCGGATTTTTATGATATTACTAAGTACACGTGGACCAAAAATGATTTGGTTCCGGATGGTTTCCTGATGTTGTGAAGTACCTCTGGACCAAAAATGGTGTGGTTTCGGAATTTCATGACATTAGTAAATACCTCTGGATGAAAACGATCTGGTTTAGGATTTTTTCATGATCTTATGAAGAACCATTTTGACCAAAATAATGTGGTTCCGTTCATGATATTATAAAGTATCTCTGGGCCAAAAATGTTGTGGTCTCGGATTTTGTCATGAAGTACCTCTGCATAAAAAAAATGTGGTTCCGGATTTTTTCATGACACTATGATGTACCTCTGGACCAAAAAGGATGTGGTTCCGGAGGTTTCATGACATTATGATGTACCTCTGGATCAAAAGCTATGTAGTTCCGGATTTTTTCATGACATTATGAAGTTTCTCTGGACAAAAAATGATGTGGTTCCGGATTTTTTCATGATATTATGAAATACATCAGGACGAAAAATGATGTGGGTCTTGATTTTTTCATGAGTTTATGATGTTCCTCTGGACGAAATAGGATGTGGTTCCGGATTTTTTCTTGACATTATCAAGTTTTGCTGGATCAACAAATAATGTGGTTCCGGATTTTTCATAATGTCATAAAAAATCCTGAACCACAATATTTTTGGTCAACATGTACTTAATAATGACATGAAAAAATCCAGAACATCATTTTTGATCTAGAGGTACTTCCTAATGCCATGAAAAAATCCGGAACCACATCATTTTTGGTCCCTCGCTACTTCATAATATCATGAAAAAATCTAGAACGACATAATTTTTCAATAATTTCATGAAAGCTCCAAAACCACATCGTTTGTTTTCCACATGTACTGTCATAAAAAAATCTGGACCCACCTCATTTTTAGTCAGGAGGTCTTTCGCAATATCATGAAAAATCCAGAACCACATTATTTGTTGATACAGAAAAACTTGATAATGTCATGAAAAAAAACGAAACCACATCCTATTTCGTCCAGAGAAACATCATAAAGTTATGAAACAACCCAGAATAACATCATGTTTCGTCCAAAGGAACATCATAATGCCATGGAAAAATCCGGAACAACATCATTTTTGCTCCAGATGTACTTCATAATATCATGAACAAATCCGGAACCACATAATGTTTTATCCAAAAGTACTACATAATGGCATGAAAAAATCCGGAACCACATTATTCATTGTCAAGAATTACTTCATAATGCAATTAAAAAATTCAAACCACATCATTTTTGGCCTAGATGAACTTCATAATTTCAACAAAATATTCGGAACCACATCAATGGTGGTTCAGAGGTACTTCATAATGTCATGAAAATATCCGGAAACACATCATTTATGGTACAGAAGTACTTCATAATGTCATGACAAAATCGTAAACCACAACCTTTTGGGTCCAGAGGTACATCATAATGTCATGAAAAACCCCGAGAACACAACACTTTTGGTTCAGGGATACTTCATAATGTAATTAAACAATCTGGAACCACATTATTTTGGTCCAAATGGTTCTTCATAATATCATGAAAAAATCCTGAACCACATAATTTTTATCCAGAGGTATTTACTAATGTCGTTACAACTCCGGAACCACATCATTTTTGGTCCAGAGGTACTTCACAATCTAATGAAACAATCCGAAACCACATCATTTTTTGTCCAAAGAAACTTAAAATTGTCAAGAAAAAACGGAACCACATCATTTTTATTCAACTGTACTTCATAACGTCATGGAAAAATCCAGAACAACATAATTTTTAGTCCAGATGTACTTCATAACATTATGAAAAATCCGGAACCACATTATTTGTTGATCCAGCAAAACTTGATAATGTAAAGAAAAAATCCGGAACCACATCCTATATCGTCCAGAGGAACATCATAAAGTTATGAAAAAATCAAGACCCACATTATTTTTCGTCCTGATGTATTTCATAATATCATGAAAAATCCGGAATCTCATAAATTTTGGTCTTGGGGTACTTCACAGTGTCATGAGAAAATCCGGAACCACATCATTTCTGGTCCAGAGAAACTTCATTCTGTCATGAAAAAATCCTAAACCACGTCCTTTTTGGTCCAGAGGTACATCATAATGTCATGAAAAAATCCGGAAGCACATCATTATTTTTCCATATTTGTGCACATGTGAAATATTTCCAAATCTGATACAATCACTTAGTATGAGCCAGATCTGAGCAAATCTGATGACATTTTTTGTTTCCTTAGATTGAAAAACATATCATATTAGTTACATGCATGTGTATTAGTTTCATTAATGTGTATTAGTTACCTGCAAGTGAATTAGTTTTATAAATGTGTATTAGAACCCAGCAAGTGTATAAAATTTTAATAATGTGTATTCGTTACATGCAAGTATATTAGTTTTATTAATGTGTATTAGTTACATGCAAGTGTATTAGTTTTATTTATGTGTATTAGTTACTTGCAAGTTTATTAGTTTTATTAATGTGTATTAGTTACTTGCAAGTTTATTAGTTTTATTAATGTGTATTTGTTACTTGCAAGTTTATTAGTTTTATTAATGTGTATTAGTTACATGCAAGTGTATTAGTTTTATTAATGTGTATTAGTTACATGCAAGTGTATTAGTTTTATTAATGTGTATTAGTTACATGCAAGTGAAATAGTTTTAATAATGTGTATTAATTACATGCAAGTGCATTAGTTTTTTTAGTTAAATGCAAGTGTATTAGTTTTATCATTGTGTATTAGTCACATGCAAATTCGGTTGTTTTATCAATGTATATAACTAACATGTAAATGTATTATTTTTATTACGGTGCATTATTACATGCAAGTGTATTAGTTTTATTAAGGTGCATTATTAAATGCATGTGTATTAGTTTTATTAAAGTGAATTAGTTACATGCCAGTCTATTAGTTTTATTAAGGTGCATTATTACATGCAGTGTATTACTTTTATTAAAGTGCATTAGTTACATGCAAGTGTATTAGTTTTATTAAGGTGCATTTTTACATGCATGTGTATTAGTTTAATTAAGGTGCATTATTACATACATGTGTATAAGTTTTATTAAAGTGCATTATTACATGCATGTGTATTAGTTTTATAAAAGTACATTATTACATGCATGTGTATTAGTTTTATTAAAGTGCCTCATAACATGCATGTGTATTAGTTTTATTAAGGTGCATTATTAAATGCAAGTGTATTAGTTTTATTAAGGTGCATTATTACATGCATGTGTATTAGTTTTATTAAAGTGCATTATTAAATGCATGTGTATAAGTTCTATTAAAGTGCATTATTACATGCATGTGTATAAGTTTTATCAATGTGCATTATTACATGCATGTGTATTAGTTTTATTAAAGTGCATTATTACATGCATGTGTATTAGTTTTATTAAAGTGCATTTTTACATGCCTGTGTATTAGTTTTATTAAGTGCATTATTACATGCATGTGTATTAGTTTTATTAAAGTGAATTATTACATGCATGTGTATAAGTTTTATAAAGGTGCATTATTACATGCATGTGTATTAGTTTTATTAATGTGCATTTTTACATGCATGTGTATTAGTTTTATTAAGGTGCATTTTTACATGTATGTGTATTAGTTTTATTAAAGTGCATTATTACATGCATGTGTATTAGTTTTATTAAGTGCATTATTACATGCAAGTGTATTAGTTTTATTAAGGCGCATTATTACATGCATGTGTATTAGTTTTATTAAGGTGCATTATTACATGCAAGTGTATTAGTTTTATTAAGGTGCATTATTATATGCATGTGTATTAGTTTTATTAAGGTGCATTATTACATCCATGTGTATTAGTTTTATTAATATGCATTATTACATGCAAGTGTATTAGTTTTATTAAAGTGCATTATTACATGCATGTGTATTAGTTTTATAAAGGTGCATTATTACATGCAAGCGTATTAGTTTTATCAAGGTGCATTAGTTACATGCAAGTGTATTAGTTTTATTAAATGGCATTATTACATGCATGTGTATTAGTTTTATTAATGTGTATTAGTTACATGCATGTGTATTAGTTTCATTAAGGTGCATTATTACATGCATGTGTATTAGTTTTATCAAAGTGCATTATTACATGCAAGTGTATTAGTTTTATTAAGGTGCATTATTACATGCAAGTGTATTAGTTTTATTAAGGTGTATTTTTACATACAAGTGTATTAGTTTTATTAAAGTTCATTATAACATGCATGTGTATTAGTTTTATTAAGGTGCATTATTACATGCATTTGTATTAATTTCATTAAGTGCATTATTACATGCATGTGTATTAGTTTTATCAGGGGCATTATTACATGCATGTGTATTAGTTTTATTAAAGTGCATTATTACATGCATGTGTATTAGTTTTATTAAAGTGCATTATTACATGCAAGTGTATTAGTTTTATTAAGGTGCATTTTTCCATGCATGTGTATTAGTTTTATTAAAGTGCATTATTACATGCAAGTGTATTAGTTTTATTAAGTGCATTATTACATGCATGTGTATTAGTTTTATTAGGGTGCATTATTACATGCATGTGTATTAGTTTTATTAATGTATATTATTACATGCATGTGTATTAGTGTTATAAGGGTGCATTATTACATGCATGTGTATTAGTTTTATTAAGGTGCATTATAACATGCATGTGTATTAGTTTTATTAAGTGCATTATTACATGTATGTGTATTAGTTTTATTAAAGTGCATCATTACATGCATGTGTATTAGTTTTATTAAAGTGTATTATTACATGCAAGTGAATTAGTTTTATTAAGATGCATTATTACATACATGTGTATTAGTTTTATTAGGTGCCTTATTACATGCATGTGTATTAGTTTTATCAAGGTGCATTATTACATTCAAGTGTATAAGTTTTATGAAGGTGAATAATTACATGCATGTGTATTAGTTTTATTAAAGTGCATTATTACATGCATGTGTATTAGTTTTATTAAGGTGCATTATTACATGCATGTGTATTAGTTTTATTTGTGTGTATTATAACATGCAAGTGTATTAGTTTTATTAAGGTGCATAATTAATTGCATGTGTATTAGTTTTATAAAAGTGCATTATTACATGCATGGTATTAGTTTTATTAAGTGAATTATTACATGCAAGTGTATTAGTTTTTTATAGTGCATTATTACATGCAAGTGTATTAGTTTTATTAAAGTGCATAATTACATGCATGTGTATTAGTTTTATAAAAGTGCATTATTACATGCATGTGTATTAGTTTTATTAAGGTGCATTATTACATGCATGTGTATTAGTTTTATTAAAGTGCATGCACTTAATTAAACTAATACACATGCATGTAATAATGCACCTTAATAAAACTAATACACTTGCATGCAATAATACACATTAATAAAACTAATACACATGCATGTAATAATGCACCTTAATAAAACTAATACACATGCATGTAATAATGCACCTTAATAACACTACTAAACATGCACGTAATAATGCACTTTAATAAAACTAATACACTTGCATGTAACTAATGCACCTTAAAAAAACTAATACACTTGCATGTTACTAATGCACCTTAATAAGACTAATACACATGCATGTAACTAATACACTTTAATAAAACTAATACATATGCATGTAATAATGCACCCTAATAAAACTAATACACATGCATGTAATAATGCACCTAAAAAAAACTAATACACATGCATGTAATAATGCACACTAATAACACTACTACACATGCATGTAATAATGCACTTTAATAAAACTAATACACTTGCATGTAACTAATGCACCTTAAAAAAACTAATACACTTGCATGTTGCTAATGCACCTTAATAAAACTAATACACATGCATGTAATAATGCACTTTAATAAAACTAATACACATACATGTAATAATGCACTTGTATAAAACTAATACACATGCATGAAATAATGCACTTCAATAAAACTAATACACTTGCATGTAATAACTAACATTAATAAAACTAATACACATGCATGTAATAATGCACCTTAATAAAACTAATACACCTGCATGTAACTAATGCACCTTAATAAAACTAATACACTTGCATGTAACTAATGCACCTTAATAAAACTAATACACTAGCATGTTACTAATGCACATTTATAAAACTAATACCCATGCATGTAACTAATACACATTAATAAAACTAATACACTTGCATGTAATAACTAACATATATAAAACTAATACACATGCATGTAATAATGCACCTTAATAAAACTAATACACCTGGTTGTAACTAATGCACCTTAATAAAAACAATACACTTGCATGTAACTAATGCACCTTAATAAAACTAATACAGTAGCATGTTACTAATGCACCTTTATAAAACAAATACACATGCATGTAATAATGCACTTTAATAAAACTAATACACTTGCATGTAATAATACACCTTAATAAAACTAATACACATGCATGTAATTAATGCACTTAATAAAACTAATACACTTGCATGTAATAATGCACTTTAATAAAACTAATACACATGCATGTAATAATTCACCTTAATAAAACTAATACACATGCATGTAACGTATGCACCTTAATAAAACTAATACACTTGCATGAATAATGCACTTTAATAAAACTAATACACATGCATGTAATAATGCACCTTAATAAAGTTAATACACTTGCATGTAATAATGCACTTTAATAAAACTAATACACATGCATGTAATGATGCACTTTAATAAAACTAATACACATGCATGTAATAATGCACTTTAATAAAACTAATACACATACATGTAATAATGCACCTTAATAAAACTAATACACATACATATAATAATGCACCCTAATAAGACTAATACACATGCATGTAATAATGCACTTTAATAAAACTAATACACATGCATGTAATAATGGACCCTAATAAAACTAATACACATGCATGTAATAATGCACCTTAATAAAACTAATACACTAGCATTTAATAATGCACTTAATAAAACTAATACACATGAATGTAATAATGGACCTTAATAAAAATAATACACTTGCATGTAATAATGCAGTTTAATAAAACTAATTCACTTTCATGTACTAATCCACTTTAATAAAACTAATACACATGCATGTAATAATGCACCTTAATAAAACTAATACACTTGCATGTAATAATGCACCTTAATAAAACTAATATACATGCATGTAATAATGCACCTTAATAAAACTAATACACATGCATGTAATAATGCACCTTAATAAAACAAATACACTTGCATGTAACTAATGCACTTTAATAAAACTAATACACATGCATGTAATAATGCACCTTACTAAAACTAATACACTTGCATGTAACTAATGCACTTTAAGAAAACTAATACACATGCATGTTACTAATACACTTTAATAAAACTAATACACATGCATGTAATAATGCACCTTACTAAAACTAATACACTTGCATGTAATAATGCACCTTAATAAAACTAATATACATGCATGTAATAATGCACCTTAATAAAACTAATACACATGCATGTAATAATGCACCTTAAAAAAACTAATACACTTGCATGTAATAATGCACCTTAATAAAACTTATATACATGCATGTAATAATGCACCTTAATAAAACTAATACACATGCATGTAATAATGCACCTTAATAAAACAAATACACTTGCATGTAACTAATGCACTTTAATAAAACTAATACACATGCATGTAATAATGCACCTTACTAAAACTAATACACTTGCATGTAACTAATGCACTTTAATAAAACAAATACACTTGCATGTAACTAATGCACTTTAATAAAACTAATACACATGCATGTAATAATGCACCTTACTAAAACTGATACATTTGCATGTAACTAATGCACTTTAATAAAACTAATACACATGCATGTTACTAATACACTTTAATAAAACTAATACACATGCATGTTATAATGCACCTTAATAAAACAAATACACTTGCATGTAACTAATGCACTTTAATAAAACTAATACACATGCATGTAATAATGCACCTTACTAAAACTAATACACTTGCATGTAACTAATGCACTTTAATAAAACAAATACACTTGCATGTAACTAATGCACTTTAATAAAACTAATACACATGCATGTAATAATGCACCTTACTAAAACTAATACACTTGCATGTAACTAATGCACTTTAATAAAACAAATACACTTGCATGTAACTAATGCACTTTAATAAAACTAATACATATGCATGTAATAATGCACCTTACTAAAACTGATACATTTGCATGTAACTAATGCACTTTAATAAAACTAATACACATGCATGTTACTAATCCACTTTAATAAAATTAATACACATGCATGTAATAATGCACTTTAATAAAACTAATACATTTGCATGTAATAATGCACCTTAATAAAACTAATACACATGCATGTAACTAATGCACTTTAATAAAACTAATACACATGCATGTAATAATGCACCTTAATAAAACTAATACATTTGCATGTAACTAATGCACCTTAATAAAACTAATACATTTGCATGTAATAATGCACCTAAATAAAACTAATAAACTTGCATGTAACTAATGCACTTTAATAAAACTAATACACATGCATATAATAATGCACCTTAATAAAACTAATATACATGCATGTAATAATGCACCTTAATAAAACTAATACACATGCATGTAATAATGCACTTAATAAAACTAATACACTTGCATGTAATAAGGCACATTAATAAAACTTATACACATGCATGTAATAATGCACTTTAATAAAACTAATACACTAGCATGTAAAAATGCACTCAATAAAACTAATACACTTGCATGTAATAATGCACTTTAATAAAACTAATACACATGCATATAATAATGCACTTAATAAAACTAATACACATGCATATAATAATGCACCTTAATAAAACTAATATACATGCATGTAATAATGCACCTTAATAAAAATAATACACATGCATGTAATAATGCACTTTAATAAAACTAATACACTTGCATGTAATAATACACCTTAATAAAACTAATACACATGCATGTAATAATGCACTTAATAAAACTAATACACTTGCATATAATAATGCACCTTAATAAAAATAATACACATGCATGTAATAATGCACATTAATCCAACTAATACACTAGCATGTAATAATGCACTCAATAAAACTAATGCACTTGCATGTAATAATGCACTTTAATAAAACTAATACACATGCATATAATAATGCACTTAATAAAACTAATACACATGCATATAATAATGCACTTTAATAAGTCTAATACACATGCATGTAATAATGCACTAAATAAAACTAATACACATGCATGTAATAATGCACTTAATAAAAATAATACACATGCATGTAATAATTCACTTAATAAAAATAATACACATGCATGTAATAATGCACTTTAATAAAACTAATACACATGCATGTAATAATGCACCTTAATAAAACTAATACACATGCATGTAATAATGCACTTGTATAAAACTAATACACATGCATGTAACTAATGCACCCTAATAAAACTAATACACATGCATGTAATAATGCACCTTAATAAAACTAATACACATCCATGTAATAATGCACCTTAATAAAACTAATACACATGCATGTAATAATGCACTTTAACAAAACTAATACACTTGCATGTAATAATGCACCTTAATAAAACTAATACACATGCATGTAATAATGCACTTTAATAAAACTAATATACTTGCATGTAATATTGCACTTTAATAAAACTAATACACATGCATGTAATAATGCACCTTTATAACACTAATATATTTGCATGTAATAATGCACTTAATAAAACTAATACACATGCATGTAATAATGCACTTTAATAAAACTAATACAGTTGCATGTAATAATTCACTTAATAAAACTAATACACTTGCATGTAATAATGCACTTAATAAAACTAATACACATGCATGTAATAATGCACCTTAATAAAACTAATACACTTGCATGTAATAATGCACTTAATAAAACTAATACACATGCATGTAATAATGCACCTTAATAAAACTAATACACATGCATGTCATAATGCACATTAATAAAACTAATACACATGCATGTAATAATGCACCTTAATAAAACTAATACACATGCATGTAATAATGCACCTTAATAAAACTAATACACATGCATGTAATAATGCACCTTAATAAAACTAATACACATGCATGTAATAATGCACCTTAATAAAACTAATACACATGCATGTAATAATGCACCTTAATAAAACTAATACACATGCATGTAACTAATGCACCTTAACAAAACTAATACACATGCATGTAATAATGCACTTTAATAAAACTAATACACATGCATGTAATAATGCACCTTAATAAAACTAATACACATACATGTAATAATGCACTTTAAGAAAACTAATACACATGCATGTAATAATGCACCTTAATAAAACTAATACACATGCATGTAATAATGCACTTTAAGAAAACTAATATACTTGCATGTAATAATGCACTTTAATAAAACTAATACACATGCATGTAATAATGCACTTTAATAAGACTAATACACATGCATGTAACTAATGCGCCTTAATAAAACTAATACACATGCATGTAATAATGCCCCTTAATAAAACTAATACACATGCATGTAATAATGCACCTTAATAAAACTAATATACTGGCATGTAATAATGCACTTTAATAAAACTAATACACATGCATGTAATAATGCACCTTAATAACACTAATATACTTGCATGTAATAATGCACTTAATAAAACTAATACACATGCATGTAATAATGCACCTTAGTAAAACTAATACACTTGCATGTAATAATGCACTTTGATAAAACTAATACACTTGCATGTAATAATTCATATAATAAAACTAATACACTTGAATGTAATAATGCACTTAATAAAACTAATACACATGCATGTAATAATGCACCTTAATAAAACTAATACACTTGCATGTAATAATGCACTAAATAAAACTAATACACATGCATGTAATAATGCACCTTAATAAAACTAATACACTTGCATGTAATGATGCACTTAATAAAACTAATACACATGCATGTAATAATGCACCTTAGTAAAACTAATACACATGCATGTAATAATGCACCTTAATAAAACTAATACACATGCATGTAATAATGCACTTTAATAAAACTAATACACATGCATGTAATAATGCACTTTAACAAAACTAATACACATGCATGTAATAATGCACCTTAATAAAACTAATACACTAGCATGTAATAATGCACCTTAATAAAACCAATACACATGCATGTAATAATGCACCTTAATAAAACTAATACACTTGTATGTAACTAAGGCACCTTAATAAAACTAATACACATGCATGTAACTAATACACTTTAATAAAACAAATTTACATACATGTAATAATACACTTTAATAAAACTAATACACTAGCATGTAATAATGCACTTTAATAAAACTAATACACTCGCATGTAATAATTCACTTAATAAAACTAATACACATACATGTAATAATGCACCTTAATAAAACTAATACACATGCATGTAATAATGCACCTTAATAAAACTAATACACTTGCATGTAACTAATACACATTAATGAAACTAATACACATGCATGTAATAATGCACGTTAATAAAACTTATACACATGCATGTAATAATGCACCTTAATAAAACTAATACACTTGCATGTAATAATGCACCTTAATAAAACTAATACACTTGCATGTAATAATGCACCTTAATAAAACTAATACACATGCATGTAATAATGCACCTTAATAAAACTAATACACATGCATGTAATAATGCACTTAATAAAACTAATTCACATGCATGTAATAATGCACTTTAATAAAACTAATACACGTGTATATGTGTAATAGTTGGATGCAAATGTATTACTTTTAATCATTGGTAGTTTTATTTATTTGTATTACTTACATGATAGTGTATTGGTTGTATTAAGCTGTATAAGTTACATGCAAGTTAATTAGTTTTATTAAAGCGTATTCGTTTTATTAATGTGTATTAGTTACATGAAAGTGTACAATTTACAAATGTGTATTAGTTACATGCAAGTATATTAGCTTGATTATGGTGTATTCGTTACATGCAAGTATATTAGTTTTATTAATGTGTATTAGTTACATGCAAGTGTATTAGTTTCATTAATGTGTATTAGTTACTTGCAAGTTTATAAGTTGTATTAATGTGTATTAGTTACTTGCAAGTTTATTAGTTTTATTAATGTGTATTAGTTACATGCAAGTGTATTAGTTTTATTAATGTGTATTAGTTACATGCAAGTGAAATAGTTTTAATAATGTGTATTAATTACATGCAAGTGCATTAGTTTTTTTAGTTAAATGGTAGTGTATTAGTTTTATTAATGTGTATTAGTTACATGCAAATTCAGTTGTTTTATCAATGTATATAACTAACATGTAAATGTATTAGTTTTTATTAATGTGTATTAATTACATGAAAGTGCATTTGTTTAATTAGGTGTATTTGTTACATGCATGTGTATTCATTTTATTAATGTATATTAATTACATTAAAGTGTGTTAGTTTTATTAATGTATGTTAGTTACATGCAAGTACATTGCATTTATTAATGTGTATTATTTACATGAAATTCATTAGTTTTATTAATGTGTATTAATTACATGCGAGGGCATTTGTTGAGGTGTATAGTTACATGCAAGTTCATTAGTTTTAGAGTGGTTTATTAGTTTCGTGCAAAAGTGTTAGTTTTCTTTATGTGTATTAGTTACATGCATGTGTATTAGTTTTATTAAAGTGCATTAGTTACATGCAAGTATATTACATTTATTAAGGTGCATTATTACATGCATGTGTATTAGTTTAATTAAAGTGCATGATTACATGCATGTGTATTTGTTTTATTAAAGTGCATTATTACATGCATGTGTATTAGTTTTATTAAAGTGCATTATTACATGCAAGTGTATTAGTTTTATTAAGGTGCATTATTACATGCAAGTGTATTTGTTTTATTACGGTGCATTATTACATGCAAGTGTATTAGTTTTATTAAGTGCATTATTACATGCAAGTGTATTAGTTTTATTAAAGTGCATTATTACATGCATGTGTATTAGTTTTATTAAGGTGCATTATTACATGCATGTGTATTAGTTTTATTAAGGTGCATTATTACATACAAGTGTATTAGTTTTATTAAGGTGCATTATTATATGCATGTGTATTAGTTTTATTAAAGTGCATTATTACATGCATGTGTATTAGTTTTATTAATGTGTATTAGTTTTATTAAGGTGTATTATTACATGCATGTGTATTAGTTTTATTAAGGTGCATTATTACATACATGTGTATTAGTTTTATTAAGGTGCATTAGTTACATACATATGTTTTAGTTTTATTAAAGTGGATTATTACATGCATGTGTATTAGTTTTATTAAGTGCATTATTACATGCAAGTGTATTAGTTTTATTAAAGTGCATTATTACATGCAAGTGTATTAGTTTTATTAAGGTGCATTATTACATGCTAGTGTATTAGTTTTATTAAGGTGCATTATTACATGCAAGTGTATTAGTTTTATTAAAGTGCATTATTACAAGCTAGTGTATTAGTTTTATTAAGGTGCATTATTACATGCATGTGTATTAGTTTTATTAATGTGTATTAGTTACATGCATGTGTATTAGTTTTATAAAGGTGTATTATTACATGCATGTGTATTTGTTTTATTAAGGTGCATTATTACATACATGTGTATTAGTTTTATTAAGGTGCATTAGTTACATACATGTGTATTAGTTTTATTAAAGTGCATTATTACATGCATGTGTATTAGTTTTATTAAGGTGCATTATTACATGCATGTGTATTAGTTTTATTAAGTGCATTATTACATGCAAGTGTATTAGTTTTATTAAAGTGCATTATTACATGCATGTGTATTAGTTTTATTAAGGTGCATTATTACATGCAAGTGTATTAGTTTTATTAAGGTGCATTATTACATGCATGTGTATTAGTTTTATTAACGTGCATTATTACATGCATGTGTATTAGTTTTATTAAGGTGCATTATTACATGCATGTGTATTAGGTTTATTAAGGTGTATTATTACATGCATGTGTATTAGTTTTATTAAAGTGCATTATTACATGCATGTGTATTAGTTTTATTAAGGTACATTATTACATGCAAGTGTATTAGTTTTATTAAGGTGCATTATTACATGCAAGTGTATTAGTTTTATTAAGGTGCATTATTACATGGAAGTGTATTAGTTTTATTAAAGTGCATTATTACATGCATGTGTATTAGTTTTATTAATGTGTATTAGTTACATGCATGTGTATTAGTTTTATTAAGGGGCATTATTACATGCAAGTGTATTAGTTTTATTAAGGTGAATTATTACATGCATATGTATTAGTTTTAGTAAGGTGCATTATTACATGCAAGTGTATTAGTTTTATTAAGATGCATTTTTACATGCAAGTGTATTAGTTTTATTAAGGTGCATTATTACATGCAAGTGTATTAGTTTTATTAAGGTGCATTATTACATGCAAGTGTATTAGTTTTATTAAGGTGCATTATTACATGCAAGTGTATTAGTTTTATTAAGGTGCATTATTACATGCAAGTGTATTAGTTTTATTAAAGTGCATTATTACATGCATGTGTATTAGTTTTATTAAGGTACATTATTACATGCAAGTGTATTAGTTTTATTAAGGTGCATTATTACATGCAAGTGTATTAGTTTTATTAAAGTGCATTATTACATGCATGTGTATTAGTTTTATTAAGGTGCATTATTACATGCAAGTGTATTAGTTTTATTAAGGTGCATTATTACATGCATGTGTATTAGTTTTATTAACGTGCATTATTACATGCATGTGTATTAGTTTTATTAAGGTGCATTATTACATGCATGTGTATTAGGTTTATTAAGGTGTATTATTACATGCATGTGTATTACTTTTATTAAAGTGCATTATTACATGCATGTGTATTAGTTTTATTAAGGTACATTATTACATGCAAGTGTATTAGTTTTATTTAGGTGCATTATTACATGCAAGTGTATTAGTTTTATTAAGGTGCATTATTACATGGAAGTGTATTAGTTTTATTAAAGTGCATTATTACATGCATGTGTATTAGTTTTATTAATGTGTATTAGTTACATGCATGTGTATTAGTTTTATTAAGGGGCATTATTACATGCAAGTGTATTAGTTTTATTAAGGTGCATTATTACATGCAAGTGTATTAGTTTTAGTAAGGTGCATTATTACATGCAAGTGTATTAGTTTTATTAAGATGCATTTTTACATGCAAGTGTATTAGTTTTATTAAGGTGCATTATTACATGCAAGTGTATTAGTTTTATTAAGGTGCATTATTACATGCAAGTGTATTAGTTTTATTAAGGTGCATTATTACATGCAAGTGTATTAGTTTTATTAAGGTGCATTATTACATGCAAGTGTATTAGTTTTATTAAAGTGCATTATTACATGCATGTGTATTAGGTTTATTAAGGTGCATTATTACATGCATGTGTATTAGTTTTATTAAAGTGCATTATTACATGCATGTGTATTAGTTTTATTAAAGTGCATTATTACATGCATGTGTATTAGTTTTATTAAGGTGCATTATTACATGCATGTGTATTAGTTTTATTAAAGTGCATTATTAGATGCATGTGTATTAGTTTTATTAAAGTGCATTATTACATGCATGTGTATTAGTTTTATTAAAGTGCATTATTACATGCATGTGTATTAGTTTTATTAAAGTGCATTATTACATGAATGTGTATTAGTTTTATTAAGGTGCATTATTACATGCATGTGTATTAGTTTTATTAAACTGCATTATTACATGCATGTGTATTAGTTTTATTAAAGTGCATTATTACATGCATGTGTATTAGTTTTATTAAGGTGCATTATTACATGCATGTGTATTAGTTTTATTAAGGTGCATTATTACATGCATGTGTATTAGTTTTATTAAAGTGCATTATTACAAGCATGTGTATTAGTTTTATTAAAGTGCATTATTACAAGCATGTGTATTAGTTTTATTAAGGTGCATTATTACATGCATGTGTATTAGTTTTATTAAAGTGCATTATTACATGCATGTGTATTAGTTTTATTTAAGTGCATTATTACATGCATGTGTATTAGTTTTATTAAAGTGCATTATTGCATGCATGTGTATTAGTTTTATTAATCTGTATTAGTTACATGCATGTGTATTAGTTTTTTTAATGTCTATTAGTTAAATGTAAGTGTATTAGATTTTTATAGGTGTATTAGTTACATTCAAGTGTATTAGTTTCATTTATATTTATTATTTACGTGCCATTTTATTAGTTGTGTTATTCAAGTTTTCTTAATGTCTATTTGTTCCATGCAAGAGTATTAGTTTTATTAAGGTGTATTGTTTACATTCAAGTGTATTCAATCCACGCCATTACTTTATTTTTATTTCTACTCTGTATGTCTTTTAGGGTCATATGGTACTTTGTTTTCATTTTGGCACCCTTTCTTATACAATTATTAAGCGAATGATAAATCTGTTCTTTCAGTTGTTGAGAGTTTATGCATGGTTTATAAGCAATAATATGGGTCTATTATTATCATTATTATTATTAGTAGTAGTAGTAGTAGTAGTAGTAGTAGTAGTAGTAGTAGTAGTAGTAAAACACTGGTGTGTTTTGATAGTATTCTGTCGAATTAAAAACACAGTAAACAGTTTTAGAGGGGGAAATTTGCCTTCACCTCAATGATTTTGCTAATAACAATGTAAACATCAAATAATCTGTGTTATATGAATTATGCCATTTTCTCCTTATTAAAATATCTCATGCCATATTTTTTAGCAAAATTAAAGTAAAGGTACTTTGTTGAGTTCAAATAGAGTTGCATGATTATTTTTAATGCTTTAACATTTAATAATTAACATTTAATATTTACCATTTAATAATTAATATTTAATAATTAATATTTAATAATTAATATTTAATAATGAACATTTATAATTAACATTTAATAATTAACATTTAAGAATTAAAATTTAATAATTAACATTTAATAATTAATATTTAATAATTAACATTTAATAATTAGCATCTAATAATTAACATTTAATAATTAACATTTAATAATTAACATCTAATAATTAACATTTAATAATTAACATTTAATAATTAACATTTAATGCAGTTCTGAATTTTTTTAGATGAGATGTGAGCGTTTGTATTGCTTTGATTGTTCGGACAATTATTCACATTTTTGGTGTTATTGGCACAAGGTTTCGGTCGTTGATAAACCCTTCGTCCATCGTCAGGTGTAAACCTTTTTTTTAACTTAGGAAAAGGGGGTTATCTCTGTATTGCAAGAAATCGAACCTTGGGTTTGAAGGTGTGTCCGTAAATTATAAAAAGTCAATTTTCAGGGGTCACTAAGATTTTCCTAAGATTCAATTTTTAACTGAATCCTTCTGTTAATTGTCACAGTCTTTACGAACCCGTGGATAGACATTTTACGTGTGTTTTCGTTTTTTTTTCTAGAAAATACAATGCCATGCAGCTAACTCCAAGAAAAAAAGAGGTTTGGGAGGATTATCTCCTTTGAGTTCGTGTATTTAGTTAGAAGGGTTAAAAAAACGAAAGGAAGAAACCTCATTAATTATGTTTTTTTTCTCTCCCTTATTTTCCCCACAGTTGAAAAAAACAGAGTTAACTCTTGGCAACGGTCGGAGGGTTTATCGACCGAAACGTTGTGCCAATAACACCCAAGATGAGTTTAATTGTCCGAGCAATCAAGACAATACAAACAATTAACATTTAAGTTAATTCAATGTTCATATTTTCATTCTAAACATCACATTTTAAAAATTGATTATTACCATACAATAGTATATTTTTGCATTTTGCGCAGTTGTCTTACACGTCACTTTACTGTTCTTTGCGTTTTGCTTTCGTCTACTTTGACTTATTACCAAGACGATGGTATTGTTTTCATACCAGTTTCCGAAGGTATAAACACACCAGGAATCTACTCATAAACTCGGGCATTTAATTTCAAACTCATTTTTGTATGTAGAGTTAGTGTAGTGAGATTGCACTTAATGTTTATTGATTACAAATTAACATTGCTGGAAAATAATTGGAAATTCAGTAAAGTTTTGTTTCACAAAGTTTTCATGTTTGTTTCTTCATATTTTTATTTTTGATTTCAAGTAAATAAAAAATATTCAAACTGAGTTCATCAATGTTACGCATAGGCAAGAAATACACACAAACACCAGATTGTGTGATAGTAGCAACGATGCACATTATTGGGAAATGTACATCTAAAATCGTTTATTGCTGAAACTCAGATTAATGTTCATAGTTAACCTCTGAACCTGATTACATTATACATTCAGAAGTTAGAATATAAATAGGAATTAAAATCATATTAGCGATATTTTTTCCAGAGATTTGCATGTTATAGCTTACAATTTATGAAAACATTCATTTGGAATGTTGCCATCTTCGTAAGATTACTTGCATTTTTATTGACGTTTTTTTCGAATATATAAAGCGGGGGAAAGAGCGATATAACCAGAAGATTGTATTCCATTTCAAGAAACGAAATCATTGGATAAGTTGTTTTCTAGAAATCAAAAGCAATTCCAGTAAATGAAATATATTTTAATAAAACACCAGACGTGTGTAAATTATCAAACATCTATATATAAAATGAACAATTGATAAAATGCAATTTATATTATAGCCTGCTTTTTTAACTTGTCGCGATTATTCCCCACCAGAGTATTAGACTCGGCGTTTAATCATGATAAGAAAATCCATTATGAGTGAATATGTAAGTCCCCATAACACACACCTCCTAAACTTTACCCCGCAAGGTGTATTATTATCTGTTCCGTTTTGGATCGATAAGTAAAGAAACTTTGAACTTCGTTTTCCTTCCTCTTGCTACTAGGGAGTGGTGGCATATTTAATTTGGAAAGTCTCACAGAACTCCTTCAAGTTCATGGACGTAAATTTATTCCCGTTGTCACTTACTAAGTAGTCAACAACTCCAAAAACAGGCAAATAATTCATGGAGGGAAGTAATAACTACCTCTGTTGTGGGTTTCTTACATCTGAGCACATTTGGCCATTTTGTACCCTGACAGTGCCAATCCTTCAGTGGCCCTGCGAAATCTATATGAATTCTAGACCAGGGTTAGCTAGAAAGTGGATAATGGTTGTCTGTAAGTACTGAGTTTAAATCAAGTGAGAGGTCAGCGCAAAGGCAGATGTCTTTTTACTTCTTTTTAACATAGGCAGTAGGGGCTGTCCATTGACTGAAATAAATTTTTTATAGGATGCCGGTTTTACAAGGATTTACATCGCCTTGTTAATTTTCTCTAAGGAGACAAGCGGTACATTTCTTTTTATTTTCTTGAATACTGGTTGCGTAATATCTTTGAGTTCGAATCTGGTTGATATTTTTGTGCATTTTCCTGAGAAAACTTTAGGGAAATTTTCTTTTTTTATTATTCTTACTTAACATTCTCTTTCTCTGACGTTAGAATTTGAACTTTTTGGCAAAAAGTATTTATAGACCAAGCCTAAAAATTGAATTGTTGCATCTAATTTGTCCCAAAACGATTTTGTTTGTTTACACGATTACTTTTTTTTTCTCGTATTGTTAAATGTATCTTGATAACATGGAAAGGGAACAAAACAAACAAAACTGGCAGTGTCAAACCGTATTTGCATAATGGCATAAAAACCTTTGTAGCCAGTCATAGCCTAGACAACCATTCACAAAAGGGGCCTCTATGCTGTGGATCTAAACAAATTACGTAACACTGCCTTTAATATCCTTAGAAGTTAATGTCAAGCTTTATCCTGTCATCAACTTGATTCACACAGCAATTTCATTTTCATGAGCGGGAGACAGCATTGTTTGCTATAAGTGCTGACGATTCAAAGACCTTATATTTGTACAAGGATTTGTGTCGGCAAAAGAGTCGAAATTCGATACAGATGAGTTCATAGGGATTTCTCCATACGTTCTTTTTGTTTTGTTTTGTTTTTCTTGTTTGTTTTTTTTTGTTTTTGATTTTTGGTTTTGTTTGGGTTTTTTTTTATTTTAAAATTTTGGGATGCTTAGTCGTCAGATATCTGCTACTTCTGTAAAATTTCATATGCAGCAACTATTTTCACTGACTGGCTCTGCTCTCTTCTGTCATGTGCAATCGTTTGATAGTTGTGAACCATATATGAACAAATAAATCTTTGACGAGACATTAGACACATGTGTATTTAAGTAATATAATCAGTAAATACTCACTGATAATTATAAATTTATGATTTTATAAACTTAAACTCAATCATAAAAATAGGGCAAACTCATGCAACTTATATAAATTGTAAATGATTTTCAAATCAGAAAATGTATACATGTTACATTACTCACCTTCTTTTTTTCAAAGATCAAAATATTTTAACAAATAAATTACACACATTCATAATTACACGTATAAATTACACACATTCATAATTACACAAATAAATTACACACATTCATAATTACACATATAAATTACACACATTCATAATTACACGTATAAATTACACACATTCATAATTACACGTATAAATTACACACATTCATAATTACACGTATAAATTACACACATTCATAATTACACGTATAAATTACAGACATTCATAATTACACATATAAATTACACACATTAATAATTACACGTATAAATTACACACATTCATAATTACACGTATAAATTACACACATTCATAATTACACGTATAAATTACACACATTCATAATTACACGTATAAATTACAGACATTCATAATTACACATATAAATTACACACATTAATAATTACACGTATAAATTACACACATTCATAATTACACGTATAAATTACACACATTCAAATTACACGTATAAATTACACACATTCATAATTACACGTATAAATTACACACATTCATAATTACACATATAAATTACACACATCCATAATTACACGTATAAATTACACACATTCATAATTACACATATAAATTACACACATTCATAATTACACGTATAAATTACACACATTCATAATTACACATATAAATTACACACATTCATAATTACACGTATAAATTACACACATTCATAATTACACATATAAATTACACACATTCATAATTACACGTATAAATTACACACATTCATAATTACACATATAAATTACACACATTCATAATTACACGTATAAATTACACACATTCATAATTACACGTATAAATTACAAACATTCATAATTACACGTATAAATTACACACATTCATAATTACACATATAAAGTACACACATTCATAATTACACGTATAAATTACACACATTCATAATTACACGTATAAATTACACACATTCATAATTACGCATATAAATTACACACATTCATAATTACACGTATAAATTACACACATTCATAATTACACATATAAATTACACACATTAATAATTACACGTATAAATTACACACATTCATAATTACACGTATACATTAACCACATTCATAATTACACGTATAAATTACACACATTCATAATTACACATATAAATTACACACATTCATAATTACATGTATAAATTACACACATTCATAATTACACGTATAAATTACACACATTCATAATTACACGTATAAATTACACACATTCCTAATTACACGTATAAATTACACACATTCATAATTACACGTAAAAATTACAGACATTCATAATTACACGTATAAATTACACACATTCAAAATTACACGTATAAATTACACACATTCATAATTACACGTATAAATTACACACATTCAAATTACACGTATTAATTACACACATTCATAATTACACGTATAAATTACACACATTCATAATTACACATATAAATTACACACATCCATAATTACACGTATAAATTACACACATTCATAATTACACATATAAATTACACACATTCATAATTACACGTATAAATTACACACATTCATAATTACACATATAAATTACACACATTCATAATTACACGTATAAATTACACACATTCATAATTACACATATAAATTACACACATTCATAATTACACGTATAAATTACACACATTCATCATTACACATATAAATTACACACATTCATAATTACACATATAAATTGCACACATTCATAATTACACGTATACATTACACACATTTATAATTGCACATATAAATTGCACACATTCATAATTACACATATAAATTACACACATTCATAATTACACGTATAAATTACAAACATTCATAATTACACGTATAAATTACACACATTCATAATTACACATATAAAGTACACACATTCATAATTACACGTATAAATTACACACATTCATAATTACACGTATAAATTACACACATTCATAATTACGCGTATAAATTACACACATTCATAATTACACGTATAAATTACACACATTCATAATTACACATATAAATTACACGCATTCATAATTACACGTATAAATTACACACATTCATAATTACACGTATACATTACACACATTCATAATTACACGTATAAATTAACCCACATTCATAATTACACATATAAATTACACACATTCATAATTACACATATAAATTACACACATTCATAATTACACATATAAATTACACACATTCATAATTACACATATAAATTACACACATTCATAATAACACATATAAATTACACACATTCATAATTACACATATAAATTACACACATTCATAATGACACATATAAATTGCACACATTCATAATTACACGTATAGCTTACACACATTCATAATTACACGTATAAATTACACACATTCATAATTACACGTATAAAGTACACACATTCATAATTACACATATAAATTACACACATTCATAATTACACATATAAATTACACACATTCATAATTACACATATAAATTGCACACATTCATAATTACACGTATACATTACACACATTTATAATTGCACATATAAATTGCACACATTCATAATGACACATATAAATTACACACATTCATAATTACACGTATAAATTACAAACATTCATAATTACACGTATAAATTACACACATTCATAATTACGCGTATAAATTACACACATTCATAATTACACGTATAAATTACACACATTCATAATTACACATATAAATTACACACATTCATAATTACACGTATAAATTACACACATTCATAATTACACGTATACATTACACACATTCATAATTACACGTATAAATTACACACATTCATAATTACACATATAAATTACACACATTCATAATTACATGTATAAATTACACACATTCATAATTACACGTATAAATTACACACATTTATAATTACACGTATAAATAACACACATTCATAATTACACGTATAAATTACACACATTCATAATTACACGTATAAATTACACACATTCATAATTACACGTATAAATTACACACATTCATAATTACACATATAAATTACACACATTCATAATTGCACGTATAAATTACACACATTCATAATTACACGTATAAATTACACACATTCATAATTACACATATAAATTACACACATTCATAATTACACGTATAAATTACACACATTCATAATTACATGTATACATTACACACATTCATAATTACACGTATAAATTACACACATTCATAATTACACATATAAATTACACACATTCATAATTACACGTATAAATTACACACATTCATAATTACACATATAAATTACACACATTCATAATTACACGTATAGATTACACACATTCATAATTACACGTATAGATTACACACATTCATAATTACACGTATAAATTACACACATTCATAATTACACGTATAAATTACACACATTCATAATTACACGTATAAATTACACACATTCATAATTACACATATAAATTACACACATTCATAATTACACGTATAAATTACACACATTCATAATTACACGTATAAATTACACCCATTCATAATTACACATATAAATTACACACATTCATAATTACACGTATAAATTACACACATTCATAATTACACGTATAAATTACACATATTAATAATTACACATATAAATTACACACATTCATAATTACACGTATAAATTACACACATTCATAATTACATGTATACATTACACACATTCATAATTACACGTATAAATTACACACATTCATAATTACACGTATAAATTACACACATTCATAATTACACGTATAAATTACACACATTCATAATTACACATATAAATTACACACATTCATAATTACACGTATAAATTACACACATTAGTAATTACACATATAAATTACACACATTCATCATTACACATATAAATTACACACATTCATAATTACACGTATAAATTACACACATTCATAATTACACATATAAATTGCACACATTCATAATTACACGTATAAATTACACACATTTATAATTACACGTATAAATTACACACATTCATAATTACACGTATAAATTACACACATTCATAATTACACGTATAAAGTACACACATTCATAATTACACGTATAAAGTACACACATTCATAATTACACATATAAATTACACACATTCATAATTACACATATAAATTACACACATTCATAATTACACGTATAAATTACACACATTCATAATTACACATATAAATTACACACATTCATAATTACACGTATAAATTACACACATTTATAATTACACGTATAAATTACACACATTCATAATTACACGTATAAATTACATACATTCATAATTACACATATAAATTACACACATTCATAATTACACATATAAATTACACACATTCATAATTACACATATAAATTGCACACATTCATAATTACACGTATAAATTACACACATTCATAATTACACGTATAAATTACACACATTCATAATTACACGTATAAATTACACATTCATAATTACACGTATAAATTACACACATTCATAATTACACGTATAAATTACACACACATAATTACACGTATAAATTACACACATTCATAATTACACATATAAATTACACACATTCATAATTACACGTATAAATTACACAAATTCATAATTACACATATAAATTACATACATTCATAATTACACGTATAAATTGCACACATTTATAATTACACATATAAATTACACACATTCATAATGACACGTATAAATTACACACATCCATAATTACACATATAAATTACACACATTCATAATTACACGTATAAATTACACACATTTATAATTACACATATAAATTACACACATTAATAATTACACGTATAAATTACACACATTCATAATTACACATATAAATTACACACATTCATAATTACACATATAAATTACACACATTCCTAATTACACATATAAATTGCACACATTCATAATTACACGTATAAATTACACACATTCATAATTACACGTATAAATTACACACATTCATAATTACACGTATAAATTACACACATTCATAATTACACGTATAAATTACACACATTCATGATTACACGTATAAATTACACACATTCATAATTACACGTATAAATTACACACATTCATAATTACACATATAAATTACACACATTCATAATTACACGTATAAATTACACACATTCATAGTTACACATATAAATTACACACATTCATAATTACACGTATAAATTACACACATTTATAATTACATATATAAATTACACACATTCATAATTACACGTATAAATTACACACATTCATAATTACACAATAAATTACACACATTCATAATAACACGTATAAATTACACACATTTCTAATTACACGTATAAATTATCAACATTCATAATTACACATATAAATTACACACATTCATAATTACACATATAAATTACACACATTCATAATTACACATATAAATTACACACATTCATAATTACACGTATAGCTTACACACATTCATAATTACACGTATAAATTACACACATTCAAAATTACACATATAAATTACACACATTCATAATTACGCGTATAAATTACACACATTCATAATTACACGTATAAATTACACACATTCATAATTAAACATATAAATTACACACATTCATAATTACACATATAAATTACACACATTCATAATTACACATATAAATTACACACATTCATCATTACACATATAAATTACACACATTCATAATTACACGTATAAATTACACACATTCATAATTACACTTATAAATTACACACATTCATAATTACACATATAAATTACACACATTCATAATTACACGTATAAATTACACACATTCATAATTACACGTATAAATTACACACATTCATAATTACACGTATAAATTACACACATTCATAATTACACATAAATTACACACATTCATAATTACATTTATAAATTACACACATTCATAATTACACGTATAAATTACACACATTCATAATTACACGTATAAATTACACACATTCATAATTACACATATAAATTACACACATTCATAATTACACGTATAAATTACACACATTCATAATTACACGTATAAATTACACACATTCATAAGTACACGTGTAAATTACACACATTCATAATTACACATATAAATTACACACATTCATAATTACACATATGAGTTACACACATTCATAATTACACGTATAAATTACACACATTCATAATTACACGTATAAATTACACACATTCATAATTACACATATAAATTACACACATTCATAATTACACATATAAATTACACACATTCATAATTACACGTATAAATTACACACATTCATAATTACACATATAAATTACACACATTCATAATTACACATATTAATTACACACATTCATAATTACACATATATATTACACACATTCATAATTACACATAAAAATTACACACATTCATAATTACACGTATAAATTACACACATTCATAATTACACATATAAATTACACACATTCATAATTACACGTATAAATTACACACATTCATAATTACACGTATAAATTACACACATTCATAATTACACGTATAAATTACACACATTCATAATTACACATATAAATTACACACATTCATAATTACACGTATAAATTACACACATTCATAATTACACGTATAAATTACACACATTCATAATTACATATATAAATTACACACATTCATAATTACACATATAAATTACCAACATTCATAATTACACATATAAATTACACACATTCATAATTACATGTATAAATTACACACATTCATAATTACACATATAAGTTACACACATTCATAATTACACGTATAAATTACACACATTCATAATTACACGTATAAATTACACACATTCATAATTACACATATAAATTACACACATTCATAATTACACATATAAATTACACACATTCATAATTACACGTATAAATTACACACATTCATAATTACACATATAAATTACACACATTCATAACTACACATATAAATTACACACATTCATAATTACACATATAAATTACACACATTCATAATTACACGTATAAATTACACACATTCATAATTACACATATAAATTACACACATTCATAATTACACGTAGAAAGCTAAAAGTACACAAAAAATGGCAAGTTTTATTCGCTGCACTCTTAAAAATTAATATGGAAAATTATTTTAGTTTTATTTTCACTTGTGTGGAATATTTGTTGAAGGTAAAGATGGAATGCGAACGAACTGAACAACTTGCCAACTCCCAAGATACTCTCTCTGTTTTTCTCCGTTCAGTTAGCTTACTCTTTCCTATTTCATCTTATTCTTTACTGTACTAACCTGCTAGAACCGTTCTGGAAATAAAGGTGATAATTGTACAATTTTTAATCAATGAAAATTATTCTTTTTCATTAGAAATGATTTTTAGCGAGCTAGTTTGAAATATCGAATATATAATCTGCAAAGAAAAACGCTAGAGTCGAGTTAACTGGAGACAAGAGTGAGCATGACATTAAGCTTTACCCTTTCTCCTGTTCTCCAAGTTAGATGAAGCAACTATTACGCTAACAAAAGACAGTATATAAACATATTGACAAATTAAACATGCAGTTACAATGTTTCCTGTTTTGATGCATATTGATACTGATAATAATAAATGTGGACAGAAAGACACTAAGACTTTTGAAAAGATTGGCGAAAAACTATACGCATTGGTTAACCAACAACTAATTCTTGAGATAGTTCTTTCAGAAAATATTACTATTTGTTTGAAAAACTATCTCAAACAATATATAGATCAGGAAGCATCTGGAAAGAAACTGAAAATAAGATCACTATGATCAGAAAAAAAATCAAGGCTGGGTGAGCAATGCTTTAATGTATAGTCTCAGCAGCGACAAGTGCATGTTCTGTTACACGGAAATGGAGAATGTAAGTCAGATGACGTCCAGTTGTAAGACTTTGCTAGGGGGCGGCTACTACACCATTTTACTCAATATCTTGACTGGATCATCTGAAAAATCGAATATTCAGTGTAACAGTAAGTTCTGAGAAGATGCACCTGAAATAACTGTCATATATCATCCAATTTGGTTATGCAATCAATACAGCTACATACTTAGAAAACGCTTTTGTTAAACCTAAAATAGTGATATTGAACAGAAGAGACAAATAGAGAGAGAGAGAAATCCTAATCCAAATTAAAAATAACCTGGAACCTTATATAAACCATTTATATTTAAACCATTCCAGTAGTTACTGGTGCAACTTAGTTCATAAAAATAAACTTTCAAAAAACTATTTGACCAATATACCGGATTGAAGCAAAGTGAGGTCCAAACATTTGCAACCATACGGACAGTTAGAAACCTAAAAGATCTCTCGGTTGGAGTCTTTAAAATATCAGGTTAATGTCTGGCATCCGGTAAGATGTCTTATCTACAGGAAAATATTTATAGATAACCGAAAAGCGAAAAAGACAGAAAACAGATACACTTGCAACAAATATATTTTCCACATTGCAAGCATTCTACAATTGCAAGAAATTTCAATTTTTCTAACAATGTAATTAATCAAAATACATTTCACATCCCCGTAATTTTTCTTCGTTGTATCTTTTTCATTCATGACACACTTAGTAATTAGTACTTGTTAACTGATGATACCATTTTCCTAACCTATATCTTGGTATATTTCTAAAGACAAGGCCGTCTTTTATGTCTTAGCTAGGCTACATATTTAATACTTTTAATAAGTTAAATTAATTCTTCAAACAATATATATTTATCAAGACGTAAACTGTGTGTTTTAGTTGTGTATTTTGACTATATTGATTTTAGCACAATTAAGTGCTTTCCAACACTCTGGATAACCTCGTCAGTATGCCCTAAAGATTAAAGAACTCAGGTGATAAGTTATCTCGCTCTCAGTACAGACCAATAAGTCTCTTGTGTGTCATGAGTAAGTTATTGGAATCCATATTAAATAAAGAAGTAGTCAACCCCATCAGCAGAAATAACCTCATATATATATAATCAGCAAAGACATGCAATATGGTTTCCGTTCTGCTAGATCTACAGCTGATGTGCTAACAGTTATATCTCATAGGATTAGTGAATCTCTCAACAAAGGCTTCCTTTCTAAGGCAATTGGTCTTGACATATCAACGGCCTACTTCACAAGATTTCTAGCTACGGTATAGCTGAAAATATTTCTCAATAATTAAATCATTTTTCTCTGATACGTTCATAAGAGTAGTCGTTGATGGGCAGAAATCAGAGGCCCACAGTATTAATGCTGGAGTCCCCCAGGTGTCCATCCTGGGCACAACTCCCTTCCTGATCTACATCAATGATCTCCCAAAACACATACTTAAATCATTCGTTGACATCTATGCTGATGACACGACCATCTGCGGCAACACATCAAAGGCCGTAAATGACAAAGCTCTCTCTGATTCCCTCTCCTCTGATCTTGAGCACTTGGTACAGTGGGGGAAGAGATGGCTGATTACTTTTAATGCATCTAAAACCAAGCTCCTAACTTTACATCATCAACGCTCGGTTCCTCATCTAGCATCAATTGAAATGGATGGCTCTGATATTGGGGAGGCTTCATGTTTTGACAAGCTCCTGGGTTTGACCTTATTCCTGATCTGAAATGGAACACGTGTATCAAGTCTGTTGCCCGGGCCGCTAGGAAAATGGTGGGATTCTTCTACCGTTCCAGAAGATATTTCACTACTGATGCAATTCTCTATCTCTATAAAAGCTAAGTATGTCCAAAGATGGAGTACTGCTGCCACATCTGGGCTGGAGCTTCAAGAAACAGCTTATCCTGCCTTGACAAAGTACAAAATAGACTTCGTGGCTTAGTGGGGAATGCTCTCTTCTCTTCCCTGCAACCTCACTCCCACAGAAGAGAAGTTGCAAGCCTGTCTATTGTTATGTGTTTTATCGTTATTTCCATGGCAAGTGTTCGTCCGAGCTCCAATCTCTGGTCCCCCTCGGGCAATCCTTCATGATAAACACCCGTCTAGCTAAAACCACTGTCAGTAATTTCCCCCACTCTTTATCTATGCCTAAATCAAAACGTAGATTCCATGAACATAGCTTTTTTCTGAGAAGTGCACGCCTGTGGAATTCTCTTACGTTTCCCACCTGGCTAGAACTTGGATGTCTTCAAGTCAACATAAACAAATTCCTGATTAATCGCCCCCTTTATCAAATCTCCTATACCAACTATTACTACGATATTATCCCATTGATTATTGTACACAAAATAACCCCTATCCCCGAGTGGCTTCCGGGCCTTGATAAGTGGTGATCCCCAGGTAAAAAAAAAACACTAATAAAAATCAAAATATTGAATATCTCTATATAGTTTACATACTAAGTAATTATATGTATGATGAAATTAAATCGAATTTCAGTGATTAATAAAGAATGTTTTCAAATATAAAAATCTAATTCTCAACTAAAAAAAATTGTGAAAACATTTTTTCCTCTGATTTATTTTTAAAATACTAACAACGAAAATATGTGATCGGTTAGCAAAAAGAGCAATTACTCGACAAATATGTAAAAGTGTTTATATTTCTATTATAAAAATGCTGAAGCCATCTTTTCAAAAATATTTCTTCCTCGTTGAGAATTTGCTCGTGTAAATTGTCTGCATTTCACCTTTGAACCAAATTTGTGAATGTCATGAGTAATAATTTCACTTGATGGTAAAATGGCGTAATTGTTTGTGACAAAATTATTCTTAGCGTGAATAAGCGATACGCTTTGCCCATCGGATGGCATGGCTGTTCAGTATAGGCGTGTCCTTCAGCTGACCAGACTATTCATTTGAACTGGCACTCCAAGAAACAAATAGTGACTATCAAATGCCGATAAACATAAAATTGACTTCACATTCGTTTAAAACGCTGAAGTATTTGACCAGAATGCTTGTTATTTCTCGAGCAATACTTACCGCTGACTCGGCGGATTATTCATATTCTGTATATGCTAATAGTGAATAGCTGTCAGACACTAAAATAAGGAAAATATTTAGGAAAACTGATCTCCACAAAATCTTAATTATTTGAAACAGTTATATGTTTCTGTATCATTTTCTTTTTAATTATTATTTATTCTTTATTTATTTATATAATTTATTATTTTATTATATTTTATACTATTATTTTATATTATTTCTGTTTATATTATTATTTGAAATGATCCATTTTCGCATCGCCACAAGAGGTTTAATAGGAAAACAACCGAACACTTTTCTCTACCACGTGACTCCTAAAGCATGTTTCACAAAACTATGCGTACATTTCATTTTCATTTTAAAATTATTACATTTATTCCACACCAAATGTCTCTCTCAAATTCCTGTACAGAGGTGGTGTTACTTTATTAATAGGTATACTACGACCATTTTATTTCACTTCCAAACTCTTACTATTCATAAGCTACTTCGCCGAATTCTGAACATAACAAGCACTCACTCTAATGTGATTGAATTCTACTTTGCATTCAGATTGTATTAAATCAGCGTGATTTAAAGAACTGCATTCTGCATATTACTAATACTTTCACTCATTCTTCAGAATGCCGAAACAATTACTGAACATTTCCAATCATACGCAACATGACCTTTTACACTTACTGAAACATATTATTTTTAAATTATAGTTTCATACCGTAGATATTGACAATTACAGAATTTGCTTCTACATATTTCTTACTTATTGCGAAAAGTAAAAAATAATAATTTACGCATTAACTAAATCAATACATATTGAAGGAAAACTCTGTATATTAAGCACTTCTATGTACGAATGTCCACCAATGCAACAAATGGACATATAAAACATTTTTCATGTACAGAAAATACAAGGTTACAAATATTAAACGAAAACATAATTGCATTTACTGTCAGCTATACAACTGTGATTCTCGGTGTTTGTTTATCTCTTAGACAGTGAACAAATTATATTGTTTTAAATTCTTTGCTGAAAAGTAATGCAATAAGTACTATGACTTACTCTCATTTTTATTCAATTCAGCATTTTCCACATTTTATTGAATTTTTTTTTTACATATCTCCTACGTAATGCTATTCTCTCAAGCCATTCCTTACGATTCTTTAACTGAATCTTAAACACATGCACAATAATATTATTCTTAACACATGCCCCATAATATTATTCCTCAACATATTCACCATAATATTATTCGTTAACACATTCACCATAATTGTATTCACCAAAATATTATTCCCTAACACAATCACCATAATATTATTCCTTAAAACATTCACAATAAAATGGTGAAAGTATTAAGAAATAATATTATGGGGAATGTGTTAAGGAAGAATATTATCGGAGGGGGGGGTCGGAATAATATTATAGTGAATGTGTTAAGAAACAATATTTTGGTAATGTATTAAGGAAAAATACTATAGTGAATGTGTTAAAGAATAATAATATGGGGAATGTATTAAGGAATAATATGGTGAAGGTGTTAAGGAATAATATTATCGTGACTGGGTTAAGAGAGTATATTATGGTGAATGTGTTAAGGAATAATAAGGTGAATATCTTAAGAAATCATATTATGTGGAATGTGTTAAGGAATAATATCATGGTTAATGTGTTAAGGAATAATATTATAGTGAATGTGTGAAAGATAAAATTCATGGTGAATTTGTGAAAGGAATAATATGATGGTGAATGTGATTAGGAATAATATTATTGTGAATGTTTTAAGGAATAATATGATGGTGAATATGTTAAGGAATAACGTTATCGAGAATTTCTTAACAAATGATATAAGGGGAATGTGTTTAGGAATAATATTATAGTGAATGTGTAAAGAAATAATATTATAGTTTTTGTATTAAGGAAAGATATTATGGTGAAAGTGTTAAGCAATAATATTATGGTGAAGGTGTTAAGCAATAATATTATGGTGAAGGTGTTAAGCAATAATATTATGGTGAAGGTGTTAAGCAATAATATTATGGTGAAGGTGTTAAGCAATAATATTATGGTGAAAGTGTTAAGCAATGATATTATGGTGAAAGTGTTAAGCAATAATATTATGGTGAAAGTGTTAAGCAATAATATTATGGTGAAGGTGTTAAGCAATAATATTATGGTGAAAGTGTTAAGGAATAATATTATGGTGAAGGTGTTAAGCAATAATATTATGGTGAAAGTGTTAAGCAATAATATTATGGTAAAGGTGTTAAGCAATAATATTATGGTGAAGGTGTTAAGCAATAATATTATGGTGAAAGTGTTAAGCAATAATATTATGGTGAAGGTGTTAAGCAATAATATTATGGTGAAGGTGTTAAGCAATAATATTATGGTGAAAGTGTTAAGCAATAATATTATGGTGAAGGTGTTAAGCAATAATATTATGGTGAAAGTGTTAAGCAATAATATTATGGTGAAGGTGTTAAGCAATAATATTATGGTGAAGGTGTTAAGCAATAATATTATGGTGAAAGTGTTAAGGAATAATATTATGGTGAAAGTGTTAAGGAATAATATTATGGTGAAAGTGTTAAGCAATAATATTATGGTGAAAGTGTTAAGCAATAATATTATGGTGAAAGTGTTAAGCAATAATATTATGGTGAAAGTGTTAAGCAATAATATTATGGTGAAAGTGTTAAGGAATAATATTATGGTGAAAGTGTTAAGCAATAATATTATGGTGAAAGTGTTAAGCAATAATATTATGGTAAAGGTGTTAAGCAATAATATTATGGTGAAAGTGTTAAGCAATAATATTATGGTGAAAGTGTTAAGCAATAATATTATGGTGAAAGTGTTAAGCAATAATATTATGGTAAAGGTGTTAAGCAATAATATTATGGTGAAAGTGTTAAGCAATAATATTATGGTGAAAGTGTTAAGGAATAATATTGTGGTGAAAGTGTTAAGCAATAATATTATGGTGAAGGTGTTAAGCAATAATATTATGGTGAAAGTGTTAAGCAATAATATTATGGTGAAGGTGTTAAGCAATAATATTATGGTGAAAGTGTTAAGCAATAATATTATGGTGAAAGTGTTAAGGAATAATATTATGGTGAAAGTGTTAAGCAATAATATTATGGTGAAGGTGTTAAGCAATAATATTATGGTGAAGGTGTTAAGCAATAATATTATGGTGAATGTGTTAAGCAATAATATTATGGTGAAAGTGTTAAGCAATAATATTATGGTGAAAGTGTTAAGGAATAATATTATGGTGAAAGTGTTAAGCAATAATATTATGGTGAAGGTGTTAAGCAATAATATTATGGTGAAAATGTTAAGCAATAATATTATGGTAAAGGTGTTAAGCAATAATATTATGGTGAAAGTGTTAAGCAATAATATTATGGTGAAAGTGTTAAGCAATAATATTATGGTGAAAGTGTTAAGCAATAATATTATGGTGAAAGTGTTAAGGAATAATATTATGGTGAAAGTGTTAAGCAATAATATTATGGTGAAAGTGTTAAGCAATAATATTATGGTGAAAGTGTTAAGGAATAATATTATGGTGAAGGTGTTAAGCAATAATATTATGGTGAAAGTGTTAAGCAATAATATTATGGTGAAAGTGTTAAGCAATAATATTATGGTGAAGGTGTTAAGCAATAATATTATGGTGAAAGTGTTAAGCAATAATATTATGGTGAAAGTGCTAAGGAATAATATTATGGTGAAGGTGTTAAGCAATAATATTATGGTGAAAGTGTTAAGCAATAATATTATGGTGAAAGTGTTAAGCAATAATATTATGGTGAAAGTGTTAAGCAATAATATTATGGTGAAAGTGTTAAGCAATAATATTATGGTGAAAGTGTTAAGGAATAATATTATGATGAAAGTGTTAAGCAATAATATTATGGTGAAGGTGTTAAGCAATAATATTATGGTGAAAGTGTTAAGGAATAATATTATGGTGAAAGTGTTAAGCAATAATATTATGGTGAAAGTGTTAAGCAATAATATTATGGTAAAGGTGTTAAGCAATAATATTATGGTGAAAGTGTTAAGGAATAATATTATGGTGAAAGTGTTAAGCAATTATATTATGGTGAAAGTGTTAAGCAATAATATTATGGTGAAAGTGTTAAGGAATAATATTATGGTGAAGGTGTTAAGCAATAATATTATGGTGAAAGTGTTAAGCAATAATATTATGGTGAAAGTGTTAAGCAATAATATTATGGTGAAGGTGTTAAGCAATAATATTATGGTGAAAGTGTTAAGCAATAATATTATGGTGAAGGTGTTAAGCAATAATATTATGGTGAAAGTGTTAAGCAATAATATTATGGTGAAAGTGTTAAGGAATAATATTGTGGTGAAAGTGTTAAGCAATAATATTATGGTGAAGGTGTTAAGCAATAATATTATGGTGAAGGTGTTAAGCAATAATATTATGGTGAAGGTGTTAAGCAATAATATTATGGTGAAAGTGTTAAGCAATAATATTATGGTGAAAGTGTTAAGGAATAATATTATGGTGAAAGTGTTAAGCAATAATATTATGGTGAAAGTGTTAAGCAATAATATTATGGTGAAAGTGTTAAGCAATAATATTATGGTAAAGGTGTTAAGCAATAATATTATGGTGAAAGTGTTAAGCAATAATATTATGGTGAAAGTGTTAAGCAATAATATTATGGTGAAAGTGTTAAGCAATAATATTATGGTAAAGGTGTTAAGCAATAATATTATGGTGAAAGTGTTAAGCAATAATATTATGGTGAAAGTGTTAAGCAATAATATTATGGTGAAGGTGTTAAGCAATAATATTATGGTGAAAGTGTTAAGCAATAATATTATGGTGAAAGTGTTAAGCAATAATATTATGGTGAAAGTGTTAAGCAATAATATTATGGTGAAAGTGTTAAGCAATAATATTATGGTGAAAGTGTTAAGCAATAATATTATGGTAAAGGTGTTAAGCAATAATATTATGGTGAAAGTGTTAAGCAATAATATTATGGTGAAGGTGTTTAGGAACAATACTATGGTGAAAGTGTGAAGGAATAATATTATGGTGAAGGTGTTAAGGGATAATATTTTAGTTAATGTGTTAAGGAATAATATTGTGGTGACTGTGTTAAAAAAGTATCTTATGCTGAATGTGTTAAGAAATAATATTATGGAGCATGTTTTAAGAAGGCATATTATGATGCATGTGTTAAGATTTATATTATGGTGAATGTGTAAAGAAATTATATTATGGTGAATGTGTTAAGATTTATACTATTGGGGGTCTGTGTAAAGGAATAATATTATAGTGAATGTGTCAAGGAATAATATTATGGTGAATGTGTTAAGGAATACCTTCATGGTGAAAGCGTTAAGGATTAAAATTATTGGGAATGTGTTGAGGAATAATATCATGTAGACCGAGTTAAGGTATACTACTATGGGGATTGGGTTAAGGATTAATATTATGGTGTATGAATTAAGAAATAATATCATATTGAACGTTTTAAGGAATATTATTATGGTAAATGTGTTATGGGTTAATATAATGGTGAATGTGTTAAGGATAATATTTTTGTGAATGTGTTAAGGAATAATATTATGGTGAATATGTTAAGGAATAATATTATAGTTAATATGTTAAGGAATAATATTATGGTGAATGTATTAAGCTATAATATTATAATAAATAGGTGAAGGAATCATATTATGGTTAATGTGTTAAGGAATAAGGTAATCTCCAAAAATACCGTTAGGGCTTACAACATGGCCGCCAGAAGAGTCACGTGATCCGGTTGATCCAAAACATGAATCGTGCAAATGGAAAACGCAGCCTTGAAGGCAAACTTTGACAAACAATCACAATTTGTTTGTATTTAATTTTTTGTTGATATAATGTTGTTATAAAAATAGGCAAACTTTGAGAAACAATCTTAGGTTGTTTTTAGTTAAAACAGTGTTTATAAAAAGTATTTTATTCAGAACAAACAAGTGGTCGACTAGGTGTATCAGAATTTTAGGCAGAATTTTTGACACCCCCAACAAAAAACTGCGAATAAAATATATAAAACTCGTAATTTCTGTTTTTAAAGTGGGTTGACAATTTTCTTTATGAAATATACTTCCAAAATAAACTATTACAGTCGTTTAAAACATAATAGAAGTATTATTTTTTATTTTTTAAAAACAATGTTTACAAAATGTCTACGCACGTTCGTTTAAATATAAACTGCTTTTTTACATCATATTTTTATAACATTACATCTTAAAAAAAAATGAACACCTTGTTTAAATACCATTTTTATGAAAAAATCTGAATAAAATATTTTTTATAAACACTGTTTTAAAAAACAAACAAACTGTGATTGTTTCTCAACAAAAAATTAAATGACCGTTCTAAATAAATTATTTATTATTATGATATTGAAAAACTGTTTTTGTACTTAATTATTATACTTGTTTGTCAAAGTTTGCTTTAAAGTTGCGTTTTCCGGTTTCGTAATACGGCGATTCATGTTTTGGATCGACCGGATCACGTGACTCTTCTGGCGGCCATGTTGTAAGCCCTAATGGTATTTTTGGAGATTACCAGGAATAATATTGAATGTGTTAGAGAAAACTATCATGGTGAATGTGTTATGGAATAATACTAATGTTTATATGTAAATGAATAATATTATGGTGAATGTGTTGAGGGAAAATATTATGATGAATGTGTTAAAGATTAATATTAAAGTGAATGTGTTGGGGAATAATATTATGGTGAATGTATTAAGGAATAATGTAATGGTGAGGGTGTTAAGGAATAATATTGTGGTGAAAATATTAAGGAATTATATTATGGTGAATGTGTTAAGAAATAATATTATGTTTCATGTATTTATATTACTATTATGGTGGATGTGTTTAGATTAATATTATTGGATTGTGTTTTAAGGAATAATATGATGGTCCTGTGCAAAGCAATAATATTATGGTGACTGTATTAGGAATGATATTTTGGTGAATATTTTAAGAAAAACTATTATGGTGAATGTGTTCAGGAAAAATATTATGGTGAATGTGTTGAGGATTAATGTTATAGTGAATGTGTTAAAGAATAACATTATCTTGACTGTGTTAAGGATTTAAATTATGGTCAATTTATTAAGGAATAATATCATGGTGAATGTGTTAAGGAATAATATTATGGTAAATGTGTTATGGATTAATATTATGGTGAATATGCTAAGGAATAATATTATGGTGAATATGTTAAGGAATAATATTATGGTTAATGTCTAAAGAAATAATATTATGGTGAATGTGTTAAGGAATAATATTATGGTAAATGTGTTAAGGATTAATATTATGGTGAATATGTTAAGGAATAATATTATGGTGAATATGTTAAGGAATAATATTATGGTTAATGTCTAAAGAAATAATATTATGGTGAATGTGTTAAGGAATAATATTATGGTAAATGTGTTATGGATTAATATTATGGTGAATATGTTAAGGAATATTATTATGGTAAATGTGTTAAGTTATAATATTATGGTGAATGTGTTAAGGAATAATATTATAGTAAATGTGTTATGGATTAATATTATTGTTAATGTGTTAAGAAATAATATTATGGTGAATGAGTTAAGGAATCAAATTATTGTGAATGTGTTACGGAATAATATTATGGCAATGTGTTAAGGAATGATATTAGGGTTACTGTGTTAAGGAATAATATTATTGCGAACGTGTAAAGGAAAATAGTATGGTGAATGTGTTACGGAATAATATGATTGTGAATGTGTTATGGATTAATATTATTGTTGATGTGTTATTGTAAATGTGTACAGCAATAATATTATGGTGAATGTTTTAAGGAATTATATTATGGTGAATGTGTTAAGGATTAATATTATCGTAAATGTGTTAACGAATAATATTATGGTCAATGTATAAATGTGTTAAAGTATGATATTATTTTGAATGTGTTACGGAATAATATTATGGTTAATATATAATGGAATAATAATGTGGAGAATGTGTTTACGAATAATATTATGGAGAATATTTTAAGGAATAATATTATGGTGAATGTGTTTAGGAATAATGTTATGGTCCAGTGTTTTAGGAATGATATTATGGTGCAAGTATTAAAGAATAATATTATTGTGAATGTGTAAAGAAATAATATTATTGTGCATGTGTAAAGATTACTATTATTGTGATTGCGTTTAGATTAATATTATTTCGTAGCTGTTTTAAGGAATTATATCATCGTGCATCTATTAAGGAGTAATATAATTGTAAATGTGTACAGTAATAATATTATGGTGAATGTGTACAGTAATAATATTATGCTGAATGTGTTAAGGAATTATATTGGTGAGCGTGATTAATATTCTTGGTGAAACTATTCAGAAATTGTCTTTTGCGTGAACGTGTTCAGGAAAAATATTATGTCGAATGTGGTAAGAAGTAATATTATGGTGAATATGTTAAACAAAAATATTATGATGAATGTGCAAAGGAATAACATTATGGTTAATGTGGTCAGGTTTAAAATTGTGGTGTATGTGTTAAGGAATAATATCAAGGTGAATGTGTTAAGGAATAATATCAAGGTGAATGTGTTAAGGAATAATATCAAGGTGAATGTGTTAAGGAAACATATCAAGGTGAATGTGTTAAGGAATATTATCAAGGTGAATGTGTTAAGTATTAACATTCTTGCGAATGTGTTAAGGAATAATCTTATGGGGGATCTATAAAGGAATAATATTATGGTGAATGTCTTAAGGAATAATATTTATGGTAAAGGTGTTAAGGAATAATATATGATGAAATATGTATGGATGTATATTATGATGTCTGTTTTCAGGGATTATATAATGTGAATGTATTAAATATTAATATTATGGTAAATGTGGTAAGGAATAATATTATTGGGAATGTATAACCATAAAGTCATTTCTTAGCACATCATTTATAATATTAATATCAACACATATACTATAACAATTATCTTGAACACATTCACCATAATATTATTTCTTTACAAATTCACCATAATATTATTTCTTTACTCATTCATCATAATATTATGCCTGGACATATTCTCTATAATATTATTACTTAACACATTCACCATAATATTATTACTGAACACATTTACCATTATATTATTCCTTAACGCATTCACCATAATATTAATCCGTAACATATTCACCATAATATTATTCCTTAACACCGTCACCAAAATATTATTACTAACACCTTTACCATAATATTATTCCTTAACACATTCACTATAATATTATTCCTTAACACATTCAGCATAATACAACTCCTTAACACATTCTCAATATTTTTATTCCTTAACACATTCACCTCATCACATTCGCCATAATAATATTTATTCTTAATACATCCACCATAATATTATTCCTTAACGCATTCACCATAATTTCCTTAACACATTAACCATAGTATTACACATTCACCACAATATTATTTCTTAACGCATCCACCATGATAAACACTATTATTAATCCTAACTCATTCACCATGATAAAACACTATTATTAATCCTAACTCATTCACTATAATAGTAGTTTTAACACATTCACCATAATAATATTCCTTTACAAATTCACTATCATAGTATTCCTTAACATATTCACAATAATACTTATCTGAACACATTCACCATAATATTATTTCTTTAAAATTTCGCCATAATATTAATCCTTGACACATTCATGATAATATTTTCCTCACCACATTCCTTAACACATTCACCATAATATTATGCCTTAACACATTCACCGTAATATTATTCTTTAGTGCATTCATCATAATTTTATTCAACACGCTCACCATGGTATAATTCCTTAACAGATTCACCATTATATTATCCCTTAACGCATTCACCATAATATTATTCCTTAACGCATTCACCTTAATATTATTCCTTAACACATTCACCATAATATAATTCCTTAACATTTACCATAATGTAATTCATTAAACATTCTCCATAATATTATTCCTTACATTTACCATTATATTATTCCTTATCACATTCTCCATAATATTAATCCTTAATATATCGATCATAATATTATCCTACACGCATTCACGTTCATCATAATGTTATTCTTTAACACATAAACCATAATATTATTCCTTAACACATTCACCATTATATTATTGCTGAACACATTCACCATAATATTAATCCTTGACACATTCACCATAACATTATTCCTTAACTCATTCACCATAATAGTATGCCTTAACACGTTCCTAAACAAATTCATTTGATATATACAAAAATAAAAATAAATATACATATATATATTCTTTTATTTATTTGTTTTTATCTATATATATATAATGTATATTTATTTTTATTTTTGTATATATGAATATATACTGCTGTTTTGAGAAGAGACATGATCATTCATAAAAATACCTTTCCAACATCCAGAGAAAGTTAACTCAGTGGAATTTGCTCAATTTGTATGTCACATCTGCTTCAAGATCTGCAAAGCTTCGCTGGGACTGCAAAGTCATCTGAGATGGCTAGGTCGACGAGATGGGGTGAACTCAATATGACGGCGATCATCTGGAAAGATGCAGCAATCACACACACACACACACACACATATATATATATATACACACACACACACACAAATACATGTGTGTGTGTGTGTGTGTGTGTGTGTGTGTGTGTGTGTGTGTGTGTGTGTGTGTGTGTGTGTGTGTGTGAAAGTTTCATTGAAGAGCAGGGATGATTCCTAGGTTTTTTCTCTTGCAATCCGTATTTTTCTTTTTGGCAGGCTAGTGCTCGAAAGTTCTGTTCGAGTGTGAAAAGAAATTTTTCGTATTTGTAACGTTTTCGACTTCCATAAGTCGTCCGGTAAGTGATGAAAAAAATAAAAAATTGAGTTAGTGAGTTTTATGAAAAGAAAATTAAAATCGTTTAAAGTACTTAAAATACTTAAAAGCACTTAAGCGTACCTTTTCCTGAGTATTAAGTCTGATTCATGGTTTTTTTTTTCAGTAGTAGGGCTTCAATAATTGGGAGGCGCATATCAGTGTGAGACAGCTAAAATGGCGGTGTTTTTAATTAGTATATTCCTAGATTCGGTTTTTGGGGTGTCGTGTGCTGTGAAGTGTTGGTAAACTGAACTATTCGGGGAAGACAATTTACATGTTAGTCGGTGAGATATTAGTTCTAGTCATACTGATGTGCGTGTTATTTTTGGAGACACATTCTTCTATAGGGCATTTAAAAACGTGCATGGCTTTTAAAGTTTGGAGTAAACTGTCGTCGGATGTAGGATTATAGTTTCTTAATAACTGACTTGTTTTTAATTTTTTGTAATAAATAATGCCCTATAGGAGAAACATTCGTAAATGCGGCAAATTGATTTTCACACTAGACAGAACGTTCGAGCACAAGCGCGCCAAAAAGAAAAAAAAACGGTTTGCAAGAGAAACAAACTTGAATTATTACTCTTCAATGAAACTTGCATTAGATAAGAAATGCTGCTCAAATATAACAAATATGTGTGTGTGTGTGTGTGTGTGTGTGTGTGTGTGTGTGTCAGTGCACTGTATACCAAATTTCGAGTCTGTAGATTTAAAATTGACAGAGTTATTGCGTAAGGAAATGTACACATACAGACACACACACAGACAGGTCACTTTTATAGATATACTAGCATTTCAGCCCATTTGGATGTGTCTGTTGAGCATAAAAAAAGTGGTAGTAGGAACGCAGGCTCGAACCCGTACTGGAAAGGAGGAAAAGAACGGGGAAAAACCTGACGTCTATGCTGTTACGACCACCGCCAAACCGGAAGTGACATTTTTAAAATTAAGGCTAGACAATGGAAATTAGAGGATGACTTTCAAAAATATCGGCCAAAAAGCGACCCCCCCCCCTGTAGAAAAGTGTCCAGTTGAAGTTGAAGATATTAATGTTTTTAGCCAAGTTTTCGATATTTGTCGTCTGAAAGGTTGAACTTCAATACGATACTGATCTTGGTAAAATCCGTCGTCTCTGTCGAAAGTTTTAGGCACACATATCGTGGGGTGATCATCATGGGTGCCTCGGGAAAATTGATTGGGTCATAAACTTCTTTCTTGTCCATGTCAGTGAGGTTTGCCAATTGCTTTAGGTAGCTTTTCTGCCTGGTATTCAGCTCTGCTTGTGCGTCACAGCTATCTGCCTCACAGATTCGTTTTCCAGGCAAAAATGGCGTCTTCCTGGTCTTTTCTGTTCGACATTTCTGTGGAGCAGGTGTGGGTTCGACCTCAACTACTTTCTCCACTTCTTCCTCCTCTTTTTCCTTTGCAACTTGTTCTTCTTTGCATTCTTCTTCGCGTTCTTCTTCCTGTTTTTCTTCTGCTTCTTCTCCTTCTGGCACTTCTGGCCCTTCCATCTCTTCTGGTGGGGTGTTAAATAGGAGTGGGGTTTTCTCACCTCTATGACGGGAATTGGGGTGTGGGGTGAGCAATAGCGTTGTCTTTAACTTTCAATTTTTTGTCCCTCTTTGACTTTTCCTTGGCTTCCGAGGGAGAGTCTTCCTCTGACTCTGAGGAGTGTTGTGAGAGCTTTCTCTTTACTCCTGACTTTTCCTCCTCCATCTTCTCTATCTCTTTCCCTCTTCTGGTGGTGGTGGCCTTCCTTTGACTTGCCACCTTACTCCAGCTTGTTTCGGTCTGTTCCATGGAATCCCCTGCTTCTCCTGCATCTTTTCTATGGTCTTTGTAGTTTCCTCGAGGGGAGGTGCTGCTGCTTGAACTTTCTTTGGGCACAGCTTCGCCACGTGACCTGGCAGGTGGCAATGCTAACAATGCGGCCTCCTCCCTTCTACTATTATAGACATGGTCCAGGTTTTGCATGTCAACTGCGCCGGGATAGCCCTCAATCCTGGTTTATCTACTCTCATTCTCAGGTGCTAATATCCGGTGAGTATATTTCAGGGTTACAGGAATGACTTCTTCACGTCTCCATACTGCGCGAGTATTGCACCTATATTTTCGGCACTGACACAACTTAGGACGCCGAGCACCGACACCTTTGTCCTCCTTTTGTCCATGTATTCCGGCTTGAACTTTTAACCTTTCCATGAAGTATCCACCTTTGTCAGCTTCATCGCCTAGGATGAGGTCCCTCATTGCGAAGCTCCTCCTCATGATGTATGTAGCTGGTATATTGAGGTCCACTGCATGGCCAACATTTTTTCCTTTGGAACTCCAACTAGTCCCTTCCGCTTCTCCTCGAATGTGACTAAGGATATTGTTCTTTCTTGCAGCCTTTCCAAGGTCCAATATTATGTTTTTGCCTTTGGTAAGGTGTTCATATTTCTCCTTGAATAGCTGCCTATATTCGTCTGGTGTTTTCTGCTTCTGGGGCCCCCAAGTTGGCTCCTTCTCAGTCTGGCTGTTCTTGTCTTTTCTTGGCTGCTCGATTTGTGTCATGGGAGCTCTTCCTCTGCTGGCCTGATCGTCTACAAGTATGAGTTCCGCCGACTGCCACTTCCTTTGTTCCACCAGCATTTTCCTCGAGCTGACTTGGACGGACCTGGAGGCTCTCGTGTTGTTTGCCCACTTCTCCCAACCGTCAGCCGAACGGGGGATTCCTCCTCGTAGCGTTTCCTAGATTCCGACCGCACCCCTTTAACCTGCACAACTGCCGTCAGCTGAGCATACAAAATGGAGATCCATCTGCACAAGCCGGACCCAAAGCCGGCAGTCTCTAGAACAGCCATCAGGAAACGATGATCAACCCTATCAAACGCCTTGGACTGATCTAAATTGATCAGTGCGGCTTCAGTGTCGTCTTCTTGGTTTTCTAGGACTGTACGAATCAAATGCAAATTGTTTTGAATTGATCTCCCCTTCACAGCGTAATTCTGATCCGGTTCGATTAAGTCAGTGATAACAACCTGCAAACGATTCGCCAGAACTTGGGCCAGGATTCAACAACGTGATGGGCCTAAAATCATCCAACCCCCAACATGTGTATCCTTCTTCTTCAGAAGTGTGACCACGCCTTTGGTAACCTGACTCGGGATGGATTCCGTGCCAAACCAGTGGTTAAACACACCCGTCAGAATCGGGACAAACATGTGTGACAACCTCAAGTATAGCTCGTAGGGCAGTCCATCGAGTCCTGGTGATCTATTATAGGCGACCTGCTTCATGGCAGCTACGACCTCACACTCAGTAACCCGACCATCAGAACTAGCCGCTCGGGCCGCGTCCATGCGGGGCAACCCAGCCAAATAGTTGTCAAACTCCTGGATGCGGAGTCTGGACAGCTGCACGAAACGATCTTCAAAGTGCACTCGAAACCGCTCGCAAATCTCCCAAGCCGACACTAAGGAGTGTCCTTCCGGGCTTTGAATCTTACGAATGTAGTTATCCGATTTGCGCCCAGGCGAACAGACTCGTTCCGATTTGTTCACATTCACAGCTTCGTTGGGCATCTTTTTAATTCTAGCCCTAACTACCTGGCCCTGATATCGTTCGCTAGCCAAATGACTCAGGTCCGCCTTAACTTGGCCTATCTCTAGAGAATCCCCCCTGCCACCGCCCAGGGTTAGTCTATTCTCTAGACGCTTCTCTGCCTTGGCCCTATCTAGGGCGAGGCGTTGGCCATATTTGACAGAGAAGTCTCTAATGCTAGATTTGGCGTTTACCCACCACCTACTCCCGGTAACCGCCCCCACTAATCCCTTCTTGATATGTTCAGTTAGCCTTTCCCGGAAGTCATCTATCTCCAGTAAGGAGGTATTTAACTTCCAGTACCCGGCTAACTTGGGGTTCCTATCTAGATCTAATCTGGCCACAAGTAGTTTGTGATCAGAGTGGCCTAACCAGTGGAACGTGGGACAAGATATATATTCTATATAAGAGTCTATATTGCCTCTTCTAATTAACAACCGATCCAAGTAAGTACTTGAAACGGAAGGCCTGCTAGAGAGCCACGTCCACATCTCCCACCCCGGATGATCCACTCGATACCTGTCTACCAGATCGCATCTAGCCATCAGGTCCGACAGACTGGTTTTACACCCATCCGTCCCTCTAGTCCCGCCCACCTTATCTACCCTGAGATCAAGGATGGCATTCCAATCACCCACTAGGACTAACCGTTCCGAACCCCCAAGAAACACCTCCAACCGCCGGAAAAAGGAAACCCACTCCCGTACGCAATTGGGCGCATACACCGCGACGACTCGAAACGCTCTATTTGCCACGGCAACATCAGCCACGATCAGTCTACCATCAGTATCCATGTGAACAATGCTAACCGCTGCAGAAAGGGTGTGCCTAACTAACAAAGAAACTCCCCTACTCTGACTATCACCATATGCTGAAAAGACATCATAATGCCCCTCCAGCACCCAATGATCGTCAACGGAATTGTAGTGAGTCTCCTGTAACGTAGCCACATCTATGTTCATGGACATGAGGTCCCTCAGTACCCTAGTGGCTTTGCTTCGGCACCTCATGCCCCTTACGTTCAAGCTAGCAAGGCTTAAGGACGTGGCCATTATACCTAAGCATCGACAACCACTTGCCTAAAGTTTTTTGTACCCAGGATGCCGAAGGATTGAGCGAGGTTGCCCGAAAGCAACTCGGACGTTACTCGTCCTTCCCGCACAATACCCCCGATATCCAATGGGAACGTCAATTTAAGGGCCCTATAAAAACAAGGGTGGACGTATATAGGGACCCTCCCTTCGCATCTGGGTGCCAGCTGCTTGAAGGAGTCGTGCCCCTCATCCACCAGTTTAATATTCGGGAACGCCCCCTTCGCCTCCTCAATCATATTCCACATGGCCTTTGTGCGACCAACTTTTGTGTGGCGCACAAAGGTCATGACTAAGGGGGCGTTTTGGAAATTCTTCGGGTTGGTGACTCTTTTCCCCTCTATCTTGTCCAAATTCTGGAGCGGCCTAAGTAGACCCCTATGACGCTGTGTGATGTAATTATCAGCATGAAGGGGGTCTACGTCACATATCCGGTCCCCTGGAAGATAGGGGAACTTCTTTGTTTTCTCCCTTCATATTGGAGAAGCAGAGGCAGCTCTTCTGTTGCAGGGTGTCTCTGGCCTCTCCCGGGACAAAGATCTAGCGACCGCTGAGGGGGGGAATCAAAAAGGGGTGGGGATTTTGGTTCAGCCGATGGGGTTTGGGTTGGGGTTTTAGGTGACTGGACCGTAGAGACAGTCTTCTCTACATTTATGGAGGATGGGGAACGGGACCTCCTTGGTCTTTTTAGCTTTCTGCTTCCTTTTGTCTTTTTGGCCTTGGCACTCTGCCACATAAGCCTCACTGCTGCCCTTATTTCTCTCCTCTTATTTTTCCTTCTCCTGCTCCCCTTCTCATTCAGATGAGGAGACCGGATTTTTCCTCTTTAGGCCGCTCACAGCATCTATTTTTGTTTTACCGGTGGAAGAACTCGTAGACGACCCTTTGGGAACTGGCCGGCCTTGTACCTCAGGAGGCTGCTCTCTTGTGGAGGGGGTCTTCACGGTCTTCCCTTTTTTTCCGAACACGGTACTCCAGCCGTCATGTGTTGTTGCTGTGCCCCCTCCAGCTGGCTTCTCAGGGGCTGCTGGTGTCACACCCTTTGGCTTTTCTGCTGCTGTCTGTTGAGTGATCCGCTTGGGGCAATCCCTCACCATGTGTCCTATCTGTTGGCATTCCCCTCGACGATGACACTCATTGTCCAAGTGTCACTTCTGAGCAGGACAGGGATTTTTCTAAAGCCCTTCTGGTCTACACGCATTTTGATCAAATAGTCCCCTACCATAAGGCTACGGGGACCACGTGCCAGGAGGACAGCTTCGACGTCCCCATACTGCCTCATTATGGCATAGAGTCAAGGAACCAGGGTACGCCTAAAATGTACACATTTATTTGCCTCCTGCTCAGATATTCCGGCTTGAAACGCAGTTTTTCCACTTCAAGTCGGACTTGGACAATTTAATCGCGTCATCGTCGGTCGGCAGCAGCACATGGCATAGCTGCAACGACAAATGTACATCGTAGGTATTTGGAGGTCCCCCAGCACCTCCGCCATGATATCTTTCAAAACCCCTATCAGACCTTTTTTCTTCCAGTCCGTGGTTATCATGGACACTATCCTTTTGGATAGTTTTTCGACGACTCCTAGCAGGGGTTTAATAATATTACCGGCAGTGTATTCCTTGTATTTGGAGTCAAATAACTAAGTATAACGATTTCGGTGAGGGTGGTGTTCTCTGCCCCGGCGGAATCGTTGAGCAGGTTGACTGAATTGCCTGCGTGTTGGTTCCAGGCAGTGTAGGCCAATCTGCTGGGCTTTCCGCCGGGGACGATGGTTTTGGGGTTGGTGTGACACCAACTACCCCACTCTTTTGGTCTGAACGAGCAGCCCCCCTCTTCCTCCTGGAACGGGATGCTCTCGCTTCATCTTCTTTTCTTGGCTTTGGACTCTCTTCCTGGCCGCTTTCATCGCTGCTACATTGCAGATCCTGGCCCAACGCCATGTTCAGCTGAGAGTTCAGTAGCGAGAGCCTGTTGATGGCCTCTTCCCGGTCGTCTGGCACATCGTTCTTAAACGCCTGATCCGGGTCGGTGGTTCTCAAAGTGAAGAAATCGGCAGAGGTGGAAGGTCTTAATCCCGTCCCTAGGAGTTCTATCCTCCTATGGGCGGGAGGGCTAACAGGTAAAGCTCTCTTCCCATGCCGATCCCACCGAGCCGGATCACCTCTCCCAGCTGGCCTAAACCTACCACTGCCGGGGACAGCAGTGTCATCAATTGTCCAGGAGCTGCTGCCTAGAGCGACGAACTCCTCTACAATGACGGTGCGAGGGCCAGCACCGGGTCTAGTGCGGGGGGCAGCACCGACCGTACCTGATGGTCTCTCTACTGGGCCTGAACCAGTGGCCGTGTCAGGGACATGATCACCGGAACCCGGGCTAGGCAAAGGCGCAGAGCCCGGACCGCATGGCGGTGGGGGTGGAACTTTCTCAAGGCCTGATCCGGCCCCTATATTGGGTCAAAACCCCCTCTGGGAACTGGACCCCGGGCTAGGCATTTCTTGCCCTCTGCGTCTTCTCCCCGGCTCAGACCCGCCGATTTGGCCTGGCTGAGGATTCTGTTGGATGTGACTCCAACCACCTCAGACGCAGACCAGCCAGCTGCTTAAGTCGAGCCCGGGAAGAGAGACAAACCTGAAAAAAATAGAAAGTAAAAAACAGTGGCCTCAACAGGAGGCGAGAATAAAAACAAGCAATAAAAAGGCTTTAACCAGACCCAAGGGTCTGGTAGCTGGTCTTTGGATGTGGGGGACAGCCAAAGGGCAAACAGAAACGACAGAAAAAAAGAAAATGCAATTTTCTTATATATTGCTTGTGGAATTGTATTCACAAGCAAAAGATCTTGCTAATTTGCATATTCTTTTCAACATTCATTTTAATTAATTCCCCATTTGTTTTTTCGGTTTTCTAATGAAATAATCATCTTTAGTTAACTATTACGTGTAATTATATTCATGCAGATATTCTACATGATTTATACTTGCATAATATTTGCGTAAAAAGTTTGCAGTAAACACAAAATTGTTTCCATATATATTTATGTATATGTATATATTTTTGTTGAATATATCTATCTATTTCTATTATAAAAGTGAACGTGTCTGTGTATATGTATGCACGTATGTATGTTTGCATGTCTGCCTAAAACTTTCGACAGAGGCGACGAATTTTACCAAGATCAGTATCTTTTTGAAGTTCGACCTTTCAGACGACAAATATCGAAAACATGCTTAAAAACATTGCAACTGGGCACTTTTCTACAGGGGGGTCGCTTTTTTCGCCGATATTTTTGAAAGTCATCCGTCTAGCCTTAATTAAAACCTACGTCACTTCCAGTTTGGCGGTAGGTGCAACAGCAAAGACGTCAAGTTTTTTCATGTTCTTTTCCTCCTTCGCGGTACAGGTTCGAGCTTGCCTTTCTACTACCACTTTTTTTTTTTTTTTGCTCAATATACACATCCAAACACCCGGGAAACGCCGAGCTGAAATGCTAGTATATATATAAAAGTGAACGTGTGTGTGTGTGTGTGTGTGTGTGTGTGTGTGTGTGTGTGTGTGTGTGTGTGTGTGTGTGTGTGCATTTCTCTACGCAATAACTCAATTTTAAGTCTACAGACTCGAAATTTGATATACAGGTTACTGAAATTTGGAAAATCTTTTGGTCGGTTTTCGGACAGAAATTTGGCTGTTAAGGGGTCAAAGTTCAACAATTTGACCTTTGAGAACTCTACCAAACTCCTCCGACAATTTTGGGTCCAACACTTGAAAGTTTAGATATAAGTTCCTTGGACATGGATCTAACTTAATAACTTGATTTGAGCCCAAAACAATACATTTTTAAGGGGTCATAATAGGGGTCGAAGTCATTAAAATTTACCGCTTCTTTTTTTTTTTTTTTTTTTTTTCTCAACATACACCTCAAAACACCCGGGCAATGCCGGGATGAAGTGCTAGTATATATATATATATATATATATATATAATAAAAAGAAGACAATATGCAAGAGATATTTTGCAAGTCTGTTGAAATAAGATCAGAACGAAATCATTTTAGTCCTAAATTGCCAGCACAATTAATTTTTCAGGATTTTAATTAAAAAAAACAATGAAAAGGTCTAACTTATTGTACTTGTTATGATCTAAAGCTAACCTCATGTAAGAATGATGGTCAATCCGCCGTCTGTCAAATATGACAAAAGCAATGTAATAAATTGCTGTTCAACACAAACAAATTACAAAAAGTTTTGCTTTGTGGTTTTTGAAGCGTTCTACTGTTTGTGCATCGAACATGATCGTAAATCATATTTTCACATGCATATTCAGCTTGCAATATTTTCTTTCGAATTTGACAGCATTACAAGAGAAGACAATTACTCGAGGGCAATATATATTTATATTCGGTTGCATATGTATATTATTCAAAAGATGTTGCTCCTCATAGCCTGGATGAGAGCAGACATATGTGAGTTTTATATCCGAAATAATACATTTCAAATGAAACGCTAACAAAAATTTTGACACAATTCATAGGAATTAGATTGGTTGAAAACATATTTGCATAATATATCTTTTAGATACTAATGCATTTGGCGAAACGGATTTCTGTAAATGTTCGCGAGGGTTTAACAGGTATCTGGCATAACCCACCGGATTATGTCGAGCGTCGCCGAGCAAATCTTACACACGCCAAGAAACAGAAAATAGCAACATCCATCGGATATGAATTACAATTTAACATTGAAAATACAATAAAATACAAAACCTTTAAGTTTTATGAAGAAATGTTGTTTTATTATTTTGTTTTAAATAAGTAGAAACAAGTTTTTTTTCTCGTGTGATTACTGGAGGGTTAGGGTTAGGACTATAATTAGGGATAGTTTCTCCAATCGATAATGATACTCCTCATTCTCATCTTCAAATATTTTGGGGGGGGGGGGGTACACCTCATTTCAAATGCTATCAGTTTTTTTTTTTTTTTTTTATGTTGACAGTTCTCTACCACTGTACGAACTTGTCCAGCATCAATTGCCGTGTACTGTTCCGTGATTTAAAATTTATGACTAAAACGTATTTCTTTTCTTCTACTTTATAAAAAGGCATCTGCTAATTATTTGGCTTTTCATTGAATAATCGCGTTTGTTGTCGCTTTATGATTGACTGATCAATTTGAGCAGTTTGTTTTGAACTAATCCAATTCCTATGAATTATGTTAATACATAATTCGAACTATTTGTTAGATCGATGACATCTTGAGGTGCATTATTTCAAACTATGTAACTAATGCGTGTACTTGTAACGCAACTTATCTAAGTGAGCAATCGTAATGCAAATTCTGAGAGACTTAAACATAAATTTATCTAGATATGTATCGCTATATATATATATATATATATATATATATATATATATGTATATAAAGCTATATATATATATATGTATATAAAGCTAGATATATATGTATATAAAGCTAGATATATATGTATATAAAGCTAGATATATATGGCTATTTACACAGGATGGCCTACTTAAAAGTATCCCTATTCCTAATCTTTCTTTTAATGACCAACTGACACCACAAGATATAAAGCAATTCTTTTTTCAACAAGATGTCACTACATGCCACACGTCTCACCGATCACTGACACGAGTTCATGAAACGTTTACGGAAGAGAGAAAAATAAGCAAAGGGTTATGACGACCACGTTCCCCAGACTTGTCATCATGTGATTTATATCTCTGGGGGATTTAAAACAAAACGTTTATGCAAATAATCCTCACAATCTAGACCAACTAAAGAGAACATTACTAATGCTATCAGGCGGATAACCATGGAAGATCAGCAGGCAGTATCTGCAAACGTTAGTAAACGTGCCCAGTTATGGATAGATGTACCCGGTGAGCACTTGCAGCAGCATCTTTTACATGTAATTTAAACAATGCTACTTGCAATTTAAACGATGCTACAAGTAATTTTAAAAATGCTACAAGTAATTTAAACAATGCCTTATGCAATTCAAACAATGCTACAAGTAATTTAAACAGTGCTACATGCAATTTAAACAATGCTACTTGCAATTGAAACAGTGGTACATGTAATTTAAACGGTGCTACATGTAATTTAAACGATACTACATGTAATTTAAACGATGCTAAATGTAATTTAAGCAATGCTACGTGCAATTAATCAATGATACCTATAATTTAAACGATGATACATGTAATTTAAACAATGCTACATGCAATTTAAAGAATGCTACATGTAATGTAAACAATGCTACATGTAATTTAAACAATGCTGCATGTAATTTAACCAATACTATATGTAATTTAAACAATACTACGGGTAATTTAAACAATACTATATGTAATTTAAACAATGCTACATGTAATTGAAACAATGCAACATGTCATTGAAACAATGCTGCATGTAATTTAAACGATGCTACATGTAATTTAAACAATGTTACATGTAATTTAAACGATTCTACATGTAATTTAAACAATGCTACATGTAATTTAAACAATGCTACATGTAATGTAAACAATGCTACATGTCATTGAAACAATGCTACATGTAATTTAAACAATGCTACATGTCATTGAAACAATGTTGCATGTAATTTAAACAATGCTATATGTAATTTAAAGAATGCTACATGTAATTTAAACGATGATACATGTAATTTAACCAATACTACATGTAATTGAAACAATGCTACTTGTAATTTAAAGGATGCTACATGTAATTTAAACGATGCTACATGTGGTTTAAACAATGCTACATGTAATTTAAAAAATGCTACATGTAATTTAAACAATGCTGCAGGTAATTTAACCAATACTACATGTAATTGAAACAATGCTACTTGTAATTTAAACAATGCTACTTGTAATTTAAAAAATGCTACATGTAATTTAAACAATGCTACATGTAATTTAAACAATGCTACTTGTAATTTAAACAATGCTACATGTAATTTAAACGATGCTACATGTAATTTACACAATGCTATATGTAATTTAAACAATGCTAAATGTAATTTACACAATGCTACATGTAATTTAAACAATGCTACATGCAATTTAAAGAATGCTACATGTAATGTAAACAATGCTGCATGTAATTTAAACAATGCTACATGAAATTTAAACAATGCTATATGTAATTTAAACGACGCTACATGCAATTTAAACATTCTACATGTAATGTAAACAATGCTATATGTAATTTAAACGATGCTACAAGTAATTTAAACAATGTTACATGTAATTTAAACAATGCTACATGTAATTTAAACAATGCTACATGTAATTTAACCAATACTATATGTAATTTAAACAATACTACGTGTAATTTAAACAATACTATATGTAATTTAGACAATGCTACATGTAATTGAAACAATGGTAAATGTAATTGAAACAATGCTGCATGTAATTTAAACGATGCTACATGTAATTTAAACAATGTTACATGTAATTTAAACAATGCTACATGTAATTTAAACAATGGTAAATGTAATTGAAACAATGCTGCATGTAATTTAAACGATTCTACTGTAATTTAAACGATGCTACATGTAATTTAAACAATGCCACATGTAATGTAAACAATGCTACATATCATTGAAACAATGCTACATGTAATTTAAACAATGCTACATGTCATTGAAACAATGCTGCATGTAATTTAAACAATGCTATATGTAATTTAAAGAATGCTACATGTAATTTAAACGATGATACATGTCATTGAACCAATACTACATGTAGTTGAAACAATGCTACTTGTAATTTAAAGGATGCTACATGTAATTTAAACGATGCTATATGTGGTTTAAACAATGCTACATGTAATTTAAAAAATGCTACATGTAATTTAAACAATGCTGCAGGTAATTTAAACAATGCTACATGTAATTGAAACAATGCTACTTGTAATTTAAACAATGCTACTTGTAATTTGAAAAATGCTACATGTAATTTAAACAATGCTACATGTAATTTAAACAGTGCTACATGTAATTTAAACAACGCTACATGTAATTGAAACAAAGCTACATGTAATTTAAACAATGCTACTTGTAATTTAAACAATGCTACATGTAATTTAAGCAATGCTACTTGTAATTTAAGCAATGCTACTTGTAATTTAAACAATGCTACATGTAATTTAAACAATGCTACATGTAATTAAACAACGCTACTTGTAATTTAAACCATGCTACATGTAATTTAAACAGTGCTACATGTAATTTAAACAATGCTATATGTAATTTAAACGATGCTACATGTAATTTAAACAATGCTACTTGTAATTTAAACAATGCTACATGCAATTTAAAGAATGCTACATGTAATGTAAACAATGCTACATGTAATTTAAACAATGCTACATGTAATTTAAACAATTCTATATGTAATTTAAACGACGCTACATGCAATTTAGACATTCTACATGTAATGTAAACAATGCTATATGTAATTTAAATGATGCTACATGTAATTTAAACAATACTACTTGTAATTTAAACGATACTACATGTAATTTAAACGATGCTACATGTAAGTTAAAAATTCTACATGTAATTTAAATAACGTTACATGTAATTTAAACAATGCTACATGTAATTTAAACAGTGCTACATGTAATTAAAACAATTACATGCAATTTAAACAATACTACATGTAATTTGAACAATGCTACATGTAATTTAAACGATGCTACATGTAATTTAAACAATGTTACATGTAATTTAAACGATGTTACATGTAAGTTTAAAATGCTACATGTAATTTAAATAATGTTACATGCAATTTAAACAATGCTACATGTAATTTAAACAATACTACATGTAATTCAAACAATACTACATGTAATTCAAACAATGCTACATGTAATTTAAACTATGCTACATGTAATTTAAACAATGCTACATGTAATTTAAACGATGCTACATATAATTTAAACGATGCTACATGTAATTTAAACGATGCTACATGTAATTGAAACAATGCTACATGTAATTTCACCGATTTAACATGTAACTTAGACAATACCACATGTTATTTAAACAATGAAAAAATATTCCTCCTCTCTAAAATATTTTCTGAACTATATAAAAGTGAGCCGCCCGTCATATAGAGCTAGATATGTATTGTTAATTTATATAAAGCTAGATGTGTATTGCTATTTTTATTAAGCTAGATGTGTATTGCTATTTATATAAAGCTAGATGTGTATTGCTATTTATATAAAGCTAGATGTGTATTGCTATTTATATAAAGCTAAATGTGTATTGCGATTTATATAAAGCTAAATATGCATTGTTAATTATATAAAGCTAGATAAGTATTGCTACTTATGTAAAGCTAGATATGTATTGTTCATTACATTAAGATAGATATGTATTGCTATTTATATAAAGCTAGATATGTATTGCTATTTATATAAAGCTAGATATGTATTGATATTTATATCAAGCTAGGTATGTATTGTTATTTATATAAAGCTAGATACGTATTGTCAATTAATATAAAGCTAGATACGTATTGTTATTTATTATAAATATAGATATGTATTGTTATATATATATAAAACTATATATGTATTGACATTTTCATGAAGCTAAGTATGTATTGTTATTTATATAAAGTTAGATATTATAAGGTAAAATTAAAAGCCAAGAACAATGCGAGATTTTTTAGAGTAAAATTAAATGAAAACAAAAGAAATAAATTTCTTTTTTTTTGTTGTTTGTATTTTCTTTTTCACACAAATTTTAACTCTAAACATTTTTTTCTGTTGTATTCAATGGTGTTATAAATCTCAATATATTTCAGACCTCTTAGTCCTTTTTCAAGAGAAGACAGCGGAAGAGTGTTCAAAATTAGAAAAGCAGCTACAGAGTTTGCCACGTGATACCGTAAAATGTAGAACAAAAAATGACGTTAGGAGAACGTTAAAATAAATCAGTTGGTGTTTAAAATACTTGTTGCGTCTGTGAATCAAGGGAGATGACTATTCAATCAAGGGTTGAAGGGAGGCAACTCTGTGAGATTTTATTAATCTTTTAATTATTTTAAAACAATAATTTTTTTTCTTTCTTTTTATTATTTTAATTATTGTTTTTCTCATGTTTTAAACTTATATTATAAAAGCGGAGCTCAATTCCAGTCTATTGTTTAGTGTGGGAGTATTTTTTGAAATAATTAAAGATTCGAGAATACGAAGTTGACCTACGTTTCTTGAAGAAGCAAGAATGTTGATGTGAAAATCCGGTTCTGAATTAATGCAAGTGCGAATATGTTTATAGATCGACGAAGCAGTAGTGTTTAAATTCTCTTTAATGCGGTGGTGAAGCAATCTGGTAGTGCTTCCAATGTAAGATGCACTGCATTTAGCGCATTGTAGGTCGTAAACAACGTGGTTCTTAAAGCATAAACCTGTGTGTGATATTGGGCAATTAGAGAGTGAACAAGGGGAAGGTGTATGGGATGGATGTTTTCGGTTGAGCTGTTGTCTTAAAGTAGATCCAGTGTGGATGAGTTGAATGTTAAGTCCCTCGCTGCGGATGGCTTTTCGGATTGAAGATGAGATTTTGTCACTGAGGAAGGGTAGTTTTAGAAAACAATTGTTAGAGAAGGGTCGGGTGTTGCGTTTTTTCTTTTTAAGTGAGGATAGGATCGCATTAGGGTAGCCGTTTAGTGAGAGGGTCTGTAGGAAATTGTTAGTGTGTGTATGTTTGTCGGAGATGTTAGTGCATTTGTCTTGTATGCGTGAGATTTCGGCATGTGCGTAGTTTAGTTTGTCCTTGAGAGATAGTGCATATTTGAAATGTACGAAGAGGCGTTTGCTGGCGGGTTTTCTGTAGAATTCAGTGCATATGGCACCATTTTTTTTATTTGTATTTTAAAATCAGGTAGAGAAAGAGATTCAGAAGAGTCTGGGTGTTCTATGTAAATTTTAAGTTTGGGTCGGCGTTATTGAATTTGTGGAAAATGTTGATAGCTTCTTCGCGGGAGTATGTGATAATTAAAATGTCATCGATATTGAAACAAAAATGTAGTAGGCAAAAAAAAATAAATAAATAAATGTTCTGTCAGCAACAGTACAACTTCAAAATAGTCAATATCGCCCACCTCCAGAAGAGAGGGAATTCCTGTCCGTGATAACCGTGGTAAAAGAAGACACACTCCAATCGCCAGAAATACCCACACACACAGTTTGCAGGACACTGCCGACTCGTCTCTAGCCTCCTGCTTTTATAGTGGCCGGGAATTATCCATTTGCATAATCACCTGAGACAGAAACGTGATTTTCCGAGAGTTGCATGGGGTAAATGCTAATAAAAAACCCCGGACGCCATCTTGGAATTCTCTTTTCCCCCCCCCCCAACTGGTGACACAACAGACATACCCGAGGTAAGCTCTTTTTTCCCTCATTTTAGTTATTGCTGCTTCTGCTACACTCCCCCCTGATCTCATGATCACAAATGGGGCAGGGGGGCAGTCGTCTCTGTCTGGTACTTCTCCGAAGAACCGGAGGCAGCACTTCCTCCCTGCCATCCTCCTCATCGCCATTATTGCCACCAGTCTGCTCCATAGGCGGTGTTTCACAATCAGGGAAGGGGGGCAGTATTCGTTTCTGTCGGGTACTCCTTCGTAGAGGCAAGACGGGTGGTCCTTCCTCCGCTTCTTCAGTATGTACATTATATGGCTCAAAATCCTCTTCGTCGTCCTGCATCATACTCTCTGTCTTTTCAGAAGACATCATACTGTCTGAGTCTCCCTCTTCCTCCGATGTAACAACATAATGGCGAGGGCGCAAATCCTTCACGTAACGAGGCACACCGTCCACCAAAATTGACTGAGGGCTGATCACCTTGGTCACCTCACCCTTGCCGAACCTCGTGGTACATCGATTTTGCGGTCTTCTGACCCATACGCGATCTCCAACCTGGTAAAAGCTGTTCTTGGGACCTGGGGACGCAGTTGCGAGATTGGTCTCCTTTACTCGAACTTCATATTGATAAATCCTATTGGCAGGCGCAGTGGAGGGAGATGTGTCGTCTCTTGGTGTGATGTTATACCAGTAGACAGCCTCCTGTATGGGACAACACATTCTAGCCGCTATTCGTTTCACTGTACGATGACATCGCTCCGCTATGCCATTCCCGGCTGGAGCGTATGCACAGCGGAATCGCAAGTGAACTCCCCATTTACATGCAAATGCTTGGAATATATTGCTGCAGAAAGCTGTGTCATTGTCTAAAAGGAGTTCATGCGGCGCGCCACGCTCGAGGAACACTGCCTCCAACTGATGAATCACGCTTGCCGAGTCCTGCCTTGCCAATTTCCTCCAAATGGAGAAACGCGATGGACCACAGTCTGTTAAAGTTAAAAAAATGGAAGGTGCCATAATGCGTGATATCCATTCCAATTCTCTGCCAATTCTCGTTAACTTCCAGCTTTCCCTTTTCCCACCTGACTGGCGCTGGGTCAATGGACTGACATTCCTCGCATTTCTGTATGACCGTTCTGACAGTTGCTTTTGTCGTGGTTGGACATCTTCTCCTGACAAAGTAGGTAGTGCGTCGCACTCCCGGATGTCCACTATCTTTGTGAATAGCCATGATTTGACTCTCATCCAGCTCGTCTGTGTGGACCGCGCCTATCACTGGGTCAAGACCGTTTTTCTTTTTCATTGCCTCAAACCACCGCTGTGGCACTCGTGTCAGTCGGTCAGCAATGTTTCGTGCTGATGGAACCAGCGTCACATCCACTGTCAGCCCGTACTCTTTCACGAGCTCCTTAAGAGTGCTTAATCGCCTCCTAATAAGCATCTCGCTTGCTGCTTTGGTGCGTACTCGCGCCTTTCCAGTTAGCGTGTCTGAGACCCAATGGTATACGCAAACAGAATCTGTCTTTATGTGTAGCACCTTGCTCTGCCACTGGAGAGCCAAATTGATGCCTTTCAATACGGCATCCAGTTCAGCCAAGTTGATATGTTGAGAGTCATCTTCAGGTCGCAGCCAACATGCATCTTCCAGCACAGTTTCACACATCTCCAAGGCTGCCCCAATTGCTAGGGAGCTAGCATCGACCCATACATTCAGCTCTTTGCCGTCCACACACCAATTTCCCTGTGCCGGATCGTTCTGCTGTGCAGATTTTAAGGTTTCGAACATCATACGATGTAGTACGGCGTCCCTTGCTTCATCATCCCAGCCCTTCGTTACCGAACTTACTCTCCTTCTGAGTATTCCGCAAGCCACACGAAGCCAACCGCACACCGGAAAGTGCCCGACAAGTCGACCACACAGGGAAAAGATTGTTCGTCGCGTAACAATACTGGGAGCCTCCGGAATTGCATTTCCTCGCTTCCACCGCAGTTCATTGCGTTCCATCCTGACTGCCAATCCCAGCACCCGTGCACCGTCCTTCAACTGCACCGTCCTTGACTGCTCCGGGTTCTTGCACTCCAACCCGAACTGCGCGAAGTGTTCTCTCACACGGGTCGCGGGCACCACGTCTTCATTGACAAAAATGTCATCAATGTAAGCAGATGCTGCGCGGCTTATAACTTCTTCCTGAGATAGTACTTCGCTGACAATTGCTCTCATTATCAAGGGAGCCACATTCAAACCAAACTCCAGACGGGTCAGACAGTATTTTTTCCCATCGATTTCCACAGTCTGGTATGGCCACAGTGTCTCATGGACCCGGACTTGTAGGTATGCTCTTCTGAGGTCCAGTAGAGACACGTTAGCACCTTTTTGTCTCCACTCACGCAGCTTAGCCGCACAAACATCTGCGTTGGCCGTAAATGCGTCTACGTAATGATTTAGCTCCCGGTAGTCCATTACCGGGCGCACTTTGGCTTTGTTCTGCTGTATCACAGCCATCAGGGGAATTAGACCTTTGGGGGGTCCCAATTTATCCTCTGGGTATGGCACTAGCCAACCATTATCTATCCAGGTGTGGAGCTCCTGCGTGTATTCTTCACGAATTTCTGCTGGCACTGGGTACTCTGACACTCGATTATGCAGCCTTTCAGGGGGGTGGTCCACAGACCATTTCCACGATGCGGTCCACGTTCGGTTTTGATGGTCAAAGGTAGCAGTGAAATCTGGTTCATCGATAGAAATGGCTGCGCATTTAATACTTTTCCTGGCGCCCAGCCGCACTGATCCTGTAGGCTTGACAACGACACCTCCTAGAGCTTTTATGGCGTCGATCCCTAGAAGCAAGTCAAATCCCAGTGGCTTGCCATGCACCACCAACACATCGACTCTGGCAGACACACCTTCATCAGTGGATACAGAGACCGTTCCAACACCGCAGCACGCATGGGACATTCCACCAATTGTGTTGACATTTACGTTTGTTTTTCTCCAAGACCGGCACCGGTCTGCATGTAAAATTGTCCTGGAGCATCCTGTATCAATAAGCGCCAAACATCGCGTCCCGTCAACATGGATGCTTATCACCGGGAGCGTCGTGTTCACATCTTGGTTGGGAAGGAGACTGGCGCTTATGCGTCCTCCCCTTGCTCGTTTCCCGAGCAGTTCCGAGCCCAGTGTCCACTCTCACCGCAACGGTAACGCCGTGTTCCACGTTTTCGACAGTCCCTTGCAAGGTGGCCTTTAACATTGCATTTGAAACAGGTCAAATTAACAGGATTATTCTGGGCCCTGTTGTTGGGTGAGCGTGTGGCCGCAACCACATCCTGATTTTGTTCGCCAGTCGTCGTCAAAATTCTCGCTCTCGACATTAGCTCCCCCATGGTCAGGGCTTTGATGTTCGGCACCTGTTGAAGAGCAATTGAGATGGTGTCAGGGAATCCAGTGACAAAAATTAATTTTGTGAGTCTCTCTGAGCTTTCTCCTGTGAATCCGGCCAATCCAACCAACTGCCTGATTTTGTTGGCGTACACATCCACACGTTCACCAGCCCATCTAACCATAGTTATTTTTCTATATGCTGCAAACGCGTCATCAGTAAATGCCTCCTTTAATCGAGCCTCAATCTGGTCTATTTTCTTTTGATCGTCCTCCTCCATTTCCATGTAGAGGGCCAGTGCATCGCCTTCCAGGTAAAAAGGTAGCAGACTCGCTACGTCATCCACCTGCTGAAGTTGTGCGACAAGTCTCACTTTTTTCAGCCACGCTACAACGTCTCCCTCGCCAGAGAGCGGCTTGATAATATCACTGCTTATCCGCACCTTCGCCATATTCAGGCCGAAATAGCTTGAAACAAAAATGTAGTAGGCAAAAAAAATAAATAAATAAATGTTCTGTCAGCAACAGTACAACTTCAAAATAGTCAATATCGCCCACCTCCAGAAGAGAGGGAATTCCTGTCCGTGATAACCGTGGTAAAAGAAGACACACTCCAATCGCCAGAAATACCCACACACACAGTTTGCAGGACACTGCCGACTCGTCTCTAGCCTCCTGCTTTTATAGTGGCCGGGAATTATCCATTTGCATAATCACCTGAGACAGAAACGTGATTTTCCGAGAGTTGCATGGGGTAAATGCTAATAAAAACCCCCGGACGCCATCTTGGAATTCTCTTTTTCCCCCCAACTGGTGACACAACAGACATACCCGAGGTAAGCTCTTTTTTCCCTCATTTTAGTTATTGCTGCTTCTGCTACAGATATATCTAGTAAAAAGGAGATAAGAGTAGCAGGTACTAAGGGTGTGTCTTTCGGGTTTGTCCATATAAGCAATGGCAAGAATACCGGATAGACTGGAGCCCATGGGTAGTCCAGATACTTGTTTGGACGTGTTTTGTAAGAAAGTAAAGTAAGTGTTGTCTACTATAATACGGAGGAGTTGTAAGAGATCTCCTGGAGTAATTCCGAAGCATTGTGGGTTTTTAGATGCTATAATGTCTGCCATGAGATTGATGGCTGGATGTGCAGGAATGGAGGTGTATAAAGAAACGACGTCTAGGCTAAATGGGTATCTGTATAGTTTGAGTAGATGGTGTGGTAGATCGTTGAGTCTGTTAATTACTTGGTTGGAACTACTAACATGGGCTGGGAAGGTAGAGAGTAGAGGTTTAAGTAGGCGGGATATTAACCAAGAGATTTTATAAAGGGGACCGTTAACGCTTGAAACAATGGGTCTGATCTGTGTGTGTGTGCTATTTTTGTGGGTTTTAATAAGGTGATAAAAGGTAGGTAATTCGCTGTATTTAGTAATAAAATTTAGTCTGTGTTGTTTTGGGAGATTTCTTTTAAAACAAATTTGAGACCATGTCTTGTTAATGTTGTTCTCAATACGAGCAGCAGTGATATTATGTGCTGGGGTGTAAAGGTCGGTATTGGAAAGATGCTCTATAGCAAGGTTGTTATAAGATTCTTGTGATATAACGCAAAATTCTCTGCCCCTATCAATAATATAAATAAAAAAGAAAGAAAAAAAAAGTATTGTTTTAAAATAATTTAAAGATTAATAAAATCTCACAGAGTTGCCTCCCTTCAACCCTTGATTGAATAGTCATCTCCCTTGATTCACAGACGCAACAAGTATTTTAAACACCAACTGATTTATTTTAACGTTCTCCTAACGTCATTTTTTGTTCTACATTTCACGGTATCACGTGGCAAACTCTGTAGCTGCTTTTCTAATTTTGAACACTCTTCCGCTGTCTTCTCTTGAAAAAGGACTAATAGGTCTGAAATATATTGAGATTTATAACACCATTGAATACAACAGAAAAAAAATTACTGTTGTTTAGAGTTAAAATTTGTGTGAAAAAGAAAAAACAAACAACAAAAAAAGAAATTTATTTCTTTTGTTTTCATTTAATTTTACTCTATATAAAAAAAAATCTCGCATTGTTCTTGGCTTTTAATTTTACCTTATAATTTTCTTCAACAATGCTTCAAGCAAACTACAATCTACTTATAAAGTTAGATATGTATTCCTATTTATATAAAGCTAGATATGTATTATTATTAATATAAAGCTAGATATGTATTGTTATTTATATAAAGCTAGATATATATTGCTATTTATAAAAAGCTAGATATGTATTGCTATTTATATAAATCAAGTTATGTATGGCTATTAATATAAAGCTAGATATGTATTGATATTTATATGAAGTCAGATATGTATTGCTATTTATATAAAGCTAGATATGTATTGTACATGATATAAAGATAGATAGATATTGTTATTCATAAAAAGCTGGATATGTATTGTTATTTACATAAGGCTAGGTATGAATTGCAATTTATATAAAGCTAGATATATATTGTTATTTAGGTAAAGATAGATATTTACTGTTGTTTATATAAAGCTATATATGTTGAGGGTACCGGATTGACATTACCTGGCTGCTGTTTCCGACTGGTAGTACGAGGGCCCTAACTCTTTGGTAGCGCTTAGAGCAGCTGCTCCATCAACAGTTGTATAATATCGGGATACTTGTAGTGCCATGTCGTGCATAGAAAGGGACCCTGCACTCCTGAGGCCACAGTCCTAGTTGAAGGAAGGTCAGCTAATGGTCTACTTGTGTTGCATGTCTGATACCCTGCTTAGAACTAATTTAGCTGATGTTGAAGCATTTCTCCTTACAAATACCCCGGATATCTTAGCACTAAGCGAGACTAACCTACACTCCTACATCCCCTCTAACTACTTTAACATGCTTGGCTATCTCCCACTCTGCCGTAAGGACTCTGACAGACATATTCACGGACTTGGAGTCTATATTCGTAACACCTTCCCCCTGAATAGAGAAACAAAACTAGAAACGGACGATCAAGCCTTTATGTGCTTTAGACTAAACATACAACATAACATTAGCTACTTTTATTTTCTCTACCGCTCTCCGTCAACCCAGGACTGCACCATAATAAACAAAGTCTCTGACAGCATAGACACAGCGCACAAGTACATGTATTTGGTGACTTTAATGTTAACCATAAAAACTGGCTTGGATTCTCTACTCACACAGATGCAGCAGGCAGCACAACACATAGCTTCGCTATATCTCACTACCTATCACAAATGGTTACGTTTCCATCCCGTTTCCCTTACCAGCAAGAACAACATGTATCACTTCTGTTTCTGGCCACAGTTCCCGAGGATTGTATAACAAATGCTGACAGCCCACTTGGGAACGCTGATCATGCAGTGATAATGGTCGAAATCTCTCTAAACTCTAGACCCAAAACTGAAGAGCCAGTGCTCAAAACAACGAGATATTATAAAAAGGCTGACTGGGAAGCCATCAGAGATCTAATCAGAGATGCCCCATGGGGAAATATTTTTTCTCTTCCTGCTGAACAGTGCGCAAATGAGACCACTGAATGGTTTTAAAACAGCAATTGAAGCACATGTTCCCATGCGGAAATTTTATAGCAAGCCCCACTCTACCCAATGGTTTACTTCTACTTGCACAACTGCCATTGCTCAAAGGCAGCATGCATATCGCAGATTTAACCGACATAAGTCCAGTTCAAACAGATAGAAGTATATAGAAGCTAGAAGTAACGTCAAGAAGGAAATAGCGACAGCTAAGAGAGAATTTACTAAAACCACTAAAAAACGTATCGAAGCACAAAAATTAGGAACTCGTGACTTCTGGAAAATCTACAACAGTGTAGTAAATAATGAGCAATCAACAATTCCCCCACTAACCAACAATTACGAGGTTGTTTGCTCAGCAACCAACAAGGCTAATATGCTTGTCAGCCGGTTTGACTCAAACTCCACACTAGTCCCTCCAAACACCCCCTGCCTAACTTTCCTTTGCGGACAGACGCCACGCTAGACGATCTAAAAGTCACCCCTGCTCAGGTGCATGCTATCATAAAAAACCTTGACACCTCAAAAGCATGTGGACCTGATCTCATCCTAGCTGTGCTATTAAAAAAGTGCTCAGCCGAAGTAGCTCCAGTTCTCTCCAAATTCTACAACATTCCTTAATGAATCATGCTTTCCGAGCTGTTGGAAAACTGCTTCTGTGGTACCAGTATTCAAGAATTCTGGCGAAAGAACAGACCCATCAAATTATCACCCCATTAGCCTCCTCCCACTTTTCGTCAAAATATTTGAGACCATAATTAACCATGCTCTAGTCCGTCACCTTACAGATGCTTAACTTCTTACTGACTAACAATATGGATTTAGACAAGCCCTTTCCACTGCAGACATCCTCACTGTAACATACCATTCACTGGACAAAGCAGGGGAGGGCAGAGCGGTAGCTCTAGATATATCTAAGGCTTTTGACAGGTATGGCATGTGGGTCTCCTCAGGAAAATTAAATCATACGGTATCACTGGTAGAATACTTAACATAATTAAATCCTTCTTAGATAAGAGAAAAATCCAGGTTGTCCTCGACGGTCATACATCTAAACAATATGATATAAATGCAGGAGTGTCTCAGGGGTCAATCATTGGACCTCTATTGTTCCTAATATTTATTAATGACCTCCCCGACAAAACTGCCTCTGAGATGGGTATATATGCAGATGTCACCACACTCTATAACAGGCATGACAGGAAAACAAATGAACACATTACTAAAAAAAATGGCAAAAACACTAGAGGATGACCTTCAATCCATAGTGGAATGGGGACAAAAATAGATGGTCACATTCAATGCTGCCAAGACTAAACTAGTTTCCTTCAATAATTACAAGAAACCTTCTCTACCACCAATAACAATGGCCAGTGACTCCCTTTCTGAGAGTACATTCTTCAAACTGCTTGGCCTAACGTTCACAGGAAACATGAGTTGGAACAATTACATTGAAAACATTGCCAGGGCCGATGCGAAAAAGGTAGGCTATCTCTACCGTGCTAAAAAACTACTGACACCTGAAAGTATCCTGTACCTCTATAAGGCCACCATTCGCCCATGTATGGAGTATTATTGTCACATTTGGGCTGGTGCATCTGCTGCTAGTCTCTCGCTCTTAGACAAGGTTCAAAAGAGAGTCGCCAATCTGATAGGCCCTGAAGTGGCATCTAGGCTTCAGCTTCTGTCCCATCGACGAAACGTTGCATCCCTTTGCTTGTTCTACAAGTATTTTAATGGCGAATGCTCTGACGAACTGCAGACACTTGTGCCCCCACGACGTAGACACCCTCAACAAACCCGACAGGCACCTAAATCCCACCCCCACGCAGTAGAGATCCCTAGATGTAAAAGATATTTCTACTCCAGTAGTTTCTTCCCCAGAACCGCTAGACTCTGGAATTCCATTCCAGGTCCCTGCTTCCCCAACTGTACTGACATGCAGAAGTTCAAGTATAACGTGAACCGATATCTTCCTGCCCAAATCCCTACATAGTCCCCAGTAGTTGTTGCCCCTGATAGTAGCCCTACACCAAAGTGGCAATGTGCCTTGTTGGGGGTGAAAATGTAATTTTTAAAAAATGAAGCTAGATATGAATTTTATTTATATAAAGCTATATATTCATTGCTATTTATATAAAGCTAGATATGTATTTTTATTAAAGCTTGATATAAAGCTTGATATATATTGCTATTTTTATAAAACTAGACAGGTATCGCTATTTATATAAATCCTGATATGTATTGCTATTTCTATAAAGCTAGATATGTATTGTTATTTTATATAAAGCTAGATATGTATTGTTATTTATATAAAGCTAGATGTGTGTTGCTATTTATATAAAGCTAGATATGTATTGCTATTTATATAAAGCTAGATATCTATTGTTATTTATATAAGGCTGGATGTGTATTGCTATTTTCCTTAAGCTGGATGTGTATTGTTATTAATTTAAACCTAGATATGTATTGCTATTTATATAAAGCCCAGTATTTATTGTTATTTATATAGCTAGAAATTTACTATCCTTTTCATGAAGCTTCCTGTGTGGCTTTAAGGTGCCTTTTCTGGGAAAGCAGATGACAACAGTAATCCACGTGAGCAAACGATCCTGTCAGAGACAAAGCGCCGAATAGTTAGCAGGAATAAAACACTGCTCGTAGGTAGTATTGACGGCCTTATATATGTATGTAGTTCGTATGTAACCGGAGAGCATCTCAACAGGATATATATTCCTACGCCGAATGGTCACTAAGCAGTGACGCTAGATATATAATGTTATTTATATAAAGATAGATACGTATCGTTATTTATATAATGCTAGATACGTAATGTTGTTTATATAAAGCTAGATATGTATTGTTATTTATAGAAAGCTTATTATTATTTATATAAAGTATTATTATATTTATAAAGTATTATTATTTATATAAAGTATTATTATTTATATAAAGTCAGAGATGCATTGTTATTTATATAAAACTAGATATGTATTGCTATCTGTAAAAAGCTAGATATGTATGGCTATTTATAAAAAGGTACATATGTATTGTTATTTATATAAATATAGATATGTATTGCTCTTTACATAAAACTAGATATGTATTGCTATTTATGTAAAACTAGATATGTATTGCTATTTATGTAAAACTAGATATGTATTGCTATTTATGTAAAGATAGATATGTATTGCTATTTATGTAAAGCCAGATATGTATTGCCATTTATATAAAGCTAGTTATATATTGTTAATTATATAAAGATAGATATGTATTGCTATTTATATAAACTTGATATGCATTGTTATATATATAAAGATAGATATTTATTGCTATTTATATAAAGCTGGATATGTATTATCATTTATATAAAGCTAGATATATATTTTATTTATATAAATTTAGATATGTATTGTTATTTTTATAAAGCTAGATATGTATTGTTAGTTATATAAAGCTAGATATGTATTGCTATTTATGTAAATATAGATATTATTGCTTTTTATATAAAGCTAGATATTTATTGCTATTTATGTAAAGATATATATATATTGCTATTTATATAAAGCTAGATATGTATTGTTATTTATATAAAGATAGATATGTATGTTGATTTTTATAAAGCTAGATATGTATATATGTATCAGTCTGTAGGGAGCGCTCGTAGTAACTATTAGACCCGCCTATTCCCTGGTGGAGGCCAGATAAATATGCTGAGATTGTCTGCTGAACGTTTAATAAATCCCGGACAGCGGCGGGTGACCTATCAAAAGTGATGTACTTGTACTTGAGAAAAACAGAAAGAAATAAGTCCGTAATACCGCCCTCAGCCCCCACCCCCACCTCTTCATCGTGACAGCCATCTAGTGGACGAAGAATTGATTTGTGGGGCTTAAAATGTTTTGGGTAACTGGACGATGTGCATATGTAAAAAAAATCTGTAACTTTTGAGAAATTAACTTTTCGTAGCTAGAACCCTGAGTGACTGTCTTGTCCTTTCCGGCCTGCATGCAAAGCCTTATTTTTGCTTTTCAGCAGAATTCAACACATACGCAGAAAAACATTGTGTATTAGACGATCACGATCCACAGTTTCCGATGAGATTAGAGGTCAGTTGCTGACCTGAGACCGGGAGGCCGCCACATCTGGTGTCCATGATTTCCCGGATAATTACCCTAAAGGTGAAATTGACTTAAATTTTTGATATTGGTTGCCGCAGGGAAAAAGCACAAAAAAATACAATTACGAACACAGAAAAAAAATTATACAAAAAGACAGACAGACAGACAGACAGACAGACAGAGGAAAACGTTAAAGAAAGACACAGGGGCGGTGAAAAACTAAAATAAAAATTTAAGATAGAAAAAAAAGAGATTGATAGTAAACACAAAGAGAGAGGGGGAAAGAAAGGAAAAAGAGAAAAGTGAAAAGAGACAGAAAAACGTGAAATTGTAAAACACAGAGACAATTAAAGAGAGGGAAGAGAAAGAACTTTTCCCTTCTTTTGGGAAACACGCGCGCACGACAACGAACGGAACCGCAAGGGGAATGGATCGTTTGGCTTGTAGATGGGAAAGACAGGGGGTGGAGAGTAACCTATCTGTGAGAAGCGGTGTCACTACAGTCTGGTCGATGTATGGACACGGCGGACCGTAGATTAGGAAGAAGAAAGGATGAAGAAAAAGTACCCCCTGACCCACCAGAGAAGAGAATGGCAGGTCAGGCGATCAGAGTGGAAATCGCCTCCCGTCTGCCCAGAGAAAAGTAAAAAAAATCGCAACAGCAGGAAAAGTAAAAAAAATCGCAACAATTTAAGACGTTTACAAATTCCGCAATGAGACGAGTAAAAAAAAATCGCAAAAATAAGAAAACTAAAAAAAATGCGTCACAATCAGAAAAGTAAAAAAAAAAATCCGCAACAATGAAAAAAGTAAAAAAAATCGCAACAATAAGAAAAGTAAAAAAAATCGCAAAAATAAGACAAATAAAATAATGGCAACAATTAAAAAAAAGTATTAAAAAATCCGCAACAATTAGAAAATTTTTAAAATCCGCAATAATAAGAAAAATGAAAACAAAAATCCGCAACAATAAGAAAAGTAAAAAATCACAATAATAAGAAAAGTAAAAAATAATCCGCAACAATAACAAAAGTAAAAAAATCTGCAACAATAACAAAAGTAAAAAAATCTGAAACAATAAAAAATGTAAAAAAAATCGCAATTTTAAGAAATTTAAAAAAATCACAACAATAAAAAAAAGTATGAAAAAAGTGCAGCAATAAGAAAAGTAAAAAAATTGCAACAATCAGAAAAGTAAAAAAAACGCAACTATAAAAACAGAAAAAATAAGTTGCAATAATAATAAAAGTAAAAAAATCGCAACAATAAGAAAAGTAATAAAAACGCAACAATATCAAAAGTAAAAAAATCCGCAACAATAAGAAAAGTAAAAAAAATCACAAGAATAAGAAAAGTAACAAACAATCCGCAACAATAACAAAAGTAAAAAAAATCTGCAACAATAACAAAAGTAAAAAAATCCGAAACAATAAAAAATGTAAAAAAAAATCGCAACAATAAAAACGGTAAAAACGTAAAAAAATCGCAATTTTAAGAAATTTAAAAAAAATCGCAATTTTAAGAAATTTAAAAAAAATCACAACAATAAAAAAGTATGAAAAAAGTGCAGCAATAAGAAAAGTAAAAAAATTGCAACAATCAGAAAAGTAAAAAAACGCAACTATAAAAACAGAAAAAATAAGCTGCAATAATAATAAAAGTAAAAAAATCGCAACAATAAGAAAAGTAATAAAAAACGCAACAATATCAAAAGTAAAATAAATCGCAAAAATTAGAAAAGCAAAATAATTGCAACAATAAGAAAAGTAAAAAAATCCTCAACAATAAGAAATGAAAAAATCGCAACAACAGGAAAATTTAAAAAAATCGCAACAATCAGAAAAGTAAAAAAATGCGCAACAATCAGAAAAGTAAAAAAATGCGCAACAATAAGAAAAGTAAAAAAATGCGCAACAATAAGAAAAATAAAAAAATGCGCAACAATAACAAAAGTAAAAAAATGCGCAACAATAAGAAAAGTAAAAAAAATCGCAACAATAAGAAAAGTAACAAAAAATCCGCCACAATAACAAAAGTAAAAAAAGCCGGAACAATCAAAAATGTTTTTTAAATCGCAACAATAAGATAAGTAAAAATACTCCAATAAGGAAAGTAAAAAAAGCTCGCAACAATAAGAAATACAAAAAATGGCAGCAATAAAAAAGTAAAAAACATTGGAACACTAAGAAAAGTAAAACAAATCCGCAACAATAACAAAAGATGTTTTAAAAAAACGCAGCAAGAGACTTGTAAAAGTAAAACAAAATCCGCAAAAATAAGAAAAGTAAAATAAATCGCAACAATAAGAAAAATAAAAAGAAATCGCAACAATAAAAAAAGTAAAAAAATCCGCCACGATGAAAAAGTAAAGAAAATCCGTAACAATAAGAAAAGTAAAAAAACGTCGACCCAATAAGAAAAGTCGCAACAATAAGAAAAATGAAAAAAATCCGCAACAATAAGACAAGTAAAAAAATCGCAACAATAAGAAAAGTAAAAAATATCGCAAAAATTAGACAAATATAATAATGTCAACAATTAAAAAGTATTAAAAAATCCGCAACAATAAGAAAATTAAAAAAATCCGCAACAATAACAAAAGTGAAAAAAGCTGAAACAATCAAAAAAAAAATTTTTAATCGCAACAATAAGATAAGTAAAAATACTCCAGTAAGGAAAGTAAAAAAAGCTCGCAACAATAATAAATACAAAAAATGGCAGCAATAAAAAAAAGTTTTAAAAAATTGGAACACTAAGAAAATTAAAAAAATCCGCAACAATAACAAAAGTAAAAAAAGCTGAAACGATCAAAAAAAAATTTTTAATCGCAACAATAAGATAAGTAAAAATACTCCAGTAAGGAAAGTAAAAAAAGCTCGCAACAATAAGAAATACAAAAAAATGGCAGCAATAAAAAAAGTTAAAAAAATTGGAACACTAAGAAAAGTAAAACAAAATCTGCAACAATAAGAAAAGTAAAAAAAATTGCAACAATAAGAAAAGTAAAAAAAATAGCGACAATAAGAAAAGTAAAATTATCCGCAACGATAACAAAAGTACAAAAAATAGCAACAGGAGACTTGTAAAAGTAAAAAAATAATCCGAAAAAATCAGAAAAGATAAATAATCGCAAAAATAAGAATTAAAAAAAATCGCAACAATAAGAAAAGTAAAAAAAAATCGCAACAATAAGACAATTTTAAAAAACTGCGCAACAAGAAGAAAAGTACAAAAAAATCCGCAACAAAAAGAAAAGTAAAAAACATCGCAACAAAAAGAAAAGTAAAAAATCTGCAAAAAGAAGAAAAAAATACGAAACAATGAGAAAAGAAAAAAAATCCGCAACAATGTGAAAAGTGCAAAAATCGTAACAATAAGAAAAGTAAAAAAATAAGCAACAATAAGAAAAGTAAAAAAAAACATCGCCACAATAAGAAAAGTAAAAACAAATGCGCAACATTAAGAAAAAAACGCAACAATAAGAAAAGTTAAAGGCAAACGGTGCAGAACATAGTAAAAAAATCGCAACAAAAGTAAAAATATAGGAACAATAAGACAATTTTAAAAAACTGCGCAACAAGAAGAAAAGTACAAAAAATCCGCAACAAAAAGAAAAGTAAAAAAACATTGCAACAAGAAAAAAAGTAAGAAAATCCGCAACAATGAGAAAAGAAAAAAAAATCCGCAACAATGTGAAAAGTAAAAAAAAATCGTAACAATAAGAAAAGTAAAAAAATGAGCAACAATAAGAAAAGTAAAAAAAACATCGCCACAATAAGAAAAGTAAAAAAAATGAGCACCAATAAGAAAAGTAAAAAAAATGCGCAACATTAAGAAAAGAAATAAAACGCAACAATAAGAAAAGTTAAAAGGCAAACGGTGCAGAACATAGTAAAAAAATCGCAAAAATGAGAAAAGTAAAAAAATCGTAACAATAAGAAAAGTAAAGAAAACGTAACAATAAGAAAAGTAAAAAAAATCCGCAACAATTAGAAATGAAAAGATCGCAACAAAATGAAAAGTAAAAAATTGCAACAATAAGCAAAGTAAAAAAAAATCGCAACAAGAGACTTGTAAAAGTAAAAAAAAATCCGCAACAATCAGAAAAGTAAAAAAAAATTGCCACAACAGGAAAAGTAAATAAAATCGCAACACTAAGAAAAGTAAAAAAAAAAATCGCTTATTATATTATTTCATTACAAACGCACCGGTCAATTAACTCACATTTTATCATTTCTCATAATTATTGAATATGTTACAATGTTCGACAATAATTGTTCCTAATTTCAGCCCACATTATCGCCCCTCCCTTTACTAAAATATTAAATTTGATATATTGTATCGGCTGATTATTTTATAAAAAAAACACAACTATAAATTAACTCACATTTAATCATTTTTAATAATTCTTAGATATGCTACTAATTTTGACAATAATTTTTCATCATTTAAACTCACCATATAACACACCTTACTAAAATAATAACTTTGATATATTGTCTAGGCTGATTATTTCATTACACACACATCAATCAACTAACATTTCATCATTTTTCGTAATTCTTGGATATGTTACTAATTTCGACAATATTTTTTTATAATTTAAACCAACGTTGTCGCCCAACCTTACTAAAATAATAACTTTGATACATTTGCTGGACTGATTATTTCATTACAAACACACTAATCAATTACCCTCCATTTCATCATTTTTCATAATTCTTGGGTATGTTAGTAATTTCGATAATAAATTTTCATAATTTATACCTACATTACTGCCCCCCCTTAATATAATAATAATTTTGAAATATTGTCTGGGCTTATTATTTTATTACAAACACACTAATGCATGAAATCACATTTAATCATTTTTCATAATTCTTGGATATGTTACTTATTTCTACAATCATTTTTCATAATTTTAACCATAATTTTCGCCCTTCCATCTTTACTAAATAATAACTTTGATATATTGTCTTGGCTGATTATTTCCTTACAAACACACTAATCAATTAACTAATATTTCATAATTTTTTTTCGTAATTCTTGGATCTTACTAATTTCGACAATAATTTTTCATAATTTAAGCCCCCTTTATCTCCTTCCCCTTTACTTATATAATAACTTTAATATATTGTTTAGGCTGATTATTTTATTATAAACACACCAATCAATTAAATCACATTGGGACATTTTTCGTAATTCTTGGATACGTTACTAATTTCGACAATAATTTTTTATAATTTAAACCATCTGTTATATTTTGTTATTATCATCATCATTATTATTATAATTATTATTATTATTATTATTATTATTATTGTTGTTGTTGTTGTTGTTGTTATTGTTCGTTGTTAGGAAGTCTTATTAAAAGTGAGTCTTAGAGAGTCTTATTAAGAGAGATGTTGCGTTCTGTGTTCGTGTTATGAAGAGATTCATATATATAAAATGTTCATACTTAGAAGTGTAGTAGAAGCTCTTAGAGTGAGGAGACAGTGTTGAGACAGTCTTAGTCTTCACATTGTTGATATGAGATGTAGAGACATTGTGTATGTGAAGACATTTTAAAACACATGATATATAAGAAATATAATGACAATTTCACTTTACCTTTTGGTAGAATTACAACACAAAGACGACGTTTATAAAAACACATGATGATGCGTTTATTTCTTCTTCGACTGGTCGGTGGTTTTCTTAGTCAGGAATTCACAGTTTTACATTCTATGTTTCAAAGGTGACCGTCTCGCTTCCAGACGTTCGACTGTCCATCTCTGGACTCCAGACTGTCGTCCGTCGTCCTCTGCTTAACTCTAAAGTTTCTAACTATATCGAGAACTTCCCATTTTCCATGGCGTCATACACATGTTAAAACATGTGTCTTCTTTCACGTGTTCTGGAAATGCGTGTCCAAAACATGTTCCTTTGTTTACAAAAGGAATTTTAACCTATATTTCCAGTAACCTATATTTCCAATATGTTAAAAACATGTTTATTAAATTATCCTATAGTTTCATTCCTCAATTCAATTTCATAACAGAATTGACAAATGCACATTCCTTTTCTTAAAACTATTTTATCTCTAAGCTAAACAATGGTTTGTTTTTTACATTCCATTTTCTAATTCTCTCTCGTAATCTATTTCTAAACCTAAATTACAAGGTTCGAATTTCGTCTATTCTATTTCATTTTTACATTTAACTAATCTCCTATTTTTATACTTACATGAAAAGGGAACAGCCCTTATCATGTAACACATCCTCGTCGCCCTCTCTTACTAAAAAAAATACTTTGATATATTGTCTGGACTGATTATTTAATAAAAGCACAACTATCAACTCATACTTCGTAATTTTTCTTAATTCTTGGATATGTTACTAATTTCGACAATTATTTTTAATATTTTTAACCCACATTATCAACCCCCACTACTAAAATAATAACTTTGATATATTATCTGGGATGATTATTTCATTTCAAACGCACCAATCAATTAACTGTCATTTCGTCATTTTTCATAATTCTTGGGTATGTTACTAATGTCGACAATCATTTTTCATCATTTTAATCCACATCATCGCCCCACTTACTAAAATAACAACTTTGATATATTGTCTGGTCTGAGTATTTCATTGCAAACACACTAATGCATTACATAACATATTATCATTTTTCATAATTCTTGGATATGTTACTAATTTTGACAATTATTTTTCATAATTTAAACCATCCTTATCGCCCCTTCTTACTAACATAATTACTTTGATATATTTCCTGTGCTGATTATTTTATTATAAACACACAATCGATTAACTCACATTTAATCTTTGTTCATAATTCTGCATATGTTACTAATTTCGACAATAATTTTTATAATTAAAAACCCACATTATGCCTCCCTCTCCTACTTATATAATATATTTGATATATTGTCTGGGCTTATTATATCATTACAAACACACCAATCATGTCACTCACATTTCATAATTTTTCATAATTCTTGGATATGTTACTAATTTCGACAATAATTTTCATAACTTTAACCTACTAATGTCGCTCCCCCTTACTTAAATAATAACTTTGGTATATTGCCTGGACTGATTATTTCATTACAAACAAATCAATCAATTCAGGGAATTCTCATAGTTTCACCTATCTTATCCAATCCTGGGTGACGCAACATATTCTGCTAATATACATCGTTCACCTATTTCATTCGATCCCGGGCGACACTGAGTATTTTGCTACCATATGTTTTCCACTTATCTCATTCAATACTGGGCGACACTTTCTGATAGTATATATTTGCATATCTCATTCAATTCCGGGGCTGACTTCATGTCCGCCACCCCACTGTTGAAAATATACATTATATAAAGTAATGTTTTAATCGTAAACTGCTTCAGCCATTTCCGGGACTGACTTTATATCCCCAATCCACTGCTTAAAAGATACATGAAATAATGTAATGTCTAAATAGTAAACTGTTTCAGCCATTTCTGGAACTGACTTATAATCCCCACCCCCCTGTTGAAAATATACATGAAATAAATCGTAATAATAATATGTATAATAATAATGTATAAATCGTAAACTCTTTCAGCCATTTCCGGGACTGATTTCTTATCTCCCATCCTACTGTTAAAAATATACATTAAATAAAGTAATGCCCAAAACGTAAATGGTTGCAGCCATTTCCGGAACCGACTTCATATTTCCCACCCCAATGTTAAAAATGTACATTAAATAAAGTAATGTGTAATGCGTAAATGGTTTCACCCATTTTCGGGACTGGTTTAATATCCCCCACCCCACTGTTAAAAATATACATGAAATAAAGTAATGTTTAAATCGTAAACGGTTGGAGTAATTTCCGGGAATAACTTCATATCCCGTAACCCACTGCTTAAATATACTTGAAATAAAGTAATGTTTAAATCATAAACTGTTTCAGCAGTTTTTCGAAAGTAATACATAAAAACATTAACATGGTTAGGGATTAGGCAATCATTGCTTCAACATGAATTTCTGAGTGTAGTATCAGTTTCAGCATTCCAGTGACTTAAACCCCCCCCCTTGATGGTCTTGGTTGATGGAGAAGAAATCCTTCATTACTGATACAATTCTTATTTTTGTTATTGACCAGAGTGCCTCTTTTGGGGAGCTGGTATCTCCTTAAATTTTTAACCAACCTCATGTCCAATTCCGCCCTTGTGGGGAGGCAAGTAAACAAAAAAAAATATTCAGAACGGACATTTTCCAGATCATTTTATAATTAATCAGAAGTGACATTTCCAGGGCATTTTGTAATTAGATCAGAAATAACTTTTTCCAGTTACATTTTTAATATTAAAACTTTGTTACATTAAACATAGTACCTATTCACAATTCCTCCCAAGGGGGGGGCAGATTTAGACACCAGGGTCGTTTTTAATGAGGAGAAAAAATTGTCTTAGTCGTAAAGGATTTCTCTTCCACTAAGAGAGGAGAAATTGAAATATAGCACCTAAAGAACAGATACTACACTTTGATCATAGCCAAAAGGCCAAGAAAGACAAATCATTTTTATTAGCTTTGCCTCAACAGCGACACCAATTTTTTTTTTTAATATTTCAATTTTTTTTTCAAGGGTGACAAGGTTTATTTGGAATATTCCGCTTTTTGGAATATTCCACTTTCCTTTTTTAGGGATGCACAGCATGATAACTGACGGAGCGATAAGCGTAATAATATAATGATAATAATAATATGACAACAATACGGAAATTATTTTCAGTGAATAGTTGCATGTTTTGTAAAGGTATGTAAGACACAAAGGTCATAAAAGTGTCTATATTGTCCAGAGTGTAGTACTTACCAACACAACAAACGCCCTCGTGTTTGTGCCTTGTCATGCGCGACAACAAAACTTGGGTTTTTATAAGCGGAAGTCTCGAGGTTGTCAGGAATCTACAGGCGCATGCGCAAGAGAAGGGATTGAGATAGTGGTATAAAGGCAGGTCGAGTGAGAAGGTTGTTGTTGTTGTTGTTGTTGTCATTGGACGTTACAGTGACGCGTGCGTTAGCAGGTGATTAAGAGGCAGTTTATTTTTGTGTGTCAAGTCGCGCACCTCGGTGAAGGTCATATAAATCGTTCACCTCAGTGAAGGTGAAGGTCATAAGCTATTTCGGCGATTTCATTTTGTCTCTTTTCCTGGACAACTATGGCTGGGGCAAAGTTTGATTTAAAACTGATACCCGAATTCGACGGATCCACTTCTGTTGTCGACTGGGTCGAAAGGGTTGAGCTGACCTGCAACCTCTGTGAAGTAAAGGGGATGCATACCGTGATTCCCCTGAGATTGGCTGGAGGCGCAACTGGGTGCTGTGGAGAAGGCTGATATTACCTGTATAAAAAATGCTTTATACAAGGCATTTTCCATGGATCCCTGTACGGCCTACGAAACATTTGCCACTAGGAAGCTCATGCCAGGAGAAACCGTGGACGTCTTCTTCGCGGAGCTGAAAAAACTTGCAGTTCTATTTGGCAATAGAGTGTCAGAGCAAACACTAGCGTATGCGTTTGTGGCCAGCCTTCCCACCCATGTTAAGCAACTGTTGAGGGCTTCCACCAGCATATCTGTAACGCCCATGGAACATTTGTTAGAACGGGCTCGAGCCATTATCAGAGATGAGGAGGACCTGAGGGAACCGGTTGTAATGATGCCAAGACTAATGCTGAAAAGAGTCCCAGTTTGAGACCCACGACCAATGGGAGATGTTTCTGCTGTGGCCAGCGAGGCCATATTGCAAGAAATTGTACTAACAAGGGACGGGGGCGCCCGCGCTGTTTCCAATGTGGTAGCTATGGACATTTATCCCAAAATTGTGCGGGAAATGCATCAGGGGGCAGGACGTCAGCGCCGCCCTGTTCCCCGGACAAGATTTAATTGAATCGCAACCGACAATAAATGTGTACGTGGACCAAGTGCCTTGTTCAGCTCTTCTCGACTCTGGGTGCTCACACACCATCATGAGTGCCAAGTTGTGGCGAAACTGGACAAAGCAGAACATCAAAGTAACCACAATAGGCGGCAATACGCAAGCTTGCTATGGAGCCGGAACTGTCCACACAGACTCTGGTGTGACCGCAAACATTAATGTGCTGATGATTCGAGGGGATTTGCTGTGATTCGATGTACTGTTGGGATATGATGCTATTAAGGCACTGGGGGGGAGTGGTTATCGGAAGAGATGGGACTGTGCGATTTTTGGAAACCCCAGTGTGTGCTGCAGTTCACATTGATCGGCCTGATTTTAAGGTGGACTACGACCCTCACCAAAAAGCATGGACTGCATCGTGGAAGTGGACAGAACGAAGGGCGCCAACCGAACTCAAGAATAGCATTGCAGAGCACTCGATACCCGACGAGGCCCGTAATGAATACGAGAAGGAACTTGAGGCATGGATCCAGGATGGATGGCTGATCCCCTACACCAACAAGCTGGGACCACCCAAGGGTCTGATTCCCTTAATGGCGGTAGTCCAGCATAACAAATCAAAAGTTCGTCCGGTGCTGGACTATCGTGAACATTGTGCACAACTGATTACAAAGGCATTTTTAACAACATATAACAAATGCATTTTTAACAACTGATAACAAATTAATTTTTAACAACTGATAACAAATTCAATCTTTAACAACTGATAACAAATTAATTTTTAAAAACTGATTAAAAATTGATTTTTTAAAACTGATAACAAGTTCATTTTTTACAACGTATTAATTTTTAACAACTGATAACAAATACATTTTTAAGAACTGATGACAAATGCATTTTTAACAATTGATAAATTCATTTTTAACAACTGATAAGCAATTCATTTATAACAACTGATATCCAATTAATTTTTTAAACTGAGTACAAATGCATTTTTAACAACTGATAACAAATTCATTTTTAACAACTGATAACAAATTCATTTTTAACAACTGATAACAAATTCATTTTTAACAACTGATAACAAATTCATTTTTAACAACTGATTACAAATTCATTTTTAACAACTGATAACAAATTAATATTTAATTAATTCATTTTTAACAACTGATAACAAATTCATTTTTAACAACTGATAACAAATTCATTTATAACAACTGATATCCAATAAATTTTTTAAACTGAGTACAAGTGGCATATTTAGAAACTGATAACAAAGTAATTTTTAACAACTGATAACAAATGCATTTTTACAACTGATAACACATTCATTTTTAACAACTGATAACAAATGCATTTTAAACAACTGATAACAAATTAATATTTAACACATGCATTTTTAACAACTGATAACAAATTTATTTTAAACAACTGATAACAAATTCATTTTTAACAACTGATAACAAATGCATTTTTAACAACTGATAACAAATTCATTTTTAACAACTGATAACAAATTCATTTTTAACAACTGATAACAAATTCATTTTTAACAACTGATAACAAATTCATTTTTAACAACTGATAACAAATGCATTTTTAACAACTGATAACAAATTCATTTTTAACAACTGATAACAAATTCATTTTTAACAACTGATAACAAATTCATTTTTAACAACTGATAACAAATTCATTTTTAACAACTGATAACAAATTCATTTTTAACAACTGATAACAAATTCATTTTTAACAACTGATACCAAATGCATTTTTAACAACTGATAACAAATAAATTTTTAACAACTGATAACAAATTCATTTTTAAAAACTGATAACAAATTCATTTTTAAAAACTGATAACAAATGCATTTTAACAACTGATAACAAATTCATTTTTAACAACTGATAACAAAGTCCGTTCTAACAACTGATAACAAATGCAGATTTAACAAATTTATTTTTAACAAATGATCACAAATTCATTTTTAACAACAGATAACAAAGGCATTCTAAACAACTGATAAAAAATGCATTTTTAACAGCTTATCACAAATTAATGTTTAACAACCGATATATGAATTAATTTTTACAACTGATAACAAATGCATTTTTTAAAAATGATAAAAAATTAATTTTTAACAACTGATCACAAATTCATTTTAAACGATTGATAAACAATACATTTTTAACAACTAGTTACAAATGCATTTTTAACAACTGATAACAAATTCACTTTTAACAACTGATCGCAAATGCATTTTACAGAACTGATAACAAATGCATTTAAACAACTGATGACAAATTAATTTTTAACAATTGATAACAAATGCATTTTTAACAACTGATCACAAATGCATTTTTTACAACTGATAACAAAATAATTTTTAACAACTGATAATAAATTCATTTTAAACAACTGATAAAAAATTCATTTTGTACAACTGATAACAAATTCATTTTTTACAACTTATAACCAAGTCCTTTTTAACAACTGTTAACTAATTCATTGTTAACTACTGATAACAAATTCGTTTGTTACAACTGATCACCAATTAATTTTTAACAAATTATGACAAATGCATTTTTTACAACTTATAAAAAATGCATTTGTAACAACTGATAACAAATTTATTTTTCACATCTTATAACAAATGTATACTTATCAACTGATAACAAATGCATTTTAAACAACTGATAACAAATGCATTTTTAACAACTGATAACAAGTTCCTTTTTAACAATTGATTACAAATTCACTTTTAACAACTGATAACATATGCATTTTTAACAACTGACCACAAATTCATTTTTAACAACTGATAACAAATTCATTTTAATAACTGATAACAAATGCATTGTTAGCAACTGATCACAAATTAATTTTTTTTTTCCCTTAATGGCGGTAGTCCAGCATAACAAATCAAAAGTTCGTCCGGTGCTGGACTATCGTGAACATTGTGCACAACTGATTACAAAGGCATTTTTAACAACATATAACAAAGGCATTTTTAACAACTGATAACAAATTCATTGTTAACAACTGATAACAAATTTATTTTTACCAACTGATAACAAATGCATTTTTAACAACTGATAACAAATTAATTTTTAACAACTGATAACAAATTCAATCTTTAACAACTGATAACAAATTAATTTTTAAAAACTGATTAAAAATTGATTTTTTAAAACTGATAACAAGTTCATTTTTTACAACGTATTAATTTTTAACAACTGATAACAAATACATTTTTAAGAACTGATGACAAATGCATTTTTAACAATTGATAAATTCATTTTAAACAACTGATAAGCAATTCATTTATAACAACTGATATCCAATTAATTTTTTAAACTGAGTACAAATGCATTTTTAACAACTGATAACAAATTCATTTTTAACAACTGATAACAAATTCATTTTTAACAACTGATAACAAATTCATTTTTAACAACTGATAACAAATTCATTTTTAACAACTGATAACAAATTCATTTTTAACAACTGATTACAAATTCATTTTTAACAACTGATAACAAATTAATATTTAATTAATTCATTTTTAACAACTGATAACAAATTCATTTTTAACAACTGATAACAAATTCATTTATAACAACTGATATCCAATAAATTTTTTAAACTGAGTACAAGTGGCATATTTAGAAACTGATAACAAAGTAATTTTTAACAACTGATAACAAATGCATTTTTACAACTGATAACACATTCATTTTTAACAACTGATAACAAATGCATTTTAAACAACTGATAACAAATTAATATTTAACACATGCATTTTTAACAACTGATAACAAATTTATTTTAAACAACTGATAACAAATTCATTTTTAACAACTGATAACAAATGCATTTTTAACAACTGATAACAAATTCATTTTTAACAACTGATAACAAATTCATTTTTAACAACTGATAACAAATTCATTTTTAACAACTGATAACAAATTCATTTTTAACAACTGATAACAAATGCATTTTTAACAACTGATAACAAATTCATTTTTAACAACTGATAACAAATTCATTTTTAACAACTGATAACAAATTCATTTTTAACAACTGATAACAAATTCATTTTTAACAACTGATACCAAATGCATTTTTAACAACTGATAACAAATTAATTTTTAACAACTGATAACAAATTCATTTTTAAAAACTGATAACAAATTCATTTTTAAAAACTGATAACAAATGCATTTTAACAACTGATAACAAATTCATTTTTAACAACTGATAACAAAGTCCATTCTAACAACTGATAACAAATGCAGATTTAACAAATTTATTTTTAACAAATGATCACAAATTCATTTTTAACAACAGATAACAAAGGCATTCTAAACAACTGATAAAAAATGCATTTTTAACAGCTTATCACAAATTAATGTTTAACAACCGATATATAAATTAATTTTTACAACTGATAACAAATGCATTTTTAAAAACTGATAAAAAATTAATTTTTAACAACTGATCACAAATTCATTTTAAACGATTGATAAACAATACATTTTTAACAACTAGTTACAAATGCATTTTTAACAACTGATAACAAATTCACTTTTAACAACTGATCGCAAATGCATTTTACAGAACTGATAACAAATGCATTTAAACAACTGATGACAAATTAATTTTTAACAATTGATAACAAATGCATTTTTAACAACTGATCACAAATGCATTTTTTACAACTGATAACAAAATAATTTTTAACAACTGATAATAAATTCATTTTAAACAACTGATAAAAAATTCATTTTGTACAACTGATAACAAATTCATTTTTTACAACTTATAACCAAGTCCTTTTTAACAACTGTTTACTAATTCATTGTTAACTACTGATAACAAATTCGTTTGTTACAACTGATCACCAATTAATTTTTAACAAATTAACACAAATGCATTTTTTACAACTTATAAAAAATGCATTTGTAACAACTGATAACAAATTTATTTTTCACATCTTATAACAAATGTATACTTATCAACTGATAACAAATGCATTTTAAACAACTGATAACAAATGCATTTTTAACAACTGATAACAAGTTCCTTTTTAACAATTGATTACAAATTCACTTTTAACAACTGATAACATATGCATTTTTAACAACTGACCACAAATTCATTTTTAACAACTGATAACAAATTCATTTTAATAACTGATAACAAATGCATTGTTAGCAACTGATCACAAATAAATTTTTTAATCTAATCACAAATTCATTTTAAACAAATGAAGATTTAACAACTGATTAAAAATTTATTTTTCACAACTGATCACAAATTCATTTTTAACAACTGATCACAAATTATTTTAACAACTGATAACAAATTCATTTTAACAACTGATCACAAATTATTTTAACAACCGATAACAAATTCATTTTAACAACGATAACAAATGCATTTTAACAACTGATAACAAATTCATTTTTATCAACTGATAAGAAATTCAGTTTTAACAACTGATTAGAAATGCTTGTTAAATAATTGATAACAAATGCATTTGTAACAATTGATAACAAATGCATTTTAGACAATAGATAACAAATTCATTTTTAACAATTCATAACAAATGCATTTTTGACAACTGATAACAAATGCATTTAAAACAACTGACAACAAATTAATTTTTAACATCTGATAACAAATGCATTTTTAACAACTAATAACAAATTCATATTAAACAACTGAAAACAAATCCATATTTAACAACCGATAACAAATGCATTCTAACAACTGATAAACAGTTCATTTCTAACAACTGATGACAAATGAATTTTTAACAACCGATTACAAATTCATTTGTTACAACTAGTTACAAATGCATTTTTAACAACTGATATCAAATTCATTTTTAACAACGGATGACAAATTCCTTTTTAACAACTGATAACAAATGCATTTTTCCAACCGATCATAAATTCATTTTTAACAACTAATCACAAAGCCATTTTTAACAATTGATCACAAATTTATTTTTAACAACTGATAACAAAGGCATTTTTAAAAACTCATAAAAATTAAGTTTTAACAACTGATAACAAATTAATTTTTAACAACTGATAACAAATTCATTTTTAACAACTGATAACAAATGCATTTTGAAAAATTGATCAAAAATTCATTTTTAACAACTGATAACAAATTCATTTTTAACAACTGATGACAAATTCATTTTTAACAACTCATAACAAATGCATTTTAAAAAACTAATAACAAATTTATTTTTAACAACTGATAACAAAGGCATTTTAAAACACTGATAATAAATTCATTTTTAACAACTGATAAAAAATTCATTTTTACAACTGATGACAAATTCATTTTTAACAACTCATAACAAATGCATTTTTACAACTGATAACAAATGCAGTTTTAACAACTGATAATGAATTCATTTTTTACAACCGATCACAATTTTTTTTAACAACTGATAACAAAGGCATTTTAAAAAACTAATAACAAATTCATTTTTAATAACTGATTACAAATTCATTTTTAACAACTAGTAACAAATGCATTTTTAACAACTGATAACAAATTCATTTTTAACAACTTATTGCTAATTAATTTTTAATAACAAATTCATTTCTAACAACTGATAAAAAATTCATTTTTTTTAACAACTGATAACAAATGAATTTTTGTACAACTGAGTATAAATGCATTTTTAACAACTGATAACAAATGCATTTTTAACAATTGATAACAAATACATTTTTAACAACTGATAACAAATGCATATTTGTACAACTGAGTATAAATTCATTTTTAACAACTAATAACAAATTAATTTTTAACAACTGATTACAAATGCATTTTTAACAATTGATAACAAATACATTTTTAACAATTGATAACAAATACATTTTTAACAACTGATAACAAATACATTTTTAACAATTGATAACAAATGCATATTTGTACAACTGAGTATAAATTCATTTTTATCAACTGATAACAAATTAATTTTAACAACTGATTACCAATTCATTTTTAACAACTGATAACAAATGCATTTTTAACAATTGATAACAAATACATTTATAACAATTGATAACAAATACATTTTTAACAACTTATAACAAATAAATTTTTAACAACTGATTACAAATGCATTTTTAACAATTGATAACAAATTCATTTTTAACAATTGATAACAAATACATTTTTAACAATTGATAACAAATGCATTTTTAACAACTGATAACAAATTCATTTTTAACAACTGATAACAAATTCATTTTTAACAACTGATAACAAATTCATTTTTAACAACTGATAATAAATGCATATTTGTACAACTGAGTATAAATGAATTTTTAACAACTGATAACAAATGCATTTTTAACAATTGATAACAAATTCATTTTTAACAACTGATAACAAATGCATCTTTAACAACTGATAACAAATTAATTTTTAACAACTGATAACAAATGCATTTTTAACAACTGATAACAAATTAATTTTTAACAACTGATAACAAATTCATTTTTAAAAACTGATAACAAATGCATTTTCACAACTGATAACAAATTCATTTTTAACAACTGATAACAAATTCATTTTTAACAACTGATAACAAAGGCATTTTTAACAACTGATAACAAATTAATTTTTAACAACTGATAACAAATGCATTTCTAACAACTGATAACAAATTCATTTTTAACAACTGATAACAAATTCATTTTTAACAACTGATAACAAATGCATTTTTAACAACTGATAACAAATTCATTTTCAACAACTGATAACAAATTACTTTTTAACAACTGATAACAAATGCATTTTTAACAACTGATAACAAATTAATTTTTAACAACTGATAACAAATGCATTTTTAACCTCTTATAACAAATTCATTTTTAACAACTGATAACAAATTAATTTTTAACAACTGATAACAAATGCATTTTTAACAACTGATAACAAATTCATTTTTAACAACTGATAACAAATTAATTTTTAACAACTGATAACAAATGCATTTTTAACAACTGATAACAAATTAATATTTAACAAATAAATTTTTAACAACTGATAACAAATTCATTTTAAACAACTGATAACAAATTCATTTTTAACAACTGATTACAAATTCATTTTTAACAACTGATAACAAATGCATTTTTAACAACTGATAACAAATTCATTTTTAACAACTGATAACAAATTCATTTTTAACAACTGATAACAAACGCATTTTTAACAACTGATAACAAATTCATTTTTAACAACTGATAACAAATTAATTTTTAACAACTGATAACAAATGCATTTTTAACAACTGATAACAAATTCATTTTTAACAACTGCTAACAAATTCATTTTTAACAACTGATAACAAATTCATTGTAAACAATTGATAACAAATGCATTTTTAACAACTGATAACAAATTCATTTTTACCAACTTATAACAAATTCATTTTTAACAACTGATAACAAATTCATTTTTAACAACTGATAACAAATTAATTTTTAACAACTGATAACAAATGCATTTTTAACAACTGATAACAAATTCATTTTTAACAACTGATAACAAATTCATTTTTAACAACTGATAACAAATTCATTTTTAACAGCTGATAACAAATTAATTTTTAACAACTGATAACAAATGCATTTTTAACAACTGATAACAAATTAATTTTTAACAACTGATAACAAATTCATTTTTAACAACTGATAACAAATGCATTTTATACAACTGATAACAAATTAATATTAACAAATTAATTTTTAACAACTGATAACAAATTCATTTTTAACAACTGATAACAAATTCCTTTTTAACAACTGATTACAAATTCATTTTTAACAACTGATAACAAATTAATTTTTAACAACTGATAACAAATGCATTTTTAACAACTGATAACAAATTCATTTTTAACAACTGATAACAAATTCATTTTTAACAACTGATACCAAATTCATTTTTAACAACTGATAACAAATGCATTTTTAACAACTGATAACAAATTAATTTTTAACAACTGATAACAAATTCATTGTTAACAACTGATAACAAATTATTATTTAACAAATTTATTTTTAACAACTGATAACAAATTAATTTTTAACAACTGATAACAAATGCATTTTTAACAACTGATAACAAATTCATTTTTAACAACTGATAACAAATTAATTTTTAACAACTGATAACAAATTAATATTTAACAAATTCATTTTTAACAACTGATAACAAATTAATTTTTAACAACTGATAACAAATTAATTTTTAACAACTGATAACAAATTCATTTTTAACAACTGATAACAAATTCATTTTTAACAACTGATAACAAATGCATTTGTGACAACTGATAACAAATTAATTTTTAACAACTGATAACAAATTCATTTTTAACAACGTATAACAAATCCAATTTTTCCAACTGATTACAAATTCATTGTAATCAACTGATTACAAATTCATTTTTAACAACTGATAACAAATGCATTTTTAACAACTGATAAGCACTGGATTTTAAACTACTGATAATACATTTCATTTTTAACAACTGATGGCCAAGGCTTCATTTACAACTGATAACAAATGCATTTTTAACAACCAATAAAAAATTCATCTTAAAAACTGATAACAAATTCATTTAAAACAACTGATAACAAATGCTTATTTAACAACTTAAATCAAATACATTTTAAACAACTGATAACAAATGAATTTAAACAACTGATAGCAAATTAATTTTTAACAACTTATCACAACTGTATTTTAACAACTGATAACGACTTCCTATGTGACAACTGATTACGAATTCATGTTTAACAACTGATTACGAATTCATGTTTAACAACTGATTACAAATTCATTTTAAACAGCTGATAACAAATGCTTATTTAACAACTTAAATCAAATACATTTTAAACAACTGATAACAAATTAATTTAAACAACTGATAACAAATTAATTTTTAACAACTGCATTTTTGACAACTGATAACGAATTCCTATTTGACAACGGATAACGAATTCATGTTTAACAACTGATTACAAATTCATTTTTAACAACTAATAACAAATTTATTTTTAACAACTGTTAACAAATTAACTTTTAACACCTGATTAAAAATGCCTTTTTAACAACTGATTAAAAATTCATTTCTTACAACTGATAACAAATTCATTTTTAACAACTAATAACAAATGCATTTCACACAACTCATAACAAATGCATTTTAAAAAACTGATAACAAATTCATTGTTAACAACTGATGATAAAGGCATGTTAAACAACTAATAACAAATGCATTTTGAACAACTGATAACAAATATATTTTTAACATCTGATAACAAATTCATTTCTAAAAACTGATAACAAAAGCATGCTAACAACTAATAAACAATTCATTTTTAACAACTGATTACAGATGCATTTTTACATTTTATTAGAAATTAATTTTTGACAACTGATAAAAATTCATTTTTAACAACTGATAACAAATGAATTGTTAACAACTAATCCCAAATGAATTTTTACCAACTGATAAGAAATTCATTTTTACAAGTGATAACAAATGCATTTTCAACAAATGATAAAAAATTCATTTTTAACAACTGATCGCAAATGCATTTGTAACAACTGATAACAAATTAATTTTTAACAACTGATAACACATCCATTTTTAACAACTGATAACAAATGCGTTTTTAATAACTGATAACGAATGAATTTTTAACAACTAATAACAAATGCATTTTTAACACTGATAACAAAGGCATTTTTTACAACTGATAACAAATTCATTTTTCGACATAAGAAATGCACTTCTAACAACTGATAACAAATTTATTTTTAACAACTGGATACAAATTCATTCTAAAGAACCGATAACAAAATCATTTTTTACAACTGATAACAAATGCATTTTAACAACAGATTACAAATACATAGTTAACAACTGATCACAAATTCATTTTTAACAACTGATAACAAATTAATTTTTAACAACTGATAACAAAGTCATGTTTAACAACTGATAACTAATGCATTTTTAACGACTGATCACAAATGCATTTTTAACAACCGACAACAAATTTATTTTTAAGAACTGATAACAAATTCATACAAAACAACTGACAAATGCATTTTTAGCAACTGATAATTAATTCATGTTTAACAACTGATAATAAAGTTTTTTGTTACAGCTGATAACAAATGCCTTTTTTACAACTGATAACAAATTAATTTTTAACAACTGATCACAAAGTCCGTTCTAACAACTGATAACAAATGCAGATTTCACAACTGATTACAAATTTATTTTTAACAAATGATCACAAATTCATTTTTAACAACAGATAACAAAGGCATTCTAAACAACTGATAAAAAATGCATTTTTAACAGCTTATCACAAATTAATGTTTAACAACCGATAACAAATGCATTTTTAACAACTGACAATAAATTCATTTTTACAACTGATAACAAATGCATTTTTAAAAACTGATAAAAAATTAATTTTTAACAACTGATCACAAATTCATTTTTAACGACTGATAAACAATACATTTTTAACAACTAGTTACAAATGCATTTTTAACAACTGATAACAAATTCACTTTTAACAACTGATCGCAAATGCATTTTACAGAACTGATAACAAATGCATTTAAACAACTGATGACAAATTAATTTTTAACAATTGATAACAAATGCATTTTTAACAACTGATCAGCAATGCATTTTTTACAACTGATAACAAAATAATTTTTAACAACTGATAATAAATGCATTTTAAACAACTGATAAAAAATTAATTTCTTACAACTGATAACAAATCATTTTTTACAACTTATAACCAAGTCCTTTTTAACAACTGTTAACTAATTCATTGTTAACTACTGATAACAAATTCGTTTGTTACAACTGATCACCAATTAATTTTTAACAACTTATGACAAATGCATTTATTACAACTGATAAAAAATGCATTTTTAACAACTGAAAACAAATTTATTTTTCACATCTTATAACAAATGTATACTTATCAACTGATAACAAATGCATTTTTAACAACTGATAACAAATGCATTTTTAACAACTGATAACAAATTCCTTTTTAACAACTGATTACAAATTCACTTTTAACAACTGATAACAAATGCATTTTTAACAACTGACCACAAATTCATTTTTAACAACTGATAACAAATTCATTTTAACAACTGATACCAAATACATTGTTAGCAACTGATCACAAATTAATTTTTTAATCTAATCACAAATTCATTTTAAACAAATGAAGATTTAACAACTGATAACAAATTTATTTTTCACAACTGATCACAAATTCATTTTTAACAACTGATCACAAATTATTTTAACAACTGATAACAAATTAATTTTTAACAACTGATGACAAATTATTTTAACAACTGATAACAAATGCATTTTAACAACTGATTACAAATTCATTTTAACAATTGATAACAAATTTATTTTTAACAACTGCTAACAAATTCATTTTTATCAACTGATAAGAAATTCAGGTTTAACAACTGATTAGAAATGCTTGTTAAATAATTGATAACAAATGCATTTGTAACAAGTGATAACAAATGCATTTTAGACAATAGATAACAAATTCTTTTTTAACAATTCATAACAAATGCATTTTTGACAACTAATAACAAATGCATTTTAAACAACTGACAACAAATTAATTTTTAACAATTGATAACAAATGCATTTTTAACAACTAATAACAAATTCATATTAAACAACTGAAAACAAATCCATATTTAACAACCGATACAAATGCATTCTAACAACTGATAAATAGTTACTTTCTAACAACTGATGACAAATGAATTTTTAACAACTGATTACAAATTCATTTGTTACAACTAGTTACAAATGCATTTTTAACAACTGATATCAAATTCATTTTTAACAACTGATGACAAATTCCTTTTTAACAACTGATAACAAATGCATTTTTCCAACCGATCATAAATTCATTTTTAACAACTAATCACAAAGGCATTTTTAACAATTGATCACAAATTTATTTTTAACAACTGATAACAAAGGCATTTTTAAAAACTCATAAAAATTAATTTTTAACAACTGATAACAAATTAATTTTTAACAACTGATAACAAATTCATTTTTAACAACTGATAACAAATGCATTTTGAACAATTGATCTCAAATTTTTTTTTAACAACTGATAACAAAGGCATTTTAAAAAACTGATAACAAATTCATTTTTAACAACTGATAACAAATTTTTTTTTAACAACTGATGAGAAATTCATTTTTAACAACTCATAACAACTGCATTTTAAAAAACTTATAACAAATTTATTTTTAACAACTGATAACAAAGGCATTTTAAAAAACTGATAACAAATTAATTTTTAACAACTGATAACAAATTCATTTTTACAACTGATGAAAATTCATTTTAAACAACTCATAACAAATGCATTTTTACAACTGATAACAAATGCAGTTTTAACAACTAATAACTGATAGTATTTTTAACAATTGATAGCAAATTCATTTTTAACAACTGATAACAAATGCATTTTTAACAACTGATAACAAATTCATTTTTAACAACTGATAACAAATGCATTTTTAACAATTGATAGCTAATTCATTTTTAACAACTGATAACAAATGCATTTTGAACAACTGATAACAAATGAATTTTTACAACTGATAACAAATGCCTTTTTAACAATTGATAACAAATTCATTTTTAACAACTGATAACAAATTCATTTTTAACAACTGATAACAAATTCATTTTTACAACTGATGACAAATTCATTTTAAACTACTCATAACAAATGCATTTTTACAACTGATAACAAATGCAGTTTTAACAACTGATAATGAATTCATTTTTTACAACCGATCACAATTTTTTTTTAACAACTGATAACAAAGGCATTTTAAAAAACTAATAATAAATTCATTTTTAACAACTGATTACAAATTCATTTTTAACAACTAGTAACAAATGCATTTTGTACAACTGATAACAAATGCATTTTTTTAACAACTGATAACAAATGCATATTTGTACAACTGAGTATAAATGCATTTTTAACAACTGATAACAAATGCATTTTTAACAATTGATAACAAATATATTTTTAACAACTGTTTACAAATGCATTTTTAACAACTGATAACAAATGCATATTTGTACAACTGAGTATAAATGCATTTTTAACAATTGATAACAAATACATTTTTAACAATTGATAACAAATACATTTTTAACAACTGATAACAAATGCTTTTTGTACAACTGAGTATAAATGTATTTTTAACAACTGATAACAAATGCATTTTTAACAATTGATAACAAATTCATTTTTAACAACTGATAACAAATTCATTTTTAGCAATTGATAACAAATTAATTTTTTACAACTGATAACAAATGCATTTTTAACAATTGATAGCAAATTCATTTTGAACAACTGATAACAAATGCATTTTTAACAACTGATAACAAATGCATTTTTAACAACTGATAACAAATTCATTTTTAACAACTGATAACAAATGCATTTTTAACAATTGATAGCAAATTCATTTTTAACAACTGATAACAAATGCATTTTGAACAACTGATAACAAATGCATTTTTAACAACTGATAACAAATGCCTTTTTAACAATTGATAACAAATTCATTTTTAACAACTGATAACAAATGCATTTTTAACAATTGATAACAAATACATATTTAACAACTGATAACAAATTCATTTTAACAACTGATCACAAATTATTTTAACAACTGATAACAAATGCATTTTAACAACTGATAACAAATTCATTTTAACAATTGATAACACATTCATTTTTAACAACTGATAACAAATGCATTTGTAACAACTTATAACAAACGCATTTTTAACATCTGATTACAAATGCAGTTTTAACGACTGATAACAAATTTACTTTTAACAACTGATAACAAATTCGTTTTTAACAACAGATTACTATCTCGTTTTTAACAACTGATAACAAATGTATTGTTTACAACTGATAACAAATGCATTTTAAACAATTGATTACAAATGCATTTTAACAACTGATAACAAAGGTATTGTACACAACGTATAACAAATTTATTTTTAACAACTGATCACAAATACAATTTTAACAACTTATAACAAATTCATTGTTAACAACTGATAACAAATTCATTGTTAACAACTGATAACAAATACATTTTTAACAACTGATAACAAATACATTTTTACAACTGATAACAAATGCATTTTAAACAACTGATTACAAATGCATTTTTACAACTGATAACAAAGGTATTGTACACAACGTATAACAAATTTATTTTTAACAACTGATCACAAATACAATTTTAACAACTTATAACAAATTCATTGTTAACAACTGATAACAAATTCATTGTTAACAACTGATAACAAATACATTTTTAACAACTGATAACAGATACATTTTTACAACTGATAACAAATGCATTTTAAACAACTGATTACAAATGCATTTTTACAACTGATAACAAAGGTATTGTACACAACGTATAACAAATTTATTTTTAACAACTGATCACAAATACAATTTTAACAACTTATAACAAATTCATTGTTAACAACTGATAACAAATTCATTTTTAACAACTGATAACAAATGCATTTGTAACAACTGATAACAAATACATTTTTACAACTTATAACAAATGCATTTTGAACCATTGATAACAAAGTTATTTTTAACAACTGATAACAAATTAATTTTTAACAACTGATAACAAATTATTTTTTTAACAACTAATAATAAATGCGTTTTTAACAACTGATAACAAATTCATTTTTAACAACTGATAATAAATGCATTTTTAACAACTGATCACAAATTCATTTTTAACAACTGATAGCCAAGTCATTTTTAACAACTGATAACAAATGCATTTTTAACAATTGTCGAATTTCATTAAATTAATATACAATCATTGTCATAATATGTAAGTGACCTCCCTTGGGTCTAGCTTCATTGTTGAATTCCTTTAGAATAATATACAATCATTGTCATATTAGGTAAGTGACCTCCCTTGGATGTAGCTTCGCTGTGAAATACTATTTGATTAATATACAATCAATCTCATAATGTGTGAGTGACCTCCTTTGGATGTAGCTTCATTGTCGAATACCATTAGATTAATATAAAATAATTGTTATAATATGTAAGTTACCTCCCTTGGATGTAGCTTCATTTTCAAATTCTATTAGAATAATACAATCATTATAATATGCAAGTGACCTCCCTTGGGTGTAGATTCATTGTCGAATTCCATTAGATTAATATACAATCATTGTTACAATATGCAAGTGATCTCCATGGGATATATAGTCATTGTCGAATACCATTAGATTAATATAAAATCATTGGTGTAATATCCAAGTGACTTCCATAGAGTGTAGCTTTATTGTCGAATACCATTAGATTAATGTGCAATTGTTTTCATAATATGTAAGTGACCTCCATTGAGTGTAGTTTCATTCTAGAATTCCATTATATTAATATACAATTATTGTCATAATATGCATGTGACCTCCCTTAGATGTATCTTCATTCTCGAATACCATTAGATTAATATACATTCATTGTCATAATATGTGAGTGACCTCCCTCTTAGATGTAGCTTCATATTCGAATGCCATTACATTTATATAAAACCATTGTTATAATATGCAATGATCTCCCGTGGATATAGCTTCACTGTCAGATTCCATTAGAATAATATACAATCATTGTTATAATATGCAAGTGACCTCCCTTGGATGTAGCTTTATTGTCGAATAGCATTAAGTTGATATACGATCATTGTTATAATATGCAAGTGACGTCTCGTTAATGTAGCTTTGTTGTCGAATACCATTAGAATAATATACAATCATTGTTATAGTATGCAAATTACCTCCATTGGATGCAGCTTCATTGTCGAATACCTTTAGAATAATATACAATCATTGTTATAATGTTCAAGTGACCTACCTACCTACCTTGGGTGTAGCTTCGTTGTCTAATACCATTAGATTAATATACAATCATTGTTATAACATGCGAGTGACCTCCCTTTGGTGTAACTCCATTGTCGACTACCATTAGATTACGCAAGTGGCCTCACTTGGCTGTAGTTTCATTTTCGAATACAATTAGATTAATATACAATCATTTTTATAATATGCAAGTGACCTCCCTTGGATGTAGCCTCATTGTCAAATACCATTAGATTAGTATGCAATCAATGTAATATTATGCCAGTGAACTCTCTAGGATATGGCTTCATAGCTGGATATTTGTACTAGCATAATACCCAGCGTTGCTGGGGATTGTATAAGAAAGGTGGATATATGTACTAGCAAAATACCCGACGTTGCCTGGGATTGGATGACATGGGTGGGATGTTTCCTAGAAGAATTCCTGGGATAGGATCAGATGGGTGGATATTTGTGCTAACAGAATACCCTATATAGGAAGATGGTGTGATTATGTTGTAAAATCATGAAAAATTATTGTCCGGATTAGTAACATATCCAAGAATTATGAAAAATGATGAAATGCGAGTTATTTGTTGGTGTGTTTATAATGAAATAACACGCCAGACAATGTCACAAATAATTATTTTAGAAAAGGAAAGGATATTATGTGGGCTAAATTATGAAAAACGATTGTCGAAATTAGTAACATATCCAAGAATTATGAAAAGTGATTAAAAGTAAGTTATTGGATTGGTGTGTTTATAATGAAATGAACAGCCCAGATATAGTCTTAAAGTTAATATTTTATTAAGAGGGGGTCGATTATGTGGGTTACATCATTAAAAATGATTGTAGAAATTAGTAACATATCCAAGAAAAGTGAAAAAGTATGAAATGTGAGTTATGTGATTGGTGTGTTTGTAATGAAATTACCAGTGCAGACAATGTCTCAAATGTATTAATTTAGTAAGAGGAAGGGGATTATGTGGGTTAACTCATGAAACATGATTGTCGAAATTAGTAACATATCCAAGAATTATGAAAAATTATGAAATGTTAGTTATTTGATGTGCAGATTTGTAATGAAATAGACACCCTAGACAATGTCGCATGGTTGTTATTTTAGTAAGAGAGGGGCAATTATGCGTGTTAAATCATGGAAAATGATTGTCAAAATTAGTAACATATCCAAGAATTATGAAAAATGATAGAATGTGAGTTATTTGATTGGTGTGTTTATAATGAAATGAACAGCCCAGATATAGTCTTAAAGTTAATGTTTTAGTAAGAGGTGGTCGATTATGTGGGTTAAATCATTAAAAATGATTGTAGAAATTAGTAACATATCCAAGAAAAGTGAAAAAGTATGAAATGTGAGTTATGTGATTGGTGTGTTTGTAATGAAATTACCAGTACAGACAATGTCTCAAATGTATTAATTTAGTAAGAGGAAGGGGATTATGTGGGTTAACTCATGAAATATGATTGTCGAAATTAGTAACATATCCAAGAATTATGAACAATTATGAAATGTTAGTTATTGATGTGCATATTTGTAATGAAATAGACACCCTAGACAATGTCGCATGGTTGTTATTTTAGTAAGAGAGGGGCGATTATGCGTGTTAAATCATCGAAAATTATTGTCGAAATTAGTAACATATCCAAGAATTATGAAAAATGATAGAATGTGAGTTATTTGATTGGTGTGTTTATCCTGAAATAACCAGTATCAATGTCTCAAAGTTTTTATTTTAGCAAGAGGAGAGGGGATTATGTGGGTTAAATCATGAAAAACGATTAGAAAAACATACAATTATTGTCATAATATGCGAGTGACCTCCCTGGGGTTTAGCTTCATTGTCGAATTCCATTAGATTAATATAAAATTGTTGTTATAATATGCAAGTGATCTCCCTTGGATGTAGCTTCGTTGTCGAATACCATTAGAATAATATGCAATCATTACTATAATATGCAAGTGGCCTCCCTTGGATGTAGCTTCATTGTCGAACATCATTACATAAATATACAATCATTGTTATAATATGCGAGTGAGTCAACTACCATTAGATTATGCAAGTGACCTCCCGTGGATGTAGCTTCATTGTCGAATACCATCAGAATAATATACAATCATTGTTATACTATGGAAGTGACCTCCGTTGGATGTAGCTTTATTGTCAAATACCATTAGATTAATATGCAATCATTGTAATATTATGCCAGTGAACTCTCTTTTATGTGGCTTCATAGCTGCATATTTGTACTAGCAGAATACCAAGCGTTGCCGGTGATTGAATAAGACAGGTGGATATATGTACTAGCAAAATACCCGACATTGCCTGGGATTGGATGAGATAGGTGGTTTGTTTCCTAGGAGAATACCTGGAATCAGATAAGATAGGTGGATATTTGTGATAAAAGAATACCCTATATAGGAAGATGGGGGGATTATGTCGAAAAATCATGAAAAATTATTGTCCAAATAAGTAAGATATCCAAGAATTATGAAAAATGATGAACTGTGAGTTATTTGATTGGTGTGTTTGTAATGAAATAAACAGCCCAGATATTGTCTGAAAGTTAGTATTTTAGAAATGAAAAAAAAAACAAGCCATACAATGTCTCAAAGTTATTATTTTAGTAAGAGGAAGGGGATTATGTGGGTTAAATCATGAAAAAAATGATTGTCGAAATTAGCAACATATCCAAGAAATATGAAAAGTGATTAAATGTAAGCTATATGTGTTTATAATGAAATAAACAGCCTATATATAGTCTGAAAGTTATTATTTTAGTAAGAGGGGATTAATTATGTGGGTTACATGATAAAAAATGATCGTAAAAATTAGTAACATATCCAAGAATTATTAAAAATGAGTAAATTTGAGTTATTTGTTTGGTGTGCTCTTAATAAAATAGAAAGCCAAGATGATTTATTAAAGTTATAATTTTAGTAAGAACGGGGCTATAATTAGTGTTAAATCAAGAAAAATGATTATCGAAATTAGTAAAATATCCAAGAATTATGAAAAATGATGACATGTGAGTAATTTTATTAGTATGTTTGTAATTAAATAGACAGCCCAAACAATTTCTCAAATGTATTATTTTAGTAAGAGGTGGGCGATAATGTTGGGTAACTCATGAAACATGATTGTCGAAATAAGTAACATATCCAAGAATTATGAAAAGTTATGAAATGTAAGTTATATTATTTCTGTTTTTATAATGAAATAAATAGCCGAGAAAAAGCCTCAGAGTTATTTCTTTAGAAGGACGGGGTAAATTATGTGGGGTTAATCATGAAAAATGACTGTTGAAATTAGTAACATATCCAGGAATTATGAAAAATGATGAAATGTGAGTTATTTGATTGATGTGTTTGTAATAAAATAACTAGCCAGATAATATCTCTAAGTTATTATTTTAGTAAGAGTAAAAGGTATTATGTTGGTTAAATCATGAACAATGATTGTCAAAATTAGTAACATATCCAAGAATTATGAAATATGATAAAATGTGAGGCATTTGATTAATGTGATTGTAATGAAATAACCACTCAGACAATCTCACAAAGTAATTAGTTTAGCAAAAGAAAATGATATTATGTGGGTTAAATTATAAAAAACGATTGTCGAAATTATAAACATATCCAAGAATTATGAAAAGTGATTAAATGTAAGTTATTGAATTGATGTGTTTATAATGAAATGAATAGGCCAGATATAGTCTTAAAGTTAATATTTTAGTAAGAGTGGGTCGATTATGTGGGTTACAGAATTAAAAATGATTGTTGAAATTAGTAACATATCCAAAAATTATGAAAAATGATGAAATGTGAGTTATTTGATTGATATATTCATAATGAACTAGATATACCAGACAATTTATGAAAGTTATTATTTTAGCAAGAGGTGGCGATTATTTGGGTTACTTCATTAAAAACAATCGTCGAAATTAGTAACATATCCAAGAATTACGAAAAATGATATGTGAGTTACTTTGTTGGTGGGTTTGTAATGAAATAACCAGCCATACAATGTCTAAAAGTTATTATGTTAGTGATAGAAGGGGGCGATAACGTGGATTTACTCATGAAAAATGATAGCAGAAATTAGTAACATACCATAGCCTATGTATCAATGTTTTTATTTTAGTAAGAGTGAGGGGGGGGCGATAATGTAAGTTAAATCATGTGACATGGTTGTTGAAATTAGTAACATATCAAAAAATTATGAAAAATGATTAAATGTGAGTTATTTTGATGATGTGTTTGTAATGAAAAACCAGCCAAGACAATGTCTTAAAGTTATTATTTTAGACAGGTGAGCGATAATGTGGGTTAAATTGTCGAAATGTGTAAGAATCCAAGAATTATGGGATTCAACGAGATACGTCAACATATATACTTACAGATTACCAGGAGTCACCCTGGTTCAATGAGATACATGACAATGTATGCAAGCAGAATACATGGTCACCTGGGATGTAATGAGATAGATGCAAATATATACTAGCAGAATACTTGGCGTTGCCTTGGATTGAATTAGATTGATTGAAATATATACTAACAGAATACCTTGCGTCGCCCAGGATTTCATGAGATTGATTGAGATATATACTAGCAAAACACCCAGCGTTGCCCGGGATTGAATGAATTAGGTGAGAATATATATTAGCAAAATACTTGGCATCGCTTGGGATTTGATGAGATAAATGTGTTGCATATTACCTGTCCTTGCATATACATGCTGTAAATTACCTACCCTAGGTAAGATACAATTATTTCATATGTGTAATACCCGTCTTATGTAGGTAAAATATTCTTTTGCTCGAAATAGCAAATGATACATAAACATACAAAATTCCTCTCTCATAAGAATAATAAATATATTACAAAACCAAATTCAATTTTTTCATTGTGTATACGGTCCCGAGCAACGCCGGGTAGCCCCGCTAGTTTTCATATAAAACAGTGATTTTTATAACGTTCTGATTCTCAGAGTTGGTACACTTTTCTGTTATTTCTACACAGCTCTAATCGGTGAGTATATGTTTCCACGATTGACGGACACGTGTCTAATCTTCTTTCATTCTAACAGTGTAACTCCCTAACTGAATGACTCAACTGTCATGTGTTCTGTCCATATATTATCTCTCTCTCTCTCTCTCTCTCTCTCTCTCTCTCTCTCTCTCTCTCTGTGTTCATTAAACTGACGTCACACAACCAGGCCAGTCATTATTGTCTAGGTCATCCCATTGCTTATGAAATTAAATTTCAAATTTATTTATTGAGAGTTGTGAGCTTCCTGTCCCGAGTTTTAGCAAATCACTCGATGATCAGGTGTCATCACTAACGTCTAGACTTGCGGTACGCGGGTTTAAAATATTTTTATAATTTCAGCCTGGCAACAACCCATCGTCCAATCAAATTAACCCTTTCGAAAGGTGAATACAATGGGAATTTTTATTTTCTAGCAAGAGTCTTTATTCAACCTTTGACAAGAAAGGATTGGATTGATCCCGGCTAACCGACGTGAAAGGCGAATAGAAAAACATGGGAATTTTTATTGTCTATTGTCTGGAAACAGCCTTCGAAAGGAAAGGATTGTATCGACCCCGGCTAACTGACGTGAAAGGCGAAAAAATGGAATTTTTATTTCTATAGAAACACTCTTGAAAGAGAGGACTAATAAAAGCAACCGAATAGAATTCACTCTTCTTATGAAAAAGAAATGTTTTAAGATGAATAATGTAATTAATTATTATACAGCTTCAATGTGAGATCACTGTTTTTGTGACAAATTTGAAATATTCAACTGTACCCCATTTACTCAAAAGAGAACAAAGCTTTTTAAAAATTATTAAAATTTCCACAGTCCGTAAAATATAAAGATGTTCATATCTTCTAAAAAAACAAAGCAAAGGTCATCTTCAGAAGCATAAGTGAAAATATCGATAGTGTTTTGAGAAAATGCATCTTCATCTTTTGACCCCTATTAGACAATTTTTGTTTTTGTTGAGTATGAAAAACAGGTCTTCAAATTTTTATTGTCTAGCCTCAACCTCATGATCCAAGTCAATATTTAGTTTTTGTTTGCTCTTTATATAATATTATAATTATACAATAAAGTCCAACATCGTGCTTTTAAATTCTTTTAAAATGGAGAAACAACTTTATTTGTTTATATGATCATAAGTAAATTTTCAACTGGAAAATAAATTTTCTTAATTCATTTTTTCACAAAAATATAATATTGTTCCATTTATTGCTGTTCCTAATTATATAAAAAAAAATGCAAAAACATTGACTGATTTTGTTTTCTTTTTTCATTGTTGTATGATTTAGTCTTTTTTAAAAAACTATTATGAAAGACGGGATCTTTCTGATGAAAATCCTTTTTTCTAGTGTCAGTGACTTCCTTTTTGTAGTTTTTATAAAAACTTGTATATTAAAAAATCCACAATATCTTTTAGTTAATGTTTGTTGTAACAATAGTAAATCTACAAATCGATAATTTTGAAAACACTCTGCAAAAGTCCTTTTTGAAAATCCAATGTTCCCAATCTGAAAGTAAAATTGGTCATAGTGACCTAATTTAGAGAGCCAGGAAGAGTTCATTCAGTGACAAAATAGGATAGATCACCATAAAACTTCTAAAAGGAAGACTTAATTAGGTTGTCGGTATTTACCAAAAATAAGTTTGTTTGCTTGTTCAAACAAACTTATTCTTGGTAATATTCTCAAACAAATGCATGTTGTATTGTTTTGACATTTGATTGCAAAGGCATTTGCTTTCTATTCACATTTTAGTACAAACACGTTTTGCAGTCTCTCACATTTCGCATTTTCATAAAGATGCATTTTGCAATTCTTCTTATATTTTAAAAAAATATATTTATTTTGCTATTTTCTTCATACTTACTACAAGTATATTTATTATTATTTCAAAATATTAATACAAGTCTATTTTCCATTCTGTTAATATTTTATTACAAATTTTGTATTTTGATCACATTTTAATACAAATGTGATTTACATTCTTTTCGAATTTTAATAAAAATGCATTTTGCACTTTTATGAAAATGCATCTTAATTTTAATTTCAATGCATATTGCATTCTCGCGTCATTTTACTAAAGATGTATTTTGGATTACTTTCGGATTTTCAGAAAAATACGTTTTAAATTCTTTTCAGATTTTGATATAAATGTTTTTCACATTCTTTTAATACAAATGCAGTTTCTATTTAAATGTTCACATGCAAATGCATTTTGCATTCTTTTCATATTTTAATACAAACGTATGTTGAATTTTTTAACATTTTTATGCAACCAAATTCTGTATTCGTTTCACATTTTCATATGAAAGTATTTGGAATTTTTTCACATTTTAATAAAAAAAAAAAACCTGCATTCTTTTCACATCAAATATGAATTACTTTCACATTTTCACAAATGCATGTTGCATTGTTTCCTATTTTATACAAATAAATGTTGAATTCTATCCACATATTAATACAAATGCATTTGATATGTAGTTTAATATATTTTGCATTCTTATCACATTTAAATACAAATGTTTTTTTATTATTTTAATACTTTATTACAAATGCATTTGCTTTACTTTTACATTGAAATATTAGTGTTTTTTGCATTATTGTTACATTTTATACAAATATAATTTGCATTCCTTTCGCATTTGTATACAACTATATACTTCTATCTTTTACATTCTATACAAATGTATTATGTAGTCTTTTCACATTTTAATAAATGTGCAATCTGTCATATTTTAATACAAATGCAAATGTCTAATCGTTCAGATTTCAATGCAGTAGTATTTTCTATTAGTTTTAAGGAATACATTTTTACTTCTTTTCATATTTCAATAGAAATTATTTGTGCACTCGTTGACCATATTTATACAAATACAGTTTGCATATTTCTCACATTTTAATACAAAGCATATTACATTTTACTTATATTTCATACAGATCCATTTTGCATTCTTTTTACATTTTTTAAAGAAAATGTATTTTGCATTTTCTTATCTAAATTTTTTTAATTATTTTCACATTTAAAGTTACTCGTGCATTTTGCATTCTTTCAAATTTTAATACAATTTCGTTTTACATTCCTTTTACATTTAAATACAAATGCATTTTGTATTCTTTTCACATGATGATCAACAGATGCATTTTGCTTTCCATTTGCGCATTCACAGCCAACGCACATTCACATGCGCATTGGCTGTGAATGCGTCCACGTGATCGTTAAGTTCACGGCACTCCATTATTTGTCTTATTCTCCTGCATCACAGCCATCAACAGAATAAACCTGAGTCTTTCTTTCGGGTAAGACACGAGCCTTGTCATCCATGCTCGAAGTTCCTAATCATACTCTGATCAGATTTCTGCAGACACTCAATATTCGGGCACTCCATTACAAAGTCCTTAAGGTGCGCGGTCATCTACTGATTTCCATACCGTAATCCACGCCCGTCTCTATTGGTAAAGTTAGGTTCATAGATAGAGATGGCCGCACACTTTATTATCGCCGATCCGAACTGCGCCTGTAGGTGCAATGCTTTTATCGCATCGGTTCTTAACAACAGATGAAACTGCAGTGGTTTACTATGCACTATCAGCACGTTGATCATCATGTGGTCGCTTTTGTTTGTGGAAATGGTGACTACTTCCCTGCCGCAGTATGCACGGGACTCGCCTCCTATCAGCATGATGTCCACCTTTCTCATTTTTCAGAATCGATATTGATTCACATCTACTATTGTATGCGAGCATTCTGAGTCGATTAACGCCAAATACCGCATTCCATCAGTGTAGAAGATAATCTCTAAATAGAGCTGGTAACACCTCGAAAGAGAATAGTCCTTTATCTTCAGCAGGAACTTGAATTCGGGTTCAGCACTGTTCGAAGATTGGATTAATTACAGCCATTTGAATGAGGTTATTATGATGCCTTCGGATGAAAGATTATATTCTCGACGAGAGCCGACATTACACAAGTTCATAAGAAATGTTCATTTGAAAGAAAAGTCATTAATGACAGGTCAATAATTCTGATCTTAAAAAGGCACTGGGAGACAAATAATAATAACTTAGCCTAATTATTTAAGCTTTAAAATAAAGTCTCAAGGAGACGAAGAGTAAAGGCACCCAAGTACCTCATATCCAAAGAGAGTTGGGTTCCATGTTTCTTCTCCGACTGCTTGTCTGGAACTGCATGAAAAAAGAAACGGCATTCAAAGGCCAGCCATTGCTCGATGATTAAAATCTCGACTAATATGATTAGTCTAAACAAAGACAGTGGTGGTCAATCAGCCAATGTGTGACCCCATCCTGGTCGCAGGTCACCAAAGTATGACCCAATGATCGTCCAAGTCACTCTCTTGGTCAACAGCAACTAGATATGACTTCTTCGTGTGGCAGTACCCCGTTGGTCACGTTGGTTGGTCTTCAATTCATGGCCGGGTGTTCGTCGAGGCTTCTCGCGTCAGGGTTGATATGCCGTCGCCTCGCTGGTCTGTTGTATGCTAGAAGAAAAGCAATTCCATGCACAAAAGAAAACAACTCAGTTCTTCTAGTCTACTGATTAATTTCCAGGAAAATGTTATTCATATATATAATTATATACAATTGTCTTTACAGTACAATATGTTCAATAATGTCTGATTCCACTGAGTAGATTTCACTTTTCTCTTCAGTACAGCGGTGAGGTTGGCGTGGCAAAAGAAGGAGGGGGACTCCCTACAAGTTACTCTGTCTCAAACTCGCTGTTGTTTTTGACTGTGCACTCCATTAATATTCAAGGGGGGATGAAACCGGAGTTGTTCTCTGGACTAATCATACTCAACAACATCACCCCAGAGGAAAGTCCCCCCCCATGAGTGCACTCGTGGATCTGCAAATGTTCTCATGACCCAATAGGATCACTCCTGTGATCCTTAGGTTGACGCGTTGCACTTGAATTATAAACATTTCTCCAGAACCCTGAGTCATTATCTGTTTTGGAGTACAAACTTCAAAAATGACATTGTTTCTCGATTTTCATAAAAATGACAGTCACAAATCCTAATCTTTTCTCTCAGCAAAGTTTTTCGCTGTCACCCGGGCACACTGATGATAATTAAAAGAACAAAAGAATCATATCGCCCCGGCTTTCTCCAGTACTTTGGGAGTCTCAGCCTCCCTCCAGTGGGGAGATCAACCGCTCCCTGGGACAAATGAGAGGCCTGCTTATAATTGTAGAATTTTTCACAAGACCTATTGTTTGTCTAGATTGATGTTCGGGCTAAATTTTGCTCCAAAAATTTTGAAAACTGTGCTCATTGGACAGAATACAGATTCGTATGACATTTTGTTAATAAATCAGTAGTGTCAGCGGTGGAATTTTTATGTCATTTTGACAAGTTTGAAGTGAGAAACAGCATTGGTTTTCCGGTTCAATACGAACAGTGCAGGAAAATTAATATTTAGAAGAGGAAAAGACCTGCCAGCGATGGATGGTGAAATGAGTAGGAGCGAACTGTTTTCATCTGTGGAAAACTTATGGGCCACTGTCCAATATCCGGATGATTTAGAACCACCTGCAGCTATTTAAAAAGAAAAGCAGGGGGGATTGATTAGGAAGATATAGTAAATGGTCAACGTGTTACAAGGATTCGTGGAAGAAAGAGACCGGCTCGAGGGAGATGGCATGTTCCCAAATTAGAAAAAAAAAAACATTGTTTTATGTGTGTGTTGAAATTGATCATGTGATAATCGTGGATGCAGCATGGTTAAGAAAGGAATGATATTATAATCACACTGGTGAGTTGGAAGCTACGGTAAATGGTGTGTGAATCTTGCATTGAAATGTGATCTTTTTTTACATAGGCATCACTACTTATCAAGGCCAAGAGGCCACTCGAGGATAAGGGTTAAAGAGTGTACAGTAGAAATTGGACAATATAGTAATTGTTAGTAATGGAAATTCGATAAATTTGTTAACTTATATGGAACGGTTCATCAAAAACTTGTTTACGTTGGACTTGAAGACAACCATATTGTAGTCAGCCGGAAAGCAGGGAAACGGAAGACAATTCCATAGGCGTGTAGTTCTAAGAAAGAAGCTTTGTTCATGGAATCTACGTTTAGGTTTAAGTATAGATAAAGAGTGGGGAAAATTGTTGATAATGTTTTCTGCTAGACGGGTGTTTCTTGTGAAAGTTTAGCGAGGGGGGGGCATAGATTGGAGGTCAGTCGAGCACTTGCCATGAAAATAACGATAAAGCAGAGACAGACTCGCAACATATCTTCTGTGAGAAAGAGGTTGCAGGGAAGAGAATAGGACATCCCCTACGAGGCTACAAAGTCTATTTTGAACTCTATCAAAGCAGGATAAGTCCTTTCTAGCAGCTCCTGCCCAGATGTGGCAACATTACTCCATCCTTGGACGCACCTTGCTTTTATATAGATAGAGAATTGCATCAGCAGTGAGATATCTATTGGATCAATAGAAGGATCCCATCATTTTTCCAGCGGCCTTGGCAACGGATTTAATGTATGTGTTCCATTTCAAAGCAGGATTAACGGTCAAGCCCAGAAGCTTGTCAAAACATAAGGCCTCCCAAAGACGAGAGCCATTCATTTCAATTGATGTCAGATGGGGATCAGAGCGTTGATGATGTAAAGATAAAAGCTTGGTTTTAGATGCATTAACGTAACAAGCCACCTCTTTCCCCATTGTACCACTTGCTCAAGATCAGAGGAGAGAAAATTGGAGAGAACTTGGTCGTTTACGGTCTTAGATGTGCTACCATAGATAGTAGTGTCATCAGCATAAATGTCTATGAATGATGTAAGGATGTGATTTGGAAGATCATTAATGTAGATCAGGAATAGAGTTGGGCCCAGGATGGACCCCTGAGGGACATACTGAGAGCTTCTGATTTCTGCCCATCAACCACTACTTTTATGAACCTATCTGAATGAAATCGAGATTCAATCTGATTCAGTTACTGTTCATTGCTGGGTTCATTTTATGATAATTGATGAGAAAAAGAACCCAAACAAAAGGATCAGCAGAATGGCTTATCCTACCACATTTATGGATTCTCAGAGAAATGATTGATGAGTTCGACGTAAAGTTAAGTGTAACATTTATGCCCTCTAGCAAAAATAAGGCCGAAATAATGACCAAGGTGGAGACGAGTTTGCTTGAACTAGAGAGAACGATTGCTGTGTTGAATAAGATAAAATGAAGTAATTGCACGATCACCACGTATGAGTAGAAAAAAAACGTTTTATCTAGTGCAGAAGGTATATCCGAAGTGACGAGGAATAGTCTGCAAAAGATAGTCAGAAATTGTGATCAATGTTAGACGATCGACTCGCCACATTCATGAACAATGGGAGGTCTAAGTGGCCGTCGATTGGGCGCGGGTGCCTATTGAGGTCACATACTTCAAAGGCGGAATATACCTATCTTATGTAGATTGTGGCTCAGGGAGATGTATCATTTGGAGAGATTCCAGCAGAAACAGCGGACATCATTGCAAAAGAATTGGAAAATATATTTTTAGCATAAACCTGTCAAAAAGTGCTGATGAACAATGGAACAGCGGAATATTTCGAAGGATGTTAGATAAGCAGAATATCAGGCAGTATTATAACAGTATTATAACAGTATTATAACAGTATTATAACAGTATTATAAAATAGCTTATCGGCCGAGTAGAAATAGTATGGTAGAACGGAACTTTAGAACTATAAAAGCCAAGTGAGAGAGAATATCACCTTCAGTTTGGTTCAATATGACATGTAAATCTGGGTGGGTTGAGGAAATAGGACCGCATAGGACGATATTTAAGTACAAATGGCAACACCCTAGAGTTAGACTTTTTGCAGAAAAATCTAATGAGCCAGAAACTATACGACTTGAGGAAGTGTTGGTTAAACAGCCTGAGCCAGCTGCACAGCAAAATGGACAAAAGTTACTGGGACACAGTTACATAATAATATCGAGGTGGATGGTGTACCAAGACATCTTGACATTACGATGATTGGGAGATATCCAGAAAACAAGGAAGATAATGAGTAACAGAAAGCCGAACATGAAACACTGAAGATCCCAAAGAGTTTGAAGTCCGCCGAGATGGTTGGATGACTACTTAACATGAATGATTCAAGAGATCGGGGGGATTAAATGCCTTAAAAATTGGGTGTAAATCTTTTCTCTCGTAGTATTCAGTGCAAACAAAAAGAATGCAAAAAAGAAGAAAAAATGGCTGCTGCATTTTTTATAAGAGCAGTTCAACTCTTATCGTATCTGACTGTTTCTCGTTGCACACTGGATAACGTTTTGCTCCATTGTAGTGCTATTGCCCATATCGCATCTGAATAGCATTTCGTTCACTTTTATTTTTGTTGTCTCTTAATCTCCCTTAAACTATGGCCATTAGTCACTTAAATAGAACTCCCGGCGGTGGGAGGGGTGCTTTAAGAGCGTTTATCTTACATTTCTCGCCTTTTTCAAGGGTTAGTAATATAAAACGGGTTCGATTCACATGTGACTACTATTTGAACCTGCAAATATTCCTTACCTATGAGCCATTAAACATTAAATACCATAATACCTAGAAGCTGATAAAAAAAAAACTTTTCATTTTGTGTTGCAGGGAGACGTCCAGCATGTTAGATATAGGAGAGGGATACTTGACATTAACATGTCTAAAAAAATCCATCATTACCAAACACAAACAGTCGTGTTCTCGAGCACCTGAAACCTACAATCAGTGATTCTATTCAATCAAAAGAACAATTAAGAATCCCCTAATAGTTTATCCTCAGAAATTTGTTGGTCCTCCCCCACCACCACCACTCAAAATAAACGTCCAAGACTCTTGAAGATTATGAAAAACTAACACCACTTGCGAATCCTTGCAAAACAATGGATCGTGGTAACCACAAAAAAGTTCTCCCCTACCCTAAATATTTCGATAGAATTTTCTTAAAGGAGAAAGCATTGAGAATAAAAAGTAACAGGGGCCCGAGGGGGGGATAGAAAATATAGGGAGCTGCTGAAATTGAGAAGACCGGAATAAAAAGGAATAAGAAAAGAAGATCTTGTCTTCAACCTCAAAACTCTCCCTCGTTAAAGATAGCATATCCCCACAAAGACTGCACCATTCCCAAGTTAAATCTTTCCTGCCTAAACGAGATTACGAGTGACACCCTTTAAATCAGCCTCTTAAGTTGACACTCTTTCCATAGACCTTCCCCATTCTTCACTCCTTGCAACACTCCCAAAAATACGCCGCCCACTTTTCAATGCAATCCATACCACTCAAAAATGTCAGAGAAACCCCTATTTGCCTTTTATTTTTCAGAGAAAAAACAGAGACAAAAAGAACTAGCAATCTCATTGCGATGATGACAGTGATTAAAAATGACGTATCGAGCCCTGAAAACTTTCCAAGCACAAAAACATTTCAGTTTTAAAACTAGGAAAAAAACAAAGGGTCAGGGGAGGCAAACATCTTGTCATTAAATGGGCTGGTAAACAGCAAAACAAAATAAACCAAATACAATACGCAAAAGTCCAGCTAGAATTCGTAACTGACAACTTTATCTCTCAACTTCCAGCACGTCTCTCTCCACTGCCTCTGCCAACAGACATTTTATCAGAAAACTGACCCCATTACATTTGCATACGTGTGCAGTGGAAGATTAGATCTTGTGAGATTCCACGAGATTACACCTTATTAATCTATGGCTGCCATCTTTAATTTCTCTTTCTCTCAGATCCCATCTGAAGGTAAGTTGTATGATCGCACGACACACACACGGGGGGGGGGCTTTCCTCTTTGATTATTACATTCAACTCTACACTCCCCCACTGGTCTCCAGACCACACATGTGGCATGGTGGACGCGGTCATTTGTTGCGGGCACTCTTATGAAGGGGGATTGGCTGGACTACTTTATCTTCATTGGAGCTCTCAGAAGATGTGTCAGAACCATTAGCACCAGCGTTAGGGCGTACAGTCATACCATCAGGATGGACTTCTTCATCATCATCAGAGCTCTCAGAAGGGGTGCTGGAACTATCGGCGTCAGTGTTGGGGTTCACAGTTGTACCATCGCGGGGAATAGGACGGATCTACAGGTCATCGTTGGACGATTCACCATCACTGCTACTCGCCAACTGGTTCGTATTCAGGGCAGGCCGGATATCCTTCATATGGCGTGGAGTACCATTGACTAGCACGGCTTGCTCACTGATGATGCCAGTGATTCGCCTTCTTTGAAAGCTGCTGGTGCATCAATTATTGGGAGGCTTCACTCAAACAGTGTCCGCTAACTCATATGGCCCTCGTGTTTTCTGTCGATCAGGCAGACAGGCTTCAATGTCCTTGATGCGCACTTGATAGCAATGGATCGCATTGGTGAGTGCACTTGCAGCAGTCATGCCATCCTTTGAAGTTGCATTATATCTATAGACCGCCTCTGTGATCGCGCATTGTTTTCTTGCTGCGATCCTCTTCACGCTTCGATGGCACTGCTCTGCTATGCCGTTGCCACTTGGTACATATGCACATCTGTGTCTGAGTTGGATCCCCCACTCGTCTACGAAACGTCTTAATTCCCCACTGCAGAAGGCCGTGTCATTGTCTGTGAGCACCTCTCATAAAATATGGACTCCAATTCACAGATTACACTGAAGGAATCCTATCTTATTAACGGGTGCCAGATTGCAAACCTTGTCGGTCCACGATCGATCAGGGTGAGGAAGTGCTGGCTGCCATAGTGGGTTATGTCCATACATGGTAGGCTTCAAGTCGTGCTTACTCCCAGCTGACCTTTCCGCCATCTGGCCGGGGTGGGGTCGATTGACTGGCATGTTTGGCATTCCCTGACTACTGCTTTCACTGCACTTTTGGACGCTGACGGATTAGACAACTGCACAAAATAACATGTCTGTCTCACTCCAGGGTGTCCACTGAGGTGGTGTATCTTTCTGATTTCATCCGCCACCTCAATAGAGGCGGCACATAATGGTACTGGCTCAGCTTTCTTCTTCATAGTGTCATACCATCTCTGTGGCACCCGAGTGAGCCTATCAGCAAAGTTGCAATTTGAAGTGACCAGTACCGCATCCACAGACAGGTTGTACTCTGTTACCAGCTTTTTATGGTCTCCAACCTTCATCTGATCAGCATCCTGCTGGCTGCATTAGTGCGCACCCTAGTCTTGCCTGTCAGTGTGTCTGATATCCAGTGGTACATGCATAGTGAATCTGTGTGTATGCATAATTTCCTGACTTTCCACTAGAGTGCCAGGTTGATACCTTTTATCACCGCATCGAGCTCTGCCAGGTTGATATGAGCAGCATCACTCGCCGGTCGCAATCAGCAAGTATCCTCAATCACAGCACCATTCTTCTCCAACAGCACACAAATTGCCAGAAAGCTCGCATCCACCCACACATTCAGTTTGTCTGCCTGCACGCACCAGTCTCCTTTAGCGGAGTCATCCTGCTTTACCCTTGCGGTGGTCTCCTTCACCATGCAAACCAACAGATCGTCGGCTGTTTCATCATCCCAGCCTTTGGTGACTGCGTTTGCTCTCCTTTTTATGATGCCTGTTGCCACGCAAGTCCATCCGCACACTGGTAGGTGCCCCACAAGTTTTCCACACAGGGAGAATAATGCTCGCCTCGTGAAGACATAGGGCACTTCAGGAACTGCAGTTCCGCGCCTCCATTTCAAAGTTCCTCGTTCCTGCTGAATGTTCTGGCCCAAGACACGAACGCCATTCACGTTCTGGATCCTTGCATGTCAAACCAAACTCAGCCAGTTTGGCCCTCACACATGACGATGACACAATGTCTTCGTTCATATATATGTCATCAAGGTACGCCGATGTCCCATCTTTTATTGTCTCTTCCTGTGACAACACAGTGTTAATAATGGTCTTCATTATTTGGGATGCCACGTTGAGCCCAAAGCCTAGTCTGGTAAGGCAGTACCTCCTGCCAGCAAACACCACCATCTGAAATAGCCACATTGTTTCACTGATTCGGACCTGCTTTTCTTAGATCCAGACGGGACACATTGGAACCCTGCTGGCGCCACTCGTAACTTGCTGGCACAAACGTCAGCATCTGCTGTGAACGCATCAATATGCACATTCAGTTCACGATAGTCCATCACTGGCTTCACCTTTGCTTTGTTGTGCTAAGCGACAGCCATCAGCAGAATCAGGCCTTTGGGAGGTCCAAGTTTCTCATAGGAGTAGGGAATCAACCAGCCATCCTTGATCCAATCACGAAGTTCCTCTTCATATGCAGGCCTCATTTGGTCGGGCACATGGTACTCTGTTACCTCATTTTGCAGTTTGGCTGGTTCCTGGTTTTCCGACCACTTCCAAGCGGCTGTCTTGGTCTTCTGCTCCTGGTCAAACTTGACAATAAAGTCTGGCTGATCAATCTTCAAAGCAGCACACACTGGAACCTTCTCCTGAAACTGTATCGCCCCTGTCTGCGTTATGTGAGCACCAGGGCTCTGATGGCATCATAGCCTAGGAGTAGGTCAAAGCTGAGCGGTTTCTCGAATACTACCAGCGCTTTGATGTTAGCTGAATTTCCAGTTTTAGTGTGAATGTTCACAGTGCCCACCCCGCAACATGTCCGCGTCGCTCCACTGAGGGTAGTTAATCTAGTAGTCTTCTTCTTCCAAGTGCGGCAGAAGCCCGCACTCACTACGGTGCGAGAGCACCCAGAGTCGAAGAGTGCTGAGCACAATGTTCCATTGACATAGACCTGAATGGTCGGAAGCACCTCGTCTAATTTCTGTTTGGGGAAGAGGTCGACGCTGGCACCTTGTCCCCGACCCCGTTTCCAGAACAATCCCGGGCCATATGTCTTATTACATCGGTAGCAGCGAATAGCTGTCAGTCATCACCAGCAGTTCTTCGCAATGTGGCCCTGGTCATTACGCCTATAACACATGACTTCACTGCACAGGACGGGCCCCTGGGACAGTCTAGCAGCAAATACCGGGTCTCCCATCTCATAAGTATTCTTTATCACAGTCCTGGTCCGGTCTACCAGGTCGTTAAGGGACAATGAAGCTGTGCTTGAGCCAGCCCGCAGGAGTTGCTTTGCTCCAGTTGGGAGCCCTGCCAAAAATTTGCATGCCAAAGCCCGCTCAGGCAGCCCACCAAACAACACTGTAAATTTCGTCAGCTCGACCAAATAAACGTCGACAGTTTCACCAGGATGCAAGGTTCTTGCCTCAAATCGCTCTCAAGCAGTGATGGGGTCGATAGCGAACGCCTTGTATAATTTCGCCTTGATCCTTTAATAATCCTGTTTTTCCTCAGGACTAAGCTTTTGATATACTGCGAAAGCCCCGCCAGACAGACGTAAAGAAACCACATGTTCAATGTTCTTCACACTAGACAACAGGCAATATAGTTCCACCTTCTCCACCCAGTCAAGTACCAGGGTTGAGCCATCGAATTCCGGTATTAATTTAAGGTCGAATTTGTCCCCTATTATGCTGAAATAGCTTGCCGTTAAATGGGCTATAAACAGCAAAACAAAATAAACCAGTTTTAAAACTAGGAAAAAAATAAAGGGCGTATGGGTCAAGGGAGGCAAACATCTTGTCATTAAATGGGCTGGTAAACAGCAAAACAAAATAAACCAAATACAATGCGCAAAAGTCCAGCTAGAATTCGTCACTGACAACTTTCTCTCTCAACTTCTAGCACGTCTCTCTCCACTGCCTCTGCCAACAGACATTTTATCAGAAAACTGACCCCATTCCATTTGTATACATGTGCAGTGGAAGATGAGATCTCGTGAGATTCCACGAGACTACACCTTATTAATCTATGGCTGCCATCTTTAATTTCTCTTTCTCTCAGATCCCATCCGAAAGTAAGTTGTATGATCGCACGACACACACACACGGGGGCGCTTTCCTCTTTGATTATTACATTTAACTCTACACATCTTCTCTCGCATCTTTAATGATAAGAAGTTAATCGAATTTTTAAAAATTGTATTAGACGGTTGCATTCATCACTTTATAGAGTAATTAAACTAATGTCCCTCTTAGACATCGAGGTGGGGGTCACCAGGCGATCTCATTACCACTGAAATGGGGCAGAGTTCTCTGGAAACAGCTGCCAATGTCTTAAAACCGGTCATGTTCGCTTAAGATACCTAATTCTAAGCTACCATGATGGCACTCAGATTAGCTAGTTAAAATGTCCAAGGAACATCTCTCGTAAATTTCAAGTTGAACGTGAACTTGAACGCCTGTGCGTATAGGATATTACCGATATACAGGACATGTCATTTGGATTTATTAGGGTTTATGGGCCCAATAACTGAACTAAGCGAGTTGGCTGTTTTTTGGTGGATCGGGCCCTTTGTGAATACTGTTTGTCGGATTGTTTTAGCAGGAAACTGAAATGCGGTCCTGGATCCAATTTAGATCAGATCTTAGACGGTCAGAGATGTAAAACCATTTCGGACTTCAAGAAACAGCTTTTACTAATTATACAGTAGTAACTGACATAAACCACACTTAGTAATAAGCGGTAGAAAGTTTTTATGTCTTTCGTTGCCGACTATAGGCGACGACTCAACCTTAATTCTAGGACAGCGAAAGCAACACCAGAAACTAGATTAGATTGGTCGGTAGATAAGGGAAATATCAATTACTTTACTAAAGTTAAGGCTGAACTGAACAGATTAGACTAGGTTAAAACGAGTGCCAAATGAGGCAAGAAAAATGGCCGTTTCATTGCGTGTCCACGTCCACGATCCATTGATCGACACGCCCCCATGTTTCACATTGCCTGGCGGATGTACTGTGACCACAATTAACGGGATTTGAGAGAGTTTTAGCCCTCATTTTTAGAAACATTTAACCAAGGTGCTAGGCCTGACAATGTCTCAGTTTAATGCCTATTTAGTCGACTTTTCTCATCTGGAGGTGAGCGAAGCAGTTAAGTGCGAAGGGTGTATAAAAAGGGAATAAGTCCTAAAGGCTCTGAAACGGGCAGGGCTTGATATCCTGGGATCGATGACCTGCCTACAAATTATATTTAAAGTTGTAACCCATTTTTGTTTCCTTGTTGTACAAATCTATATGTATATAAACGGATTGTACAGTACTTCACCAATGTTATCATTAAATGGATTCGTAAAGAAACAAAAGATGGGGGATAGTATAGGAAATTTCCTGTCCTTAATGATGTCAAACACAGTAAAACATTTGGGTTAATATCTTAACCAACCGTTTGCAATTTGTCTTGCATCGCCTAATAGGTCTCGAGCAGTCTTGTGGCGTTAAGCTCCGGATGATCCAGGATAATTTGCACATGGTTCCCCTGATCATAAAGTCGACACTGAAACCGCATTGATTAATTTAGATCAGTCCAAAGCATTCGATATGGTCGATTATAGATTGTATTTTCTTCGGCCGGATTTGGTTCGCAGTTTCGCTCCTGGATTCGTCCATTTAATGCAAACTCCAATGTGATTGTAGAGGTAACTAGTTTGAGATCGAATTCTTAAAATTTCTCTTGATCTATTCGTGTGATAAACATGAGCGGAAGCGTTCAATAATTGTATGCCTACCTACGGCGGAGATGAGTTCGTCCAAGGGCTATAAAAAGTCACTACCAGAATCATTCTGGAAGTAACTGCCAAGATCTGGTAACGTGTCATGTTGAGTCATTCCATTCGAGATCGTATCGAATCGTCGAAGGTGTTCAGGTTCGAATCAATGGAATTATTAGGGATCGTGTTGTATGGAATCATCAGAGGTTTTCGGGTTCGAATCGACGGCGTAGTATTTACCCACTGACTACTCTCCTATTTTATTTAGACTGGTGTAAACATAACACTGAGTTATGTATCCTTAACCCGAGCTCTCCAGGAAGGAGAGAGAAAAGGGGACTGTCATGGTGGACCCAATAAAGGTACACATGTACGTCGCTTATCGAGGCTAACTACTGTGTCTTGTTGTCTTTCCCTTATGAGTGAAGTCCTTCCCTCTTAATTATACATGGTGTCAGGAGTCGGATAAAAACAAAAATAACGAAACAAAGGAAAAATACAACGACCCATCCTAAAAATAAAACATGAAAATACGTATGAATGATGAAGGACGCGCCCTCACCACGGGGTAAACTTTTTTCGTTTCTTTGTTTGTTTTGTTTTTAATATCCAGTCAGTATACATATTCAATACTTTTTGACACTCTAGTTAAACACAAATATGTCTAACCCAAACGAAGCTTCACCAAAAGATGCCGAAATCGACCCAATTTCTTTCATGTTACAAATGCAACAACAACAACTCACCATGCAAGAACAGATGACGAACCTCATGGCACGCCTTCTGCCCACCGGGCAACACGACCCCACCCCATTGTCGCGCCATTTACGGGTGAAGCCCGAGCGACCAGTAATAGAACCTGACTCGTCAGACAATAAATGGATCATTTTTAAGGATGCATGGCTTCGTTATAAGGAGATGACACAACTTAACGACCCCACAGAAATCCGGAATGAGTTACGATCTGCATGCAATTCATCTGTCAATGAGATGTTATTCAATTTTATTGGTCCGGATGCCCTGCATAATGCTACAGAGGAGCAGCTGCTGGAATATATTAAATCCGTTGCCGTGAAAACCGTCCATCCCGAGGTATACCGTCAGCAGTTCTTTGTAATGAGGCAAAGTGATGGGGAGACTATCACATCCTTTATTTCCCGGTTGAAATCACAAGCGATGCTCTGCGCTTTCAATTGTGGCAACCAGCAATGTACAATGTCATTTTCCGAAGACATGATCAAATCTCAAATCATTGCCGGATTACAGGACACCTCCCACCAGAGCAAAATTTTAGCAGAGATTACGTCCCTGCCAACTCTAAATGACTTAACTAGACGTCTCTTGACTCTAGAATCTACCGCCAGAGCATCAAATCACTTCCGACCAGCAGAGATCACACAAGTGGCCCAATTTAAATCTGCGTCATCAAGAAAGTTTCCACCACCAGACAAGACCAAAAATGATAATGGCAAATGCAAAGGTTGTGGACACAAGGCACACCCAAAAGGATGAAGACAATGCCCCGCTTGGGGCAAATCATGCCACAAATGTGGCAAAGAGAACCACTTCTCAACCACATGCCATGGCACAGCATCGTCAAATGCCATAATGGCAGACTACTCAAATGACAGCCAAGATGAAGATTCTTCGTTCATATCGACAATGACTGTGCAACCTAAATGACTAGAGGAAGAAGAGGGGATCCCGCATGGGTCATGGACCAACAACAAGTTCACACCAAGCCGACCAGAGCCACCTCCATTTTTCAATGTTACTATCACATTAGATACAAAGGCCCACCAACATCTCGGACGATTCAGACATATAAATATGAAACACCAACCCGTCCAATTACTCGCTTTGGCAGACACAGGAGCTCAGACAAGTACAGCTGGTGTGGACTTATTGAACAATCTGGGGTGCACTTCTGAACATCTGCTGCGCGCCAGACATCGGTTACGTGCCGTTAATGATGACAACCTGCCCATTAAGGGGGCCTTAATTGCCACAATGTCACTCGGTAAGGCAACATGTTCGGAGGTGATATACATCAGCCCAAGGGTTAAGGGCCTGTATATATCACAAACGGCCCTGAAAAAACTCAAAATTATCAACGACGACTTTCCAGCACAAATTAATAGTCTGGTAGCTACAACGAAGATGGACCACAAACCAACTGACCGAATGTTAGCCCCATGCGGATGCCCATACAGATCACCATGCCCACCACTGCCAGACAAGCTCCCGTTTCCTGCCACACCGGAATATCGAGGAGAGATAGAGAGCTGGATCAAATGCTATTTTGCCAGCAGTGCATTTAATACATGTATACACCAGAAATTGCAGACCATGACCGGAGAACCGCTTACTATCACATTCCTCGACAACCACCAACCTAAGGCTGTTCACAAACCAATCCCTGTCCCTCACCACTGGAAAGAAGCTGTCAAATCCCAGCTTGATGCAGACGTAGCACTGAACATCATTGAACCAGTGCCAGCAGGGACACCAACGACATGGTGTTCGAGAATGATCACCGTGCCCAAAAAAGACAGCAGCCCACGTAGAACGGTCGACCTCCAAAATTTAAATGCAATGACAAGACGAGAAACACAACACACACACACACACCCCATTCAATCTTGTCAATACGATACCCCCAGGAAAAAAGAAAACTATTCTGGATGCCTGGAACGGATATCACAGTGTTCCTCTGGCTGTAAAGGCACGGGATGCCACCACTTTCATAACAGAATGGGGCAGATACAGGTATTTGCAAGCCCCCCAAGGTTTCCAAGCGTCCAATGATGGTTACACAAAGAGATTCGACACCATTACAGAAGGTTTCCCTCGTGTTGCTCGCTGTGTGGACGACTCAATCTTGTGGGATGATGATATGGCACTATCCTTTTGGCACACCGTTAGATACATCATACTATGTGCTGAAAATGGAATAGTATTTAACCCAGAAAAATTCCAATTCGCAAAAGTCAATGTAGAGTTTGCTGGCTTCGACATCAGCTTAACAGGGTACAAACCATCTCAAAAATTACTTGAGGGCATCAGAAACTTCTCATCACCGACAAACATTACAGGAGTTAGATCTTTCTTTGGTTTGATTAACCAAGTTTCATATGCGTTTGCCCAAGCACCCATCATGTCACCCTTCAGAGAACTACTGAAACATAACAGCAGGTTTTACTGGGACGATACATTGGAACAACTCTTCCAGCAATCCAAGGAAACAATCCTAGAAAACATCCGGGATGGCGTTCGAACATTTGAAATAAATTGCTCAACATGTCTGACTACAGACTGGAGTCGAACAGGAATAGGATTTACCCTACTCCAAAAACATTGTGCATGCCCGTCCACAATGGACTACCGTTGTGGACAAGGACATTGGAAAGTTGTATATGCTGGCTCCCGATTCACTAGACCTGCTGAGAACCAGTATGCACCAATTGAAGCGGAAGCTTTAGCTATAAAGTTTGGATTGGAAAGCTGCAAAATGTTTGTTTTAGGCTGCCCCCACCTGATACTTGTTATTGATCACAAACCCCTTGTGCCGATATTCAATGATCGTAGCTTGGGCGAAATAAAAAATCCCAAGATTTTAGATATCAGAGAGCAGACCCTGATGTACCAGTTCAGGGCCATATCAATACCAGGCAACGCCAATGGTGGAGCAAATGCCATGTCCTGTATCCCTACACATACCACCAAGGTCGCAGCAGCGGAATTGGATAGCATGGAAGAAGCGTTGCAAGCTGGAATAGAATCCCGATACAACCAGGAAACATCTCCTATCAAGATGGTGCGCATACAGCAAGAAACCGCGATGGATCACCAATACATGAACCTCATGGAAACAATAGAACAAGGATTCCCTGAACACAAGGATCTTCTACAGCCAAATATTAAAGAGTTTTGGAATATGCGAAGCGACCTATACACAGTTCAGTCTCTAGTATTCAAGGAAGGCCGCATATTAATTCCAAAAAACCTACGTCGCGAACTCATCGACCAACTCCATGTTGGCCACCAGGGGGTCAACAGTATGAGAAGCAACGCCAGACAACGTTTTTTTTTGGCCTGGTATGGGAGCACAATTGCAGGAAAAGCGCAATCAGTGCAAGCGCTGTAACGAAATTACCCCATCAAACCATAAAGAACCTGCAATGGAGCCTGTCCACCCAGAATACCCTTTCCAGTCGACAGTAACAGATATTTTCAACATGGCGGGACGGAAATATATGATATATGCTGACAGATATTCAGGTTGGACAGAGGTATCTTCAATGCAACAAGACGCCAGGATCTCCACAGTATGCAACATCTTACGCAGGTATTTTGTGAATTATGGTGTGCCGGAGGAAATTGCTTGTGACGGTGGACCCCCATACAACTCTGATGAGTGAAGGACATTTCTCAAAACATGGGGCATATCCCTCCGAGTCTCGTTGGCATATTATCCACAAAGCAATGGCAGAGCTGAGGCAGCTGTCAAGCATATGAAGAGGATATTAACAACAAATGTTAGCCCCAATGGTTCACTGGATACGGATGAAGTGGCAAAAGCACTGCTACTCCATCGCAACACACCACCACCTGACATAGGTGCGTCACCATCAGAACTTCTATTCGCTCGTCCCCTGAATGACCATTTACCAAACCCCACAAAATTTCGCCGTGAGTGGTTGGAACTCGCCGACATGCATGAGAGGGCCATTAACCAGCGTTTCCTCAACAACATGAAACACACTGAAAACAGGCAACAACTCAACCCACTAAGAATTGGGGAACATGTGTCAATTCAAAATCAACATGGACACAAACCACTGAGCTGGGATAACACCGGCACGATTGTTGAAACTCTCCCCCACAGACAATACCGTGTATTAGTTGATGGCAGCAGAAGAACCACACTCCGAAACCGCCGTTACCTTCGCAAAATAAACACGGATAGCCGCAACCTGGCTCATGATGACACCCTACCAGATGACCTACCAAACAGAATCAGGATCCATTCCCCACAGTCACCTACAAACTCAAACCCAGTACGCCCAGACAGCCAACAACACCCTCAAATACAAATAACACCAACCCCACCTTCCACACCAGGTACTCAAATAAAGAATGAACCCCTGAAAATGACAGATACAGGGCAGAATGAAAGATCTGAAGCTAGGTCTAGAACTATCCGTAACAGACGATTACCGTCTAGATTTAAGGACTTTCAGCTTGGATGATAATAATAATAATAATAATAATAATAATAATAATAATAATAATAATAATAGTGGTAATAATAATAATGATAATAAAAAAAAAAGACTTTAAATAAAATAAAAAATAAAATAAAAAAAAAAAAAAATAAATAAATAAAAATAACATGTAAACATAACACTGAGTTATGTACCCTTAACCCGAGCTCTCCAGGAAGGAGAGAGAAAAGGGGACTGTCATGGTGGACCCAATAAAGGTACACATGTACGTCGCTTATCGAGGCTAACTACTGTGTCTTGTTGTCTTTCCCTTATGAGTGAAGTCCTTCCCTCTTAATTATACAACTGGATCCCATGGCATTTCCATTTGAGTGTAGGTTATTCTTCCTATGACCGATATCAGCCGTGCTTTACAAGGAGTATGTGCAGTACATTGCTTTACAAGGAGTATGTGCAGTACATTGCTTTACAAGATGCTGGTGCAGCGAATTTCGTTACGAGAATGTGAGGCGATGAATTGATTTCTGATGAGTTTGTACGGTGAATTGTGTTATAATTGGTGCAATGAATTGCATTACAAGGATTTGGTGCACCAGATTGCATTATGAGCAGTTGGTTCAGTGAATTGCATTACAAGGAGTTGGTGTTGCAAATTGTTTTACCTGGAGTGGGTGCAGCGAATTTACTTACAAAGATTAAGTGAGGCGAATTGCATTACGAGGAGTTGGTGCAGTGAATTGTGTTACGAGCAGTTAGTGAGAGGAATTGCTTGCCAGGGAGTTGATGCGGTCAATTGCCTTACAAGGAATTGGTGTGACGAATTGCTTCCTGATGTGTTGGGACGGTGGATTACATTATGAGAATTTAGTGCAGCAAATTGCATTATGAGGAGTTGGGGCAGCGAATTGATTTCTGAGGAGTTGATGCGGTGAACTGCATTAAGAGGAGTTGGTGATGCGAATTGTATCGTAAGGAGTTAGTCAAACGACCTGCATCACGAGGGGTTGGTGCCGTATATTTCGTAGCGAGGGTTTGTGCGGCAAATTGTGTTACGAAAAGTTGGTAAGGCAAATCACTTTATCGGAGTTAGTGTGCCGAATTGCTTTACGAAAAGTTGATGGGGTGAATTGCTTTACGAAAAGTTGGTGTGCTGAATTGCTTTACGAAAAGTTGGTGGGGTGAATTGCTTTACGAAAAGTTGGTGGGGTGAATTGTTTTACGAAAAGTTGGTGTGCCGAATTGCTTTACGAAAAGTTGATGGGGTGAATTGCTTTACAAAAAGTTGGTGTGCCGAATTGCTTTACGAAAAGTTGGTGGGGTGAATTGCTTTACAAAAAATAGGAGTTGCAGCAAATTATGTAACAAGAAGTTGGTGTGGCGAATTGCATTACGGGGAGCTGGTTCACTGAATTGCATTACGAAGAGTTATTGAAACGAATTGCTCTACTAGGAGCTTGTGCAGCAAATTGATTTACGAGGAGCTGGTGCAGCTAATTGACTTTTGATGAGCTTATGCAGTGAATTGCGTTACAAGGAGTTAAGCCAACTAGAGAGTTGAAGCCTCCTGAAAGGCAACATTGACAACCCCAGTCAAGTTGCCCGAGCTCAGCAGGTGATGGGAGTCAGCAGCATCAGTAATCTAAACGGCCTTTTTCAGGGCTACCACAAACTATTCTTGCGATTCAAAAAGCGCTTTTCAGGACTAACTGGACTAACTACCACAAACTTTATACAAACTCCACTCTCTGTTACTACCTGCCTTCTTAGACTCTCCTCTACAACCAACGAACCCCAGCTCACTCCAGTGGTTCCAGCTCACTCAAGTGGTATCCAACCGCTTCCAGCACCTCCTGCAGCCTCCAGCGCTTTCTGCAGCTTCCAGCGCCTCTTGCAGTTTCCAGAGCCCACTAACGCCCGTCTACTTGTTCCAGAGCCTTCTGATGTCCAGCTAAATGTTCCAGAACCTACTAACGTCTAGCTATTTGTTCTAGTGCCCATTGACACATGGCTAACTTTTCCAGAACTCATTTACGTCAAAATATCAGTCTACTGACGTCCGACTACCAGTTTCCAGAGCCCACTGACATCCAGTTACCTGTTCCAGAAACCACTGGCGTGCAACCACCTGTTCTAGTACCCACTGACGCCCAGCTACCTGTTCTACTGCCCACTAATGTCCAACTAGCTATTCCAGATATCAGATACCAGCTTCTAGTGACTGATCTCTCACTCTGGCTGATTCTGGATACATGAATCATTTAATTTCGCTTGGATCAGTATTCTCGACATATGATCGTCTGGTTTTTAAAATTACAATCTTCTTTATGTAACAGCGCGGCTTTTAAACCATAATTAATCGCATTGCTTGTGACAAAGATTTGTTTTTTAGGATTAAATTTTGGGAGCGTTAAGTCTAATATCAGCGCAGATTTTCGAACGTTGTTTTAGTATTCATCTGACTAATTGAATTTCACATCTTTTTTTTTTAGAAGATGCTTTAATGGAGCCATTAATATGTCCATATTTGAAATTTAGCTATTATAATAATTAACTAACCCCAAAAATAATTGTAACGCAACTACGCTTGTCGTTATTGGCATTTGGATGTATTCGTCAATTACTTGCCTCAAATATTTAATTTCCGTTAGATAAAAAAAAAATCATACTTTTCTAAACTTAATTGAAATTGTCTTGAATACTTCCAAAATATGTTTATGTGCTTTGCCTTATTTTTTATTTTAATTAATACGTCATCAAGGTACGCTGTTGCAAACTCAAGATTTGATAACATAGTATTCTGACATAATCTCAAAATTGTTTTATGTATGTTAAAAATAAAATATAAATTTTAAATTTTATTCGTTTTGCTGAGTAAAGAATATGTCGTTTTTATTTATTTATTGTCAGCATGGATGAAAAATGTAAAAAGAGAGAGAACCTGTAAAGAGAGAAGAAGAGGGCGAATAGATGTGTAAAGAAGAGAGAGGGTGGATAAAGATATATATAGAGAGAGTAGGGAAATAGGGATGGACTTGATTTCCACTCTCTGGCGAGTATGAGCACGGCCACCGAGAGTAAGAAGAAGACCTGTTAACTGAAAAATGTCTGCAGGCAATGTAGGTGAGATTTGTCAGACTGTCAGTACTATATGAGGGTCATTTGAAAAAGAGTAATAAAACATTTTTAAAAAGAAAAAGGAACACAGTTCGATTACTACTTAAACTGAACTTTATTCAATATAAAATATAAACATTATCTATGTAAAATTAAGTAATTTTAAAACAATATACAATTTAATACTGATAAAACTGAATTATGAATTTACGGAACAAACAATTAAAGAAACATTAAACAAATATTTTTTGGCCTTCGGAACAAGATCAGTGTAGTATCTGTTTTGATGCTACACTTAACCTTTTCTGTCCTCGGTCGGTGGAGGAGAAATCCTTCATGACTGAGATTATTTTTGTGCCTATCCAGAGTGCCCCTTATTGGGAAGCTGGATTTTCTCCACAAGATTATATGTTGAAATATTTAAATAACTATTACTTTAAATACAGAAATTATATTTAAAATTTTGGTTTTCTGTTCTTCTATGTCCATTTTTTCCCATGTTTTTCATCAAAATGTGTAGCGTATTAGTTGTCTCACAAGCCATCATCAGTGATTGCTCACTGGCAGTAACCTGTGGTGTTCCCTGGAGACCAAGTGACAAGTCTCCCTAGATTTCCAGTGTTCTCCACCTTTTGACCACTTGTGCAGATGATTGCATGTTATCGCAACAGCAGTTGTTACTGACTTCTCGTTGGCATCGGCCATTGGTGTTTCCTGAGGTTTGGGTGACAAAATGCCTCCCCAAGGTACCAGATTTGAACTGCACACTTCCAGTGGAGATTTGGTCAGTACTCTCTCACCTCGGTCTTTCCATCCTCCCTGACCCTTCACAACTAGTTGGTGTGGTGTGGCGCCAGTCGATGTCATCTACACCAGTTTCTTTTTATTATTATTACTATTATTATTATGATAATAATAAGGGTGCTTGTGCAGTGTACGCGTGTATTTTAAATATTATTTTCAAGTTAAATTAAATTTTAGGTTTTTATTACTGTACACATAGATTCGAAAAAGTTGTCAAAAAACAAATATATCACAAATAAATGTTATCAAAGGCAAGATAAGTTACTCTTCTACCTATCTGGGAAGGTTTTTAGTGGTTTTACTCATTTTAAAACGTGTAATCGCTTCGAAAATCATACAATGTTTATCAATATATTTTAAAAAGAAAAAATGCCGGCATGTTTGTAACTTATCTTGCCTTTGATAACGTTTATTTGTTAAATATTTGTTTTTTGACAACTTTTTCGAATCTATGTGTACATTAAAACAAACTCGTTATGTAAATTATTTACAGTTAAAATGTTATAAAAAACAAGAAATTGAAGTTTTAAATATATTTCAAAGAAATGAATTACGCCCCGTGCTAAAATATTGATAATTCACCAATCGTAAAAAAAAAAATTAAAAAAAAAAAAACACTGCCGTGAAAAATGCTTACTTTAAAATATTTGAAAATACTCAGTGAAAAGTTTTATTTATTATTAAAAGAACGGACTGAAAAATATTATATAAAAATTGGGGTTTGTATTACTGTACACATAGATTCGAAAAAGTTGTCAAAAAAACAAATAAATGTTATCAAAGGCAAGATAAGTTACTTTTCTACCTAACTGGATATGTTTTCAGTGTTTTTATTTAATGTAACATGTTTATTCAGCTCGAAAAACATACATTGTTTACCGATGTATTGGAAAATTCAAAATGGCGCCCGACTCTCTCTTAAACACGGCAAGTTTGGGAAAAGGTGCTATAAATATAAAACTACACAAAATATTGTTAGAAACTCGCTCAATATATATTACCGTGACATAGGTTGACATATATTCGGTGGTTTTTTAATAGTATTTTGTCTAGTTTATTATTTATAACACCTTTTCCCGAAAAAAGCTTCAACCAGAACTTGCTCCCATACTTACGAAACTGTTTAAGCGTTGCCTTAAGGAGAAGTGCTTTCTGACTCCCTGGAAAACCTATTCAGTATGCCCTGTATTTAAGAATTCAGGTGATAAGTCATCTCCCTCTCAGTACAGACCAATAAGTCTCCTGTGTGTTATGAGTAAGTTGCTGGAATCCATATTAAATAGAGAAATAGTCAACCACCTCAGCAGGAATAACCTTCTTAGTGACACACAATATGGTTTCCGTTCTGCAAGATCTACCGCAGATGTGCTAACAGTTATATCTCACAGGATTAGTGAATCTCTTGACAAAGGCTTCCTTTCTAGGGCAATTGCTCTTGACATATCAAAAGCCTTCGACAAGGTATGGCATAAGGGCCTACTTCACAAGATTTCCAGCTACGGTAAAACTGGAAATGTTTTCTCAATCATTAAATCATTTCTCCCCGATAGGCTCATAAGAGTAGTGGTCGATGGACAAAAATCAGAGGCCTTCAGTATTAATGCTGGAGTTCCTCAAGGGTCAATCCTGGGCCCAACTCTCTTCCTGATCTACATCAATGATCTCCCTAAACACATACTTAAATCATTCGTTTACATCTATGCTGATGACACGACCATCTACGGCAACACATCAAAGGCTGTAAATGACAAAGTTCTCTCTAATTCTCTCTCCTCTGATCTCGAGCGCATGGTTCAGTGGGGGAAGACGTGGCTGGTTACCTTTAATGCATCTAAAACCAAACTCCTATCTTTACATCATCAACGCTCTGATCCCCATCTGGCATCAATTGAAATGGATGGCTCTCGTCTAGGAGAAGCTCCATGTTTTGACAAGCTTCTGGGTTTGTCCTTTACTCCTGATCTGAAATGGAACACGTACATCAAGTCTGTTGCCAAGGAAAGAAAGATGGTGGGATCCTTCTACCGCTCCAGAAGATATCTCACTACTGATGCAATTCTCTATCTATATAAAAGCCAAGTACGTCCAAGGATGGAATATTGCTGCCATATCTGGGCAGGAGATGCTAAAAACAGCCTATCCTGCCTTGACAGAGTACAAAATAGACTTTGTGGCTTAGTGGGGGATGCCCTTTTCTCTTCCCTGCAATCTCTCTCCCACAGAAGAGACGTTGCGAGCCTGTCCTTGTTTTATCATTATTTCCATGGCAGGTGCTCGTCTGAACTCCAATCTCTGGTGCCCCCTCGCCAATCTTTCACGAAAAACACCCGTCTAGCTGAATTCACTGTCAAAAATTTTCCCCACTCTTTATCTGTGCCTAAATCAAAACGTAGATTCCATGAACAAAGCTTCTTTCTTAGAACTGCACGCCTGTGGAATTCTGTTCCGTCTGCCTGCTTCCCACCTGACTACAACCTGGATGTCTTCAAGTCCAACGTAAACAAATTCCTAATGAACCGCCCCCTTAAGTAAACACTTCAATAAATCTCCACACTAACGTACTGTACTTGCAATAACCCTTATCTCTGAGTGGCTTCCGGGCCTTGATAAGTGGTGACCACCGTGTAAAAAAAAAAAACAAAAAAAAACACTTACCGTCTTAAAGAGAGAGTCGGGCGCCATTTTGAATTTTCCAATACATCGGTAAACAATGTATGTTTTCCGAGCTGAATAAACATGTTACATCGAATAAAAACACGAAAAATATATCCAGTTTGGTAGAAAAGTAACTTATCTTGCTTTTGATAACATTTATTTGTTATATATTTGTTTTTTGACAACTTTTTCGAATCTATGTGTACAGTAATACAAACCCAAAAATTGTTTGTTTTGCAGTAAAAAAAAAATAAATAAATAAAATATTCGACTTTCTCCAATAAAAATAAAAGTTCAAACACAAATTCACTTACGATATTTTGATTAAAATTATTCCAAATGTGCAATTATAATAATTATTTTCCGAATGCAGAATTGTTCTTCTTCTTTAGAACATACATAGACAATCGGTTACACATATTGGTAGCCATATTTTTTTATGCCTGTTATCATGAGCACGTGGTTGAATACCGGAAGCTGTCTATACCTACAACTTAATTAGGAAGTGACGTTACGCTGTCATGTGCATCGGCCTTCTTTCTCGGTAGCCACGGTATGAGTCAGCCGCTTACTTTCGAGTTATTGTTCTTTTTTTAATGGAAATCGCTCCAGACAAAACGTGAAGCCACTTAATGTAAGGAGCTAAAAAGAGCAAAAGATGATTATAGAAAAAGTGCATATTGACCTTAGTCTTGAAAAGACCATACTTGTGGTTCTGGGAAAGAAGCTACTGGAAAAGGAAGTTGTATTACAATATGGTCTTAAAACAGTGAATTGGTGGAGACAATGACCAATGAGTCAAACGAGTTTGAACAAAAGACGCATGGAAAAGATCAGACAGTCCTGAAAACGCATACCATAATAGTATTCAAAGAAAAGACTTAAATTAGAACTGTTAGAGGGAGCTTGCAGAAAATAAGATGGAGTAAGACCAATTAAATTGCAGATACGTTTCTACACCTTATCAAAAACTCTCGAATATGACAACAATACTGCTTATACAGTCTAATAGTATATTTGTAGAGATCTCGAATAACCTCTCAGGTATGAGAAAGTGTTTAAAAAGATAGAGAGCACCTACTTTACAAGAAGCAGTAAGAGCAATGAATTTAACATATGGACTCCAAGAAACATTTGATGAGAAAGAAACCCCAAGAAGTTTCAGAGTTTATTTTTCTTTAAAGACAAAGTCATCCATGAGAATCTCAGGAAGCAAAGAGACACGCCTTCGACTGAAAGACGCCTTCGACTGAAAGACGCCTGCGACTGAGTTTTGACAGGATTAAGTGAAACAGGCCATTTCGTACCCCAATCTACAATTGAAACCAAATTAACTTCTAGATTAGCTGCATATTTCAACTGGTCCGATGAAGATGGGCGAGAAGCAATACCAGAATACAAAGTGGTATTTTCAGCATCTAAATATTAACTTATATGTCCGACGTCCGTTCAGTGTCACAAGAAAACTATCATCATCAAAAGCATTAATTATTGAGGAACGAATTATCTCCCTTTATGGTCATTCCTTATCAGTTTAAAAATCATTAAAACCATTTTCTCTCCAAAAATTTTCCAAACTAAAAAAACATAACTGTCTGTTTACCATTTCAAATTTATTTTATAGTTTAAAAAAAATAGTCATGTATAGAAGAGACTGTAAATATTTTTTATAGATGCTTTTTAAAATTTTAAACTATAGCTACAGTTATGGAGAATAAGGATAAGATCAGAACGGTTCAACAAATTGTGCAATTGTGTCAGCAGAAATACCAAGACCTGAAGTTCTAGAGCTTCGTGGTTTAGTTAAGTCTTTAATGGTGCATACTTCAACTTCATTGTAATTATTTGAAGTTTATTACTGATGTATTTTTAAAATTTTCTACTGCTGTGGAATTTCCACGACTCTGCTAGTCTATATATTAATACGCTTGTTCGTACATTCGGTATCACAAAAAGAAAACATCATCATTGGAAACATTAATTAATGAGAAGCGAATTATCTCCCTTTATGGTCACTCTTTATTAATTAAAAATCATTAAAACCATTTCCTCTCCAAATGTTTTCAAAGCTAAAAAAATTTAAAAAAACATGGCCGTCTTTTTTACAGTTTCAAATTGGTTATTTTACTTTATAATTTTAAAAAAGTCAAGTTAAGAGGAGACTGTAATTGTTTTTTATTATAGATTCTTTTTAAAAAAATTTTAAAATGTGCAAATGAATTAACATCTGTTCCTTTAAATTTATATTAAACATTATTCAGAAAAAAAAAATGTGTTGTGCGTTGACATTTCATTAAAAAAAAATGTAATTTTTTTAATTAATTTTTTTTAACTTTTAAAATTTTTTAAAACTTTTAAAAAATTTGGTGCTTGTGCACTTATTGGACCACGCTATTTTTAAATAGTATTTCAAGTTAAATTAAAGTTTTACGATATTTTTTAGTAAATTGTTAGGTTAAGCTACAAGAATATTGTTAGAAATTTTACAATTACATCATGCCTCTCATTGTATTTGTTTAAGACAGTATAATCGGTCGATTATATTTACCGCGTAAAGTTACACTTCCCTGGGTTTTTTGTGTTTGCATGCTTCTTTTCAGTTTCAATCAAGGTGTAGCATCTACCCCGAAACTAAAATTTGACAGGGACCTTTTTGATGTGTCACCGTTTCCGGAGAGCTCCCATAAAGAGGACAAAAAAAACTGTGGCGCAAAATTTGAGTTGTCCCTCTTCCTCTTTTTCTGCCAGATCGTCAATGAGGCGAGACGTGCTTTTCACTGCTGTGTCCTTTTGCCTTTTTTACACCAAAGACATTACAAGAGAGTAGATAGTTCTCCCAAATGAAACAAAAAAATAATTCTCCTTATCTCTCCACTCCACGTTCTACACGAACTGCCTTCACAAAGAAAAACATTTAATTTCTCTTTTCTCTTCAAATTTTACACCAAAAAAAAATATATTTACCCAGTCAATAAGGATTTCTCCGTTTTCAATGGACACTAAAAAAAACATGAGTGTAACACAAAGAAATGGTAAATAAATTTACACTTCTTTTAATGTGCCAAGAGCTGTCCGTGATTTTGTCTGGTGGGCAGCTCACTTCCCTGGTGACCCCTTTTCGTCAGACTTTGGTAGAGCACGCAAGGAGCTGGACATTTCTAATTTGGTAGTTTAAAGACCTCCAAACTACTTAACAGTTTCTCTCAACACAGGCCAGGGCGGCTTTAAAAGAATACCACTCATCGGATCTATATGGGGCTTTTCTTCTTCAAGTGGAATTACAGATATAGAACTAACCTTCACCTATTCGCGTTACTTTGTACCCATCGACAACTATGGACAGAGATACCCTATCGGTGACAATGGCAATACAGGCCATTCTCAAAATTCTGCCTTTCTGGACACACGACCCGACGTTGTGGTTCGCCCACATGGAAGCACAGTTTTTCACTCAGCGAATTCACAGCTAATTGACTAAGCTGAACCACGTGGTGGCCACACTAACACACGAGGTGATGGCTGAAGTCCGCGACTTGATTATGGCACCCCCAGGATCTATTTCTTATGACACCTTTAAGTCGGAGTTAATCAGAAGAACGACCGACTCCCAACAAAAGCGTCTGCGGCAACTGCTGATCGAATAGGAACTCGGTAACCGAAAACCATCTCAACTACTGAGACGGATGAAGCAATTAATGGGCGAAAGCGCTCTACAGCCGGACATCCTCAAACAATTATTCGTTAGCAGGCTGCCATCCAGTATTCAGATGATACTAGCGTCTTCCAAAGACACCACCTTCGTCGAGGAATTGGCCGAGTTGGCGGACAAAATTATGGAAGTAATGGTTTCTGTAGCCCCAGTGCATGCACAGGCCTCAAAGGATTCCTCTCCCGAAACCTCAGGCACCTCCACAGATATCAGAAGAACTGGAGACAAGCCCAACTAATCCAAAACCTGAGTGACCAGATTCATGATATGGAGCTCAGACCAAGTAGATACCCGCGTCCGAGCAGACAGGACTGTTCTCAGCGACAAAGTAACAGTCGAAATGGTGACAGACTGTGTCAATTCCACACACATTATGGTGAAAAGACTTTCCGATGCTGCAAGCCTTGCTCTTTCATGAAAAACGATAAGCAAGCGAGAAACGACAGGCTAGGCAGTAGAGGCGACCGATACCCTTGGCAGAAACCACATTTGTCACACCTTTTACGTCACAGACAAGAACACTGGTACACGATTCCTCGTCAATGCCGGTACAGAAGGAACTGGTGAAAGAAAAACGACCCAAGTCGACCTATTGTCTACAAGCCATAAATCACTCATCTATTCCGACCTTCGGAGAGAAATTGTTAACATTAAACCTGGGATTCCGACGCACCTTCCAATGGATTTTTACTATCGCTAAGCTGCCCTTCCAATTTTGGGAGTGGATTTCTTGCAGTATTTTGGCATATTTGTGGACATCAAGTGTGCCAAATCAATCAACAGTAGCACTGGATTACCATGCAAGGGAAGATTAATAGAACAATGGAGATAAGCCCGGTCATATTGAAGGATGCTACAGACTCATACATAGACCTCTAAAAGGGTTTTTCTGATATAACTCGTCCTGTTTTTAGCAATGACAGGGTTACCCACGCAGACTCAAACATGATCGTCTCAAAGTCGCCAAGCAAGAATTTCAGCGCATGTTGGACTTGGGCATTATTCAACCCTCCGACAGTCATCGCCACTTCATATGGTGCTCAAAAAGTCATTATCTCATTCCTCACCTCCAGGATTTTTCAAACTCTCTCCATGGTAAATCGATATTCTCCAAGATCGATCTCATCCGTGCGTAGAATCAGATTTCTGTGGACCCTGCAGATATCCCCAAAACTGCTATAACTACCCCATTTGGACTCTTCGAGTTTCTACAAATGCCCTTTGGACTGAGAAATGCTGGCCAGTTTTTCCAGCGATTTATCGACTCAGTCTTACGTGGTTTACCGTTTATGCATACATTGATGATCTACTCGTAGCGAGTTCATCTGAGAGTGAACACGTGCAACATTTACAGCAATTGTTCCACAGATTGTCGGAATACGGTGTTATCATCAACCCCAGCAAGTGTGAGTTTGGAGTCTTTTCACTTTCTTTCTTGGGACATTTAATTGATTCGGAGAGTATCCGCCCTCTTCCAGAAAAAGTCCAATCCTTTGTTGATTACCTGCCTCCCACTTCTCTTCGTAAACTTCAGGAATTCCTCGGGTTGATAAATTTTTACAGGCATTTCGTTCCTCACTGTGCCGAAATCACACAGCCCTTAACGGATGTACTCAGGAACAAAAAGAAAAAAAATGAGACAATCACCTTGAACGGACTGGAATTGCACTCTTTCAACAAAGTAAAAGAAGCGTTAATGGCTGCGACAATGTTGGTTTTTCCCCACCCACACACACCCCTAGCCCTGTCAGTAGATGTATCTGATGTGGGCATTGGAGGTGTATTACAACAGTTTGTAGACAACACGTGGCAACCACTATCTTTTTTCTCCAGGCAACTTCAGAATGCCAAAACCAAATATAGTACCTTTGGCAGAGAACTTTTAGCTGCTTATTGTGCTGTCAAGCATTTTTGCTACATGCTGGAAGGATCCGACTTCACGCTCTTTACAGACCATAAACCACTATCACACACCTTACTCGCCAAACACAGCAAGCATTCATCCAGAGAAGCTCGTCATTTAGACTACATTTCTCAGTTCACTTCAGATATCAAATACATCAAAGGCGCTGAGAACGTTGTCGCCGACACATTATCGCGCATGAACATTGATGCCATTCGGCCTACTGATAGTATCGATCTTAAACAGATCGCCGCCGACCAAAGGAATGATGAGGAGTTGAATAACTTGCTACATTCTGAAAACATCGTTCAAACAGGTTCCCATACCCTTTCCTAGCGTAGTGATTTGGTGCGATACCTCAACCGGACATGAGCGCCCGTGTGTTCCTCTCAAACATAGGCGAGCCATTTTCTCTCAGCTGCACAACCTATCACATCCTGGCATCCGCTCTACACAGAAGTTGGTGACGTCTCGTTTTATATGGACAGCCATCAATCGAGATATACATGAATGGACCGGGAGTTGCATTCCTTGCCAAAAATCTAAAATTCATAGGCACGTTAAAATCCCACTTTCGACCTTCTCAACCTTGAAGCTTGTTTTCAGCACGTCCATATAGACTTAGTGGGCCCACTCCCACCTTCCAGAGACTGTACACATCTGTTGACTTGCATTAACAGGTTTTTGAGATGGCCTGAAGCCATACCTATTAAAGATACTTCTGCTGAAAATGTGACCCAAGCACTTATCACACATTGGATAGCTTGTTATGGGGTGCCCAACACCAATACAATCAACAGAGGTAGACAATTCGTCTCTTACCTCTTTTCAGAACTGTCTCACCTGCTCGGATGTAAACACATACGCACTACTTCGTACCATCTGGCAGCAAATGGCATGGTTGAGCATTTTCACAGTCAATTGAAAGCGTCCTTGAAAGCATACTTCGACCCTAATAGATGGATGGAATACCTTCCATTCGTTCTTCTAGGTATTAGGTCCACCATCAAAACAGACATCTGTCTGACCCCAGCTGAAATGGTCTACGGAGCCTCACTGACCTTGCCTGGACAGATGGTCATACCAACCACCCCCAAACGCATGCCAGACCTGGCAAGTTACACCTCCCGTGTAAAGGAATATATGGCAAAACCTCTCAATATCACACCAAGAGCACAAGATGTAAACACGCAAGTTCCCAAGGACATGAACTGATGGACTCATGTGTTCATACAGAATAGTGGCATGACTACTCGTCTTCAGCCGCCGTACTCCGGCCCTTACAAGATACTGAAGAGATACTAAAAGTTCTTCATAATCGAGATTAATGGCAGACGTGACTCGGTCAGTGTTGATCGCCTAAAGAACGATATTTGATGATGATGTCGTACACATGCAGAAACTAAAGACTATGGTCCTTTTTTACAATCCTGACTCATTGAGCACAACCATTTCTACCAGATCGGGTAGACGCATCCAGTGCCCACACCGATTTGCTGTTTACACTCAGTGACATTCTGTTGTCTCTTTATCGACATACTGTCTAGTAGGGGGATAATGTAGCGTCTACCCTGGAACTAAAATTTGACAGGGACCTTTTTGATGTGTCACCGTTTCCGGAGAGCTCCCATTGTTGAAATTAATGTTTTAACTCTGCGAATAAAAAAAATCCGTTGCTCGTACTAATGGCGCGTACAAAAAATAATTTTGATTGCATAAAGCAATCTTTTCTTGATTTCTCAACTCTTCTTCGTCGTCGTTGTCATCAAAATCATAATTATATTCCGACCCTCTCGCAAAAAAAAAAAAAAAAAACGTCTTTATATACAAACTTTTAATTGCAACAGTACTACGATTTGAATATCTTTCTTCCCTTCTTTTCCTTTCCTTATACTGGGCGGATTCCAGGTTCGAATGACGGTGGTTCTTGTGCACATCATTTTGTAACCTCAGTGTTGTTCAATTCCGCAACACTTTCATATAGATTTTGAAAGGAAATCAATGAATATTTTGTGTAAATTTATTTTGCAATTTTTTTTCAATGATTTTTTTTTTTTTGTGATTTGTTCCGGCCACTAAAATCAAATTTTGTAAAAATAAGTCAGTAAAAACATTTCACTACAGAAAATCAAGGATTTTTTTCAGAAATCAGATAACTATTTCTGAATAAATTCAAAGTTTACTTCATAGCCAATTAGCAAGATAGATACATTTTTTTTTGCTTTTTTTTTTTTAAGTTCTAGAGTTTAATAACTAATAAGGTGTTCCCTGCAATTGCCATAAGCAGATGATATAAACCTAAAGAAGATTTGCATCAGTTTTCTTGAGCCGATTTTTTGGGTAAAATTTTTAGATAAGCCCCCAAATTTCGCCACTTAACCAGTAGGACTCCTGATGAATTGTTTGATATTCATTCCGTCGTAAATAAACAGTATCATCATCACCAACAACAATAACAAAGTTTTGCGTCAACGAACTTTTTCATGAACAGAGACGAAATATTTGATCCTGAGTTTTAACATTTTTAAATATGTGGGAGCCTTTTCTAGTCTCACACAAAAACACGCGTTCACATCTCAAGCTATATTACTTGTCACATACATACGCGCACAACAACATACGTGCGCACGTCCACACACGTACATATATTCATGTTCATGTATATACACTCACATTCACGTGTATACACACACACACGCTAACGTACACACATGTACTCACACACACGCACACGTATGCACACAAGGACAACGTCACTTCCCCTTTCAAAGGAAACCCACACATGCGCAAAAGACCACCGGAAACAAGTATAAAAGCAAGAGCAATAAGCAGCATCTTCTTTCTTTTGGACCAGCTTTCGAGCTGAGAGGCTCGGCTAACAAGCCACCTCCCTTTTAGGGAGGCGCACGCTCGCACGCGTCACGTCCCATGCTACTATGTATGGGGCACGAGCTAACAGACAGTATGTACACCTTACACGTTTTCTATCTCTATCACCTGGATTGACTTTTTCTCATTTTCTTTCTCTCTATATATATTACAATAGACTTTCCTCCTCACCAACTAACAGCGAGAGATGCACACCACACTCGATTGACTTTCTTTCTTTCTCTCTCTACAACAATAGACTTTCTCCTTCTCACCAGTAAACAGCGAGAGACGAACACGGACATGAACACATGTTGTACCCTTTTCTTTCACTTGTTTCTTCACAAAATAAATCCTAGTTCGTTTAATTCAAGTAAACGCGTTGTTCGTTCCTTCCTCAAAGCAATTCATTTTTCCTTTCCCAATTCAAATCATTTCCCATATTTTGTACGACTGGTGGATGTATATAATATATCCACCAGTCCACAACAAATAAGAATCGGTTTTTAATCGAAATTCTAAAACATTTTCTAAGTGTTAGAATAAATTGCTTTAACTCTTCCGGAAATAAAGGATCGTAGTTATTCCCCTTAGCCGGAAATTTTAACCTATTTTTCAGGATCTGTTTACATTTGTATAATTTTTACTTCTGATATTTGCTCAAGTATGAGTTAATAATTTGAAATTATATTAAACTGTGGAAATTTGAATACACATTATCAGTAATAATTATTCATGTAAAATACACATGTTTGATGTTGTTGACTTACATTTCTGTTTAAACCACTAAGTTTAAACTTGACAGATTAGGGCTGGGCTAGAAAAAATGTTCATCCATTAAAATTTATATACGAAAATATGTTTTGCATTTGGAAATTTTCATTGATTAACAGAAAAACATTTTCTTCAAATATTTTGGTTAAAAAAATTAATATTTACTATTTAATAAATGAATAATTTTTTCATTACATCCAAAAGTTTATATATTGAGTGAGATGTAAGCTAAACATCTCCTACATTTCTAAATAGTTATGGATTGAAATTCAAATCTGTAAACATAACACCGAGTTATGTACCCTTACCCCGAGCTCTCCAGGAAGGAGTGTTCGAACATGTTTTCCCTCACATATACACACCCACATGTATGCACGCACATACGCACACACACGCATATACACATCTTCATACACACACACACATGTACGCACACATACGCACACATACGCACACAAGTACACACACATGCGAAACGTCACTTCCCCTGAAAGGAATTCTAAAGATGCGCAGTCAGAACACTCACCCCAATATAAAAGTCCACAACACTATTCAACTTCCTCTTTTCTTTTCTTTTTGCCTGGATTCGTCAACCAGGCAAGTTCAGCGTCCATAGCTCTTGGTTTGAAGACTTTTCCACGTGGACGACTGCTATCATGAATGCACGGTTTTGCTGAGGCAAACACTCCCTTTCTATTTCCCTTCTACGTGCGGGACGGCCATTTCTCGTCCTCAACTTCATCCCTTTCTTTTCCACGCATGTAGTCGTCAACGCCTGAATGAACACGTGTTACACCTAAATCATTTTATTTTCAACAGAAAATAAACGACATGTTTATTTCATCCCGCAATTGAGTTATTGTTTCCTTCATTCCATTCATTTCATTATTTTCTTTTGTAGCGAGTTAGGATATTTATATTCTGGTCCGCAACAGAAGAGAGAAAAAGACTGTCATGGCAGACCCAATAAAGGTACACACGTACGTCGCTTATCGAGATTAACGACCATGTCTTGTTGTCTTTTCCTTATGAGTGAGGCCCTTCCCTCTTAACTATACATGGTGTCAGGAGTCAGAAAAAAAAATGATAAAACAAAGGAAAAATACAACGACCCATCCTAAATAAGAAACATGAAAATACGTACGAACAATGAAGGTCACACCCTCACCACGTGGTAAACTTTATTCGTTTCTTTGTTTGCTTTTTAATATCCATTTATTTTATATCCAGTCACTATACATATTCTATACCCTTTGACACTCTAGTTAAACACAAATATGTCTAACCCAAACGAAGCTTCATCAAAACACACAGAAATCAAATGCAACAACAACAGCTCGCCATGCAACAGATGACGAACCTCATGGCACGCCTTCTGCCCACCGAGCAACACGCCCCCACCCCATTGTCACGCCATTCACGGGTGAAACCCGAGCGACCTGTGATAGAACCTGACACGTCAGTCAACAAATGGGTCATTTTTAAGGATGCATGGCTTCGTTATAAAGAGATGACGCAACTTACCGACCCCACAGAAATTTGAAATGTGCGACGGTCTGCATGCAGTTCATCTATCAACGAAATGTTGTTCGTCATCAAAAAAGTTTCCACCACCAAATAAGACGAAACATAATGATGGCAAATGCAAAGGTTGTGGACACAAGACACATCCAAAAGGACGAAGACAATGTCCTGCTTGGGGCAAATCATGCCACAAATGTGGCAAAGAGAATCACTTCTCAACCACATGCCACGGCACAGCATCGTCAAATGCCATAATGGGAGACTACCCAAATGACAGCCAGGATGAAGATTCTTCATTCATATCGACAATGACTGTGCAACCTGAATGAAGAAAGAAAGAAGAGGGGACCCACATGGTGCATGAACCAACAACAAGTTCACACCAGGACGATCAGAGCGACCTCCATTTTTCAATATTACGATCACATTAGATACAAAAGCCCACCAACATCTCGGACGATTCAGACATACAAATATGAAACAGCAACCCATCCAATTGTCCGCTTTGGCAGACACGGGACAAGTACAGCTGGTGTTGACTTATTAAACAATCTTGGGTGTACTTCTGAACATCTGCTGTGCACTAGGCACCGGTTATGTGCCATTAATGATGACAACCTGCCCATCATGAGGCCTTAATTGCCACAATGTCACTTGGTAAGGCAGTATGTTCGGAGGTGATATACATCAGCCCAAGGGTTAAGGGCCTGAAAAAACTAAAAATTATCAACAGCGACTTTCCAGCACAACTTAGTAGTCTGGTAGATACAACGAAGATGGACCCCAAACCAACTGACCAAATGTTAGCCCCTTGCGGATGCCCATACAGATCACCATGCCCACCACTACCAGACAAGCTGCCATTTCCTGCCACATCTGATTATCGAGGAGAGATAGAAAGCTGGATCAAATGCCACTTTGCCAGCAGTGCATTTAATATATGTATGTACCAGAAATTGCAGACCATGACCGGAAAACTGCTTACTATCACATTCCTCGACAACCACCAACTTAAAGCTGTTCACAAACCAATCCCTGTCCCCCACGACTGGAAAGAGGCTGTCAAATCCCAGCTTGATGCAGATGTAGCACTGAGCATCATTGAACCAGTGCCAGCAGGGACACCAACGACATGGTGTTCGAGAATGATCACAGTGCCCAAAAAAGACAGCAGCCCACGTAGAACTGTTGACCTCCAAAATTTAAATGCAGGACAAAACGAGAAACACACCACACACCCTCTCCATTCAATCTTGTCAATACGATACCCCCAGGAAAAAAGAAAACTATTCTGGATGCCTGGAACGGATATCACAGTGTTCCTCTGGCTGTGAAAGCACGGGATGCTACCACTTTCATAACAGAATGGGGCAGATACAAGTATTTGCGAGCCCCCCCCCCAAAGTTTCCAAGCATCCAATGATGGTTACACAAAGAGATTCGACACCATTACAGAAGTTTTCCCTCGTGTGGCTCACTGTGTGGACGACTCTATCTTGTGGGATGATGATATGGCATTGTCCTTTTTGTACACTATTAGATACATCATACTATGTGCTGAAAATGGAATAGTATTTAACCCAGAAAAATTGCAATTTGCAAAACACAATGTAGAGTTTGCTGGCTTCAACATCAGCCTAACAGGGTACAAACCATTTCAAAAATTACTTGAGGGCATCAGAAACTTCTCATCACCGACAAACATTACAGGAGTTAGATCTTTCTTTGGTCCGATTAACCAAGTTTCATATGTGTTTGCCGAAGCACCCATCATGTCGCTCTTCAGAGAACTACTGGAACATAACAGCAAGTTTTACTGGGACGATACATTGGAACAACTCTTTCAGCAATCCAAGGAAACAATCCTAGAAAGCATCTGGGATGGCGTTCGAACATTTGAAATAAATTGCTCAACATGTCTGACTACAGACTGGAGTCGAGCAGGAATAGGATTTACCATACTTCAAAAACATTTTGCATGCCCATCCACAATGGACCACCGTTGTGGGCCAGGACATTGGAAAGTTGTATATGCTGGCTCCCGATTCACTAGACCTGCTGAAAACCGGTATGCACCAATTGAAGGGGAAGCTTTAGCTATAAAGTTTGGATTGGAAAGCTGCAAAATGTTTTAGGCTGCCCCCACTTGATACTTGCTATTGACCACAAACCCCTTGTGCCGATATTCAATGATCGTAGCTTGCAAGAAATAAAAATATCCCAGGATTTTAGATATCATAGAGCAGACCCTGATGTACCAGTTCAAGGCCATATCAATACCAGGCAACGCCAATGGTGAAGCAAATGCCATGTCCCGTATCCCTACACCTACCACCAAAGTCGCAACAGCAGAATTGGACAGCATGGAAGAAGCATTGCAAGCTGGAATAGAATCCCGATACAACCAAGAAACATCTATCAAGACGGCACGCATACAGCAAGAAGCCATGATGAATCACCAATACCAGAATCCCATGGAAACAATAGAACAAGGATTCCCTGAACACAAGGATCTTCTACAGCCAAATGTTAAAGAATTCTGGAATATGCGAAGCGACCTATACACGGTTCAGTCTCTAGTATTCAAGGAAAGCCAATGTTACGAACTCATCAACCAACTCCATGTTGGCCACCAGGGGGTCGACAGTATGAGAAGCAATGCCAGACAACGTTTTTTTGGCCTGGTATGGGAGTACAATTGCAGGAAAGGCGCAATCAGTGCAAGTGCTGTAACGTAATTGCTCCATCAAACCATAAAGAACCTGCAATAGAGCCTGTCCATCCAAACTACTCTTTCCAGTCGACAGTAAAAGATATTTTCAACATGGCTGGATGGAAATATATGATATATGTTGACAGATATTCAGGTTGGACAGAGGTATCCTCAATGCAACAAGATGCCAGGATCTCCACAGTATGCAACATCTTACGCAGGCATTTTGTGAATTATGGTGTGCTGGAGGAAATTGCTTGTGACGGTGGACCCCCATACAACTCTGATCAATGGAGGACATTTCTCAAAACATGGGGCATATCTTTCAAGACTCATCGACATATTACCCACAAAGCAATTGCAGAGCCGAGGCACCTGTCAAGCACATGAAGAGGATATTAACAACAAATATTAGCCCCAATGGTTCACTGGATACGAACGAAGTGGAAAAAGCACTGCTACTTCATCGCAACAGACCACCACCTGACATAGGTGCGTCACCATCACAACTTCTATTCGCTTGCCCCCTGAATGACCACTCACCAAACCCCACAAAAGTTTGCCATGAATGGTTGGAACTCACCAATGAGAAGGCCATTAATAAGCGGTTCCTCAACAACACGAAACACACTGAAAACACGCAACAACTCAACCCACTAAGAATCGGGGAATATGTGTCAATTCAAAACCAACATGGACACAAACCCCTGCACTGGGACAACACTGTTACGATTGTTGAAACTTTCCTCACAGACAATACCGCATATTAGTTGATGGCAGCAGGAGAACCACACTCCGAAACCGCCGTTACCTTCGCAAAATAAACACAGATAGCCGCAACCTGGCTCATGATCACACCCTACCAAATGACCTACCAAACAACAGAATCAGGATCCATTCCCCACAATCACCTACAATGCCAAACCCAGTACACCCAAACAGCCAACAACACCCTCAAATACAAATAACACCAACCCCACCTTCCACACCAGGTACTCAATTAAAGAATTAACCCCTGAAAATGACAGATATAATAAAGAATGGAAGATCTGAAGCTAGGTCTAGATCTATCCGTAACAGATAATTACCGTCTAGATTTAAGGACTTCCAGGTTAGATATAAAAAATAATAATAATAAAAAAATAATAAATAAAAAAATAAAAATGAAAATAAATAACATGTAAACATAATAACGAGTTATGTACCCTTGACCCGAGCTCTCCAGGAAGGAGAGAGAAAAAGACTGTCATGGCGGACCCAATAAAGGTACACATGTACGTCGCTTATCGTGATTAACTACCGTGTCTTGTTGTATTTCTCTCTTGACTATACAAAATCAAAGAACATCTGAAAATTTTGACTATACAAAATCAAAGAACATTTGAAAAATTTTGAACATTTTTATAATTCTCATGAGATTTTTGTAGCCTGGAGAGGGATGGGCGCCACCAGATTATTTTTGCCAGAGACACACTGCATGAAATAATACAGCACCCCCACGACATGTTCATGTGATTTAATATTTTAGGCTACCATCAAATGTTTTATAAATATTCATTGATTGATTGATTAGAATTGAATTAATATTTTCATTTCAATGAAATATAAGATTCCTTATTGTATCAGTATTTGTTATTGGAATTTATACTTAAATTCTAAATTAATTTGTTGACATATCTAATAAATGATGTGTAAGATATTTGATTTTGGTTGATTTTCAAAGATTCATTAGATATATTTAAACTTACAATTGAATTTAAAAATATCATGGCATTAATTGTTGAATATTGAATATATATGAATAATTAAACTTTTAAGCTCTATTTCGTGAAATCAACAGATGTAAATAAATTCACTTGCACAAGAAGCCATAACATCGCTATTTTTTTAGCATCCCATAATTTAAACTTAAATATAAATAACTAAATAGAAAGTAAATATATTTTTAGTGCAAAATAAAAAAACAGAATTTTTGTCTGGAAATCTTTTTTCTTTGACTTGAAATTATTTAAGAAAAAAGAAGAATTGGTCATTACAATTTGTTACTATATTCGAAAGACATAAATTGAAGAATGATTTTCAGTTAGAATTTTTACACCCAGTTACATTTTTGTGAGGAGGATTAGAGTTTGCTTTAAAAAAACTATGAATTAATGTTTTTAAGAAAAATCCTAATTCACATTTTTCATGTATTTCTTCAAAATTTTGGAAAATGAGAAAAAAATTTTTTAATGCTTTAATAATTTATTTTGTATTAATGATTTCTAAAATTTATTTTTCAAATATTTTGATCGATATATACTGTAAATTAAATATAGTTTTATTTTTATATAAACTGACTTCTATATTAATTGAATTGCATTGAATCAAAGTTCATTTGTTTTTTGTTTTTTAATACAAGAAGTGGTAGCATTTTCAGCAATTTCAGAATCGGCTATTTAAAAATTTAAATTAAATTTCTTTTACAAACGATCTTTTGATGCTCTACTTAAAAATGCAATTTGGAGCCTTGATTGTTTTAAATATGTAACTCCTTAACTAATGAAAATAATAACTCCAAACTCTATGCTTAATGTACAAGGAAACTGCCAGTAGAGAGATTTCATTTTTCAAATATGTTAAAATATAATTCTTTAGAGCCTCATTCAATTGAAAATAAACCGCTTCCAAGGGAGACGTAAACCATGATGGTAATCAGGGAGCTCCAAAAAGATCACATTAAAAAATCTATGGTATATCCGAAATTATGATAAATCATTTCAAAACAAAAATTATCCATTAGAACAAGCACACTTTAATTATTATAGTAGTGTTTTTTAAGTTTGCAAAATAGAAAACATTGAAAATATATAGATAATGTTAATCTAGATATCTAGGTAAATTTAAAAAATATTAACTTTAAAATTCCCTTTTGAAAAAAAACTTACACAATAATGAACACTCTTAAAAATTTAATTTTTTTTAATATAAAATAAAACACTTGTTTCATTAAGATTTAAAGAAATATTTCTTCTCAATTTAAACATTTTCATTGAATTTTGTTTCATTAATTCAACAAATATTTTTCATAGATTTCAAAACCATTTTTTTTAATTATTAGATGTGGTATGGTTTTAATTTATGAAAAAATGTTTTTTTCTACATCAGGAAATAATTAAGTAACATTATATTCTACTATTCATACGTTTGATTAAATTCCTTTTAATCAAAGTGAAATGGGGATGTTATTTCGTTTCTCTGATCTCTTTGCTCGTTTCTTGCAATTCTTCTGTTGATGATTCTAGTGCTGTTCTTCCTGATTTTCATTTGAAAACTGATTAATCTCTTGACTCTATAACTGATAGTTGGAAATAATTCATACACCATCTATTATGACTAAGCAATTTCTATAACTACATACCTAGAAAACAGAGCTTTGTTTCATTAATTAGATTTAAAGAATTTTTTTTTCAATTTAAACATTTTCATTGAATTTTGTTTCTTTAATTAAATAAATATTTATTTTTCATAGATATCTAAACCTTTTATTAATTATTAGATATGGTATGGTTTTAATTTATGAAAATAATGTTTTTTTCTACATCAGGAAATTATTAAATATAATATTATCTCTTACAATTTATGTCTGATTAAATTCTTTTTTATTCAAAGCAAAGTAGAGATATTTTTGTTTCCAATCAGTTGGAAATAACTCATACACCATCCATTATGACTAAGCAATTTCTATAACTACATAGCTAGAAAACAGAGCTGTTGAACCTGACAAAGTGATATGGGACAAACAAAAAGAAGTAACCTTATTAGAAATTGTCCTAAATGTTGCTGAAATAACATGGAAGAAGAAGATACCAAATTCTTATGTACTACATGAAAAGAAACTTGAATCTTAGGAAGATCTCCATTATTCCAATAATTATTCCAGTAATTATAGGAGCAACCTGAACTATGAAAAAGATTTTCAAAAACTACCTGGCAAATATACTCTGTGGATGAAGTGCAAGAGATATACAAACATTGCTCTTAAAAAGATGGTTAGAATCTTAAAAAAATCTCTTGGTTGGAATGTTTAAGATATTGAGTGAAGGTCTGGCATCAGCTTAGACTAAATAAAAAATTGAAAAAAAATTAAACAGAATTGAAGTAAAAAATAAAATTTCCCGTTTTTGTTTTCAGGTTGTGCCTGAATTACTTTGTGTAACTTTTGGATTCGTAAATATTCCTAAAAATTTCACTTGCCAGTTAGAATTTTGATTGTTGATCTATCAAAGTAAAGTTTTCTGCCGGGCTCATAACCTCTTGAATTGGAAGCTATGTTTAATTTTAGAAGAGTTTTCTATTCTATACAAGTCGTGCAGATGACGAATTTTCAGTGAGTAATAGTTCTGTACAGGTTCTTATAAAATTTTGCAGGCAAAGAGCAAAAGATCCTTCTCGTGTTGATATGAAAACATTATGTGATAGAATGCTCAAACATTTAATATTTTTATGGAGCAGTTCTGGTTTCTGATTGGTTGCTAAATTCTGAGTGATTGCTAAATTGGTGAAACCGAAAAACGCATCCTGGTTATAAAATATAAATGTATATATAAAATAGAAGAAATTAACTTGGAAAATCTGAGTAATATAGCTGAAATGAAACCAAAATGCTGTTCATGATTTGAAATATTGGTGAAATAAACTAACACGTTTTCATTTTTATAATTAAATAGCTCAAGTGTTATTTATTTTGCACTTCAAATCACCAATTTATCAATTAAATTCGACACTGTTGTCAAAACGTCCGACTTCCAAACGCAACGATCTTTCCAGCTGACTTCCACACATCTGCATAAGTAAGATGCTCGCTTCATGTCCGCTTTTATAGACCAGTCTCATTTGCATACGCATTCAGTCACATGATTATTCACCATAAAAAAAACTGTCTCACCATGTTAGTTTTTCTTTTCTTTCTCTTTTATTTTGTTCTACGGCCGATCCTTTGAATCATGCACATGTGGTAATCAAGTAAGTCACGCGTTTCCGTACACTCCCCATGATCTCATGATCACAAACAGGGCAGGGGAGCAGTCGTCTTTGTCGGGTACTTCTTCGAAGAATCGGGGGCATCGCTTCCTCATTGCCATCTTCCTCATTACCACTGCTATTGCCACCAGTATGTTCCATTATCCCCTCTCGTGGTTCTATAGGTGGTGTTTCGCAATCAGAGCAGGGGGCAGTACACGTCTTTGTCGGGTACTTTGAATAATCAGAGGCATCACTTCCTCGGTTCCATCTTCCTCAGTATGTTTCATCATTCCCTCTCATGGTGCTATAGGCAGTGTTTCACAATCACGGCGGGTGGGCAGTATTTGTCTTTCTCGGGTACTTCGATGAGGAATTGGAGGCATTACTTCCTCGTGTCTATCGTTCTCATCACTATTAACACCAGTATGTCCCATCATTCCCTCATCTGGTTCTGTAGGTAGTGTTTCTATGCTCACCTGAAAGGGCAGTAGGCGATCAGGATCATCCCTGAACTGTATGTGATCTTCCTCATCAGAAAACGCATGACAAAGGCAAATATCTTTCACGTGACATGGTACACCATCAATCAACATAGTCTGAGGACATGATTTTATCTATTTGTCCTCTGCAAAATTTTGCAGTGCACCCAGCATTTGGAGGTTTTACCCAAACATGGTCCCCCACTTGATATCGTGTATTGACAACTTTAACCACTGATAGTGTGACATCTATTCCTTTTATACACTGTTCGTAGCGGTAAATCCCATTGGTTGGTGCAGTTGCTGGTGTTGCATCATCCTTGGGTTAAACATTATATCAGTACACTGCTTCTAGAATCCAACCATTATCAATGGATCAGAGGTCATCTCGTCAGCGTCAGACAAGGCCAAACTATTTGCAAAGAACTTTGCAGCTAATTCTACCCTATGCGACGAAGGCCATCAACTCCCCATATTTCCTCCTATAACACAGAACAAGCTAGGTAACATACAAATATCCATGCATGAGGTCGCCAAGCTAATAAAGAACCTAGATTCCAGTAAAGCAACTGGCCCTGATGGCATCCCAATTATAGTGTTAAAAAAGCTTCAACCAGAACTTGCTCCCATACTTACGAAACTATTTAAGCGCTGCCTTAAGGAGAAGTGCTTTCCGACTCCCTGGAAGACCTCATCAGTTTGCCCTGTATTTAAGAATTCAGGGAATAAGTCATCTCCCTCTCAATACAGACCTATAAGTCTCCTGTGTGTTATGAGTAAGTTGCTGGAATTCATATTAAATAGAGAAATAGTCAACCACCTCAGCAGGAATAACCTTCTTAGTGACACACAATATGGTTTCCGCTCTGCAAGATCTACTGCAGATGTGCTGACGGTTATATCTCACAGGATTAGTGAATCTCTTGACAAAGGCTTCCTTTCTAGGGCAATTGCTCTTGACATATCAAAGGCCTTCGACAAAGTATGGCATAAGGGTCTACTTCACAAGATTTCCAGCTACGGTATAACTGGAAATGTTTTCTCAATCATTAAATCATTTCTCTCTGATAGGCTCATAAGAGTAGTGGTAGATGGACAAAAATCGGAGGCCTGCAATATAAATGCTGGAGTCCCTCAGGGGTCAATCCTGGGTCCAACTCTCTTCCAATGACCTCCCTAAACACATACTTAAATCATTCGTTCACATCTATGCTGATGACACGACCATCTACGGCAACACATCAAAGGCTGTAAATGGCAAAGTTCTCTCTGATTCTCTCTCCTCTGATCTCGAGCGTGTGGTTCAGTGGGGGAAGATGTGGCTGGTTACCTTTAATGCATCCAAAACCAAACTCCTATCCTTACATCATCAACGCTCTGATCCCCAGCTGGCATCAATTGTGATGGATGGTTCTCGTCTGGGTGAGGCCCCGTGTTTTGACAAGCTTCTGGGTTTGACCTTTACTCCTGATCTGAAATGGAACACGTACATCAAGTCTGTTGCCAAGGTCGCTGGAAAGATGGTGGGATCCTTCTACCGCTCCAGAAGATATCTCACTACTGATGCAATTCTCTATCTATATAAAAGCCAAGTACGTCCAAGGATGGAATACTGCTGCCATATCTGGGCAGGAGCTGCTAAAAACAGCCTATTCTGCCTTGTCAGAGTACAAAATAGACTTTGTGGCTTAGTGGGGGATGCCCTTTTCTCTACCCTGCAACCTCTCTCCCACAGAAGAGACGTTGTGAGCCTGTCCTTGTTTTATCGTTTTTTCCATGGCAGATGCTCGTCTGAACTCCAAACTCTGGTCCCCCCTCGCCAATCTTTCACGAAAAACACCCGTCTAGCTGAATCCACTGTGAAAAATTTCCCCCACTCTATATCTGTGCCTAAATCAAAACGCGGATTCCATGAAGAAAGCTTCTTTCTTAGAACTGCACGCCTGTGGAACTCTGTTCCGTCTGCCTGCTTCCCTCCGGACTACAACTTGGATGTCTTCAAGTCCAATGTTATCAAATTCCTAATGGACCGCCCCCTTAAGTAAACACTTCAGCAAATCTCCTCACTAACGTAATGTACTTGCAATAACCCTTATCCCTGAGAAGCTTCCGGGCCTTGATAAGTGGTGATCACTGTGTAAAAAAAAAAAAAATTCCGCAATTCTTTTGACGGTGTGGTGACACCATTACCTTCAGGAAAATATGCACATCGGTAATGCATTTTAATCCCCCATTTGTGTGTGAATTTCTGAAATTCTTTATATCGAAATGTAGTGGCATTATCAGTCAGGATTTTAAGTGGGGCACCACATTCAAGAAAGACGGCTCTCAACTGTCATATCATGCTAGATGCATCCTATCATGTCAACAGGTGCCATATTGTAAAACGTATCGGCCCACAATTTGTTAAGGTCCAAAAATGCTTGCCATCATAATGTGTTAAATCCATCCCTACCCGACACCAGTTGTCCTCCACCTCAAGCTTCCTTTTTTGTCATTGGGACGGTGTCGGATCAATTTGCTGACACCCTTCGCATGAGCGTATGGCTGCCTTGATTGATGTCCTTGTAGTTGCAAGAAACACTCTTCGGACAAAATATGTGGTCCTACGAATTCCGGGATGTCCACTATGCTGATGTATTATATGGATCTGATCACCCATTTAATTGATGTGTTACAGTCACGCATGTCAGTTGCAGAGAATCAGATCCCTGCCTCATTACATCAATCCACCTCTTTGGTACTCGAGTCAAGCTATCAGCCAAATTCTGCACCGACGAAAATAAGCTAATGTCCAACTAGACGCTTTATTATCGCCAGTTTTCTTCATGCTAACATCTCACTTGCAGCTTTAGTCTTAACTCGAGCTTTTCCGGTCAAAATGTAGTAAACACACAATAAGTCAGTATGGAGATGCACAACCTTGGCCTGCCATTGCAATGCAAGATTAAGGCCTTTTAGCATGGCATCAAGTTCTGACAAATTTTTATGCTAGGCATCATTTTTTGGATGAAGCCAGCACGCATCTTCTACAACAGCACCCAATTGTTCCAACGTGACACCTGCATCAACCCATGAATTCAGTTTGTTTCCAGATACTTGCCACTCACCCATCCTTTGGTTACTGCAGTTGCTCATCTTTTAAATACTCCTGTTGCCGATCGGAGCCATCCACAGACAAATAGATGTCCTACTAATTTACCACAAATAGAAAACACAATGCAATACACTGGATAACTCTAGAATCGGCTCCCTCGCTTCCATCGTAAAGTTTTGCCCTCCTCCCAGACCTCAAGGCCTAACACGGGCACCCCATCTTTTAGGCAATTAGGGTCTTTGTTTATTAAACCAAAAGATTCCAGTTTCATTCGAACTGCATCTGAAAACATTATATCCTCATTAACATAGATGTCGTTAATGTAAGCTGAAGCAGCTTTTGCTGTGGTCTCATCCTGCATCAAAAACTTTTATAATAGCCGACATTATTAAGGGTGCTACGTTTAGGCCAAAACTTAAATGTGTCAAACATTATCGTTTCCCCTTGATTATCACTATCTGAAATGGTCATAATGACTCATGGACACATATCTGCAGGTAGACTTTCTTCAAATCCTGCAGTGCTACATTACTCCCTTTCTGACGCCACTCTCTTAGTTTAGCAGCGCACACATCTGCGTTTCCGGTGAAAGCATCAACATGTTGATTCAATTCTCAATAATCCATTATGTGTCAAATTTTATCTTTAGTAGGTTGTTCAACAGCCATGAGTGGAATTAATCCTTTGGGTGGTCCCAGACGTTTCTGTGGGTATGGTATTAACCAACCGTTATCAATCCACATCTGAAGCTCTTCTTCATATGCAGCCCTATTCTTGGTAGAAACTGCATACTCTGGAATGGTGTTGCACAGCCGATCTGGTGCCTGGCTCGTCGTCTACTTCCACTTTGCAGTCCATGCCCTTTTGTTGTCATCAAACGTAGCATAGAAGTCCTTTTCATCAATACACATATAACTGCACAGACTTCTTTCCCTCCACCAAGCATTACACTTCCAGCCGCTGTGATTATGACGTCCCTTAGTGCTTGTATTGCATCAATTCCAATCAACATGTCGTAGGGTTTTTTTATTGTATCACCAGAACGTCAACTTCGTCTGTTCACCCTTCTCAGTACAGATCGTAACTGTCCCTACACCACAACATGCATCAACTATAGACTGGGAACACCCCGTGTCTATGAGTGCTGAAGACTACACATCATCAATTTTAACAATGACAGGCAATCCTGTGTTTATTGGTTCGCAGGGGGCAAGGGTAGTGATAGTACATTGCCCCAACTTTCTTTCCCGAACAGTTGCGAGATATGTGTGCAAACTTACTGCAGCGATAGCATTGTAGGGGAAGTCGGGGTAAGTTAAGCCAATTTTCCATTTTGGCTCTTCAGAACCCAAACAACTAATTATTTTGCAAAGATGAGTGTATTATTATAAAATTCTGTTATTTGGGAACATTTTGAAACAAGTTGCAGTTTTCTGCTAGTACACCGAAACCGACCATGTGCTTTACAAAAATGCATATCAAATGGCTCAACTTGCCCCGACCATGGGGCAAGTTGATCCAACCTCTGGGGTAAGTTGTGCCACACAGGGGTAAGTTGTGCCACGCAAAAATGTGTTGCAAATAAAGAAAGAACAAGCCCAAAATTGTTGCTGTGGTTATAAAACAAATTATAATAATGAAGTAGAAATGTTAATTACAGCGAATGAACCAGCACAAAATTTGAAACATATATCTGAAAGTTAATGAAGTTGCCACTGTGACAAGTCACAGCTGAAAACGAGCTGGCTAGAATAACGGACAGAACTGCCAACACTATTTGGCTGTGGCAGCTTGTAAACAACATCTTCTGCATTGAAACCCGCTTCGTCCTTTGGGTTTGGAACAAACACAGGCTTGTCCGTTCCTACCTTCCCAGCAACCTTTTGAAGGAAAACACCTTCAAACTCAAAGTCCTCCCCGTTGAGAGTGTCAACCCGGGCAATATAGTTCACAGTTCGTGATTTGCCAGCACATTTGACAACCACAAAGTCACCTTCGATTATTGGGCTATCCAGATCAATATCACCATCACTATCTGATAACACATCATCAAATTCAAAATCTGAATCATCAGTGTCACTTGAACATGGGGTTTTAGATCTCGGGGGACATGACTTTTTCCCACCAGCATTGAACAAACACTTTGTTTTTGTTAATAGGCTCCTCTTTCTATTTTCAGAAAGGGCTATCAGCTTCTGTCGTTCAGGGCTGTCAGTCAAAATCTTTGAGCTGCTCTTTTTGTGACCACCTCTTCTTGCCTTTCTTGGTGCTGCTTTCGGAAATGGCTGAATTACACATGGTGAAATGTATGGACGATGCATGACATCATGTGAGCTAGATGAAACACAAGACCCAGATGCGGATGGTTGCATAAGATCATCTTCTTGCTGTTTTTGTGGTCGGACATCATCACTGTGCACGGGCAAGACTGCTCCAGGAACCTCACCTGATGGTCCTGCATCTTCCACAGTAGAATTTGCCTCAAGGCTTTCTGCAGCCACATTTTGCTCACGGTCAGTTGGAAGAGAAGGGGAAAAGTCAATTTCACTAAAGATGTCCCGGTTAAATGGATGAATGCCCGAGGCTTGGAATCCAGCAGCAATGTTCAATGGTGTCATGGCAATCATCTGGGCTTGGTTCACTAGAGCTGGGATTTCATATATTGTTACTGTTTTCCTTGGATTGGATCGTAGCTACCCATCCATGGCTCTGTTGTACACTGTTTTGAAGGGTCCATACACTGACCGGTCGAGCGGCTGGAGACGATGGCAAGTGTGTGGTTGAATGGTCAGTAAGACAACGCCATGAGATCTTGCTGTGTTCACAACATTCAAAGAAATGTGTGTGTCATGGTTGTCGAGGATTAAGAGGATTTTCTTTCCTGGTGAGCATCTGGTGTGCTTGATGATGTGATTTAAATATTCCACAAACACCTCTTCATTCATCCAGCCACTTCGTGTTGCCCTCCCTATGCACTGTGTTGGTCCACCTCTGATGAAGTGATCTCTGTAGTGGACTCTGGGAAAGATGAACAGAGGAGGCACGACTGATCCAATTGCACTCACAGTGTACACCACCGTTACCAATTCCCCGCGTTCAGCGGAGGTGATTGAACCAACTTGTTTCTTTCCTTTTTCTGTGACAACGGCTCCAGGGTTTTGAACGGTGGTGCACCCAGTCTCATCAGCGTTGTAAATGTCACTTGGTGAGAACTTGTACTTGTCCATTATCTTACTCAAGTTGTTGAAAAATTTAACAACAACTGGGCGGTTGAAGGCTGTGGCACGCCTAAAAGATGTTGCTTCTGTCACTCTAATTGCCAGGTTCTGGCGCTTCTTGAAGCCTAACCACCAATCATGTCCTGCTTTTTTCTCACGATCCCGACTTGGTGGCAGATTGAGACAGTTTTTTTTAGCAAACTCATATGCCAGTGTGCGACATCTTCTCAATGACAAACCATGAAACATGTCTGACAATTGTTTCACGTGGTCAGCCAAATCCCTTTCCATTTCAGGACTAAAAACCAATTGCCGTAAGGAAACAGGTGTGTAAGCAGTCCCTGCTGGTTGACTGTCTGTTTGTCCATGTACCGCTTCAGTGTCATTCGATCAATGTTAAAGTCCTTTGCAGCACTCCTCACACTCTGACCTCCAGTAACAGCGGCAGCAGCCCGTTCCATAACGTATGTAGGAGTTTGTCCACGATTTGTCTTTCGCACGTAGTGGCGCATGTCTGGTGGGCTTTTTTTCTGTGAAACACACAAAAAAGAAAAATGAAGTTAACACAATAAATCCGATAATGATGTAGAATATTACTAGAGTGAACTAGTTGATTCAGTGGAGTTCCTGGCATAAGTCTGGAACATTGAACAATGAATGCCAGAACAGCTGGCATTTGTAGAGAAGCACCTGCCTCTCCTGGCATGTTTAGCCAATCAGGCGCCTCCAAATGGAATAACCCACCATGCCTGACTAATTGTAGGCTAGTCCATAATGGTGGAGAGGGGAGGTAAGTGCATTCTTGATTCTACAATGATAATAATAATAATGTTAAAAATAATAATGATAATAGTAATAATAAAAATAATTATTATTATTAGAATAACAAAGCGCCTGTACAGCATGCAAATTCCTATCCAAGCACGGCTTACACATCTTAAACATTTACCAGGTAACCCATAGATCTAATTCTTATACAAGTAGAGCATGTAACTTATACAACATGCATTTTGAATTCACTCTATAACAAGCCTACTGATGTGGTTGCACATTCATCTGTTTCTTGAAAACGTGTAAAAAGACATATGGGGCAAGTTGAGCCAGTGGCACAACTTACCCCATTAGCATTGGCTCAACTTACCCCAGTCTGACCTCATTGAATTGTCTGTTCAAATGCATGCATCTCATGTGTGGTGAATGTAAAAATCTTTTACAGGTATGAAGGCAAGTAATTGAACAAACAACTACCACATATTATATCTAATCAAACTATTACGACACACAAGAAACATACACTCACCTCTGTAACGCTTTATTTTACTTTTTTGGCACGAAATCTGATTTTCTTTTACTGCATCAACCTCCGATATTGGTTCAGCAAAACAAAATGGTGGAGGTTAAAGTCACGTGATCAGTTGTTTATAGATTGCATACAAACTTGGATTGGCTTAGTCAATTGTGGTTAAAAGGAGGTGGCTCAACTTACCCCTATGCTAAACTTACCCCGACTTCCCCTACTGTTCTCTGCGCTCGTGGCTACACATCCCTCAAATCACTTCGACTCCGCCACTCCTTAGCAAAATGATTGGCCTCTCCACATTTATAGCACACCGGGCTTGTCGCTTATTGCTACCTGGGAGAGAATCCATCCCTCCATGCGGTTCAAATGCTGCATGTCGACTACTAGCTGCTTGTGCAGTTGGTTTCTGTTCCCTATAGACGTTTTGAGGTCAAGCAAATAACATATCTGTTGTCAATTCATCAATTCGTGACGATGGCCACAACAGTTTACTGATCTCCTCAGGCAAACCTACTAAAAAGGCACATCTTGTCGTTGACCCCACCAAAAAATACAAATAATGTTTGTAAGTCGGCTACGTACACGTCAACTGTTTCCTTGGGGTGAAGTCGCCGGTTCATGAACTGTTATCATGCAACAAACGGATCCATACCAAATGCTGTAATGGTTCATCCCCAAGTTGCTGCTAGACTGCATAGGCCCCTCCGGTTAGCCTCAATCGGGTGATTGTGTTCTTTGCACAGTTTACTCAGCCTTCTCAACCCATTCAACGACAGACGGCCCAGTGGTAGATTCATCAAACTCGGATATCCAGCGAAAGTCGAATCTGTCCATATTTTTCTTTTTCTGTTTTTGAGTCACCGCTTATCAAAGGCTGAACATTTAATTAAATAACTCCAGTGTTATTTATTCTGCACTTCAAATCACCAATTTCTCGGTTAAATTCGACACAACGTCAAAACGTCCGACTTCCAAATGCAACAATCTTTTTAGTTGACTTCCACTCATGCTTGATTCACGTCCGCTTTTATAGACCAGTCTTATTTGCATTCAGTCACGTGATTATTCACCATACAATAAACTGCCTCACCATATTAGTTTTTCCTTTCTTTCTCTTTAATTTTATTCCACGACCGACATTTTGAATCATACACACATGCTAGTCAAGTGTCATGTGTTTTCCTACAGATTATAATAATTAAATAGGAGAAATCATTTGTAGTAAATGTAAGATTGACGTCCTTGAAAATCCAAAACATTTTTTACAAATTATCTAAATCGAACAATACATTTTGATTCTAGTAATAAAAGCCAACAAATAAAAGAAAAGAAAGAAAGAAGAGCAGAAATAGGATCCTTCCTAAGGAAGAAAAGAAGACATTTTTGACACTTTGGCCAATCATTGCATCTAACAGACAGATATATCATCTGTTTCCAACTAGCGACAATCTATCTCGAACGTTGGGTTCACAAAAACGATTGGAAATGAAAAGCGACATTTGTTAACGAACAAGAGATGTGAAACTCACTATACAGACTGACAGAAAAGAATTCCAACAAAGATGGAAAGATAAAAATTGATATTGAAAGAGGGACAAACAGAATCATGAACCGTTAAAAGAGACAGTGCCCCATCTTGAATAATAACTGGATGTCCATCTTTGTCTCTCTCTTGTTTTTTTTCGTGTTGACAAACTGATATTTTGTTGTGACAAGGGTGGTATGTGTGACGCTCAAACTTGAAACCCGACTGAAACGAAAAGGCGACATATGGTCAAATTCGACTGTGTCTTAATTTGCATATGTCGATATTGAACATATAAAAAACGGTATTTCTTTCATTGGGAAGATTTTATTTTTTTTGCTCACTTCGTTCACGTCAATGTGACTGATGGAGATATTTGCCACGGTACGCATTTTAAATATTTTTATTATTGTTATATTGGATTTTTGTTTATTGTCATTTTTCTGTTACTTTTCTTACGACACCGGAGTTTTTTTTACACGCTGCTTTTTTTTCGTTTGTTATCTTTTGATAACATTTTGAACAGTTACTTTTAAGTTTCTGGCCATGGCGGCAGTTAGCTACCAGCCAAAGGAACCAGAAATAAGTAAGGGAGTGGGGCACACGTCTAACCCCACCCAACCAAACTGGAGCAAATCATCGAAAATAGATGTAAAAGAATTTATGGAAAAGGCGAAAACATAACAACACCATGTAACAAAGGACTTTTGATTGACTATTGATGGACATCCCAAAAATTGGAATTTCCAAAAGAACTTTAGCCGATAATGAAGACAACGGAAGGAAGTCTCATTTTAACATTTAATAAACAAACTTTATTTGTCATTTTCGTTAGTAGCTTTGGTAGAAGAGAGAAACGTATTAGTAAGAAAGTTCATTGAAAGAGAGAGAAAAGTGTTCAATGTGTTTGAAGATAGATTTAATATCATGCCGGCTGGTTGAAGAATAGAATTGTTCAGTGTTCGTGTGTGTTTATAGCTAGTAGTCGCCTGAGCAAAGGGGAAAGAAAGGACAAAGTCTTCAGTGTGTTGGCGTGCATGAGTATTGAGTTGTATCATGCGTGAGTATGAGTTGTATTGATTGAGAGTAGTCCTGTAGAATGATAAATAAAGTTTGTATGCGTACCGCTCATGGAAATAAATCGTAGTTTGAAGAGAGCCATAGCTAGCTTGTAGTACTCACGTTGTGCCCCCCCCCCAGCGATGTTTGCTGTTGGGCAGACCAGCAAGAAAGAGATTTAAAGGTTTGTGATTTCGCCTTTTATATACTCAGTCATGTGATTGAGAGCTGGCTTGTGATTGGACAAGCAGGGAGAAAATGGATTTCAAATCTCGAAGTCTCTGCCTGTGTTGTAGCGGCTGCTACAGAACAATACAAGTCTTCGTTGTTGACAAAAAAACAAAAAGAATAATTAATTCGACAAGCAACCTAGTAATAAAACTGATCACCACAACAGGAATTCAATCATTATGTATAGTTAAATGCAAAGGTCTACATATGTGGAATTTATTTTAATTTTCCAACCCAGAGAACTGTGTAGAACTGTCACAAAAGAAAGTAATAACTTACGTATGGAGTACTTGGGTTGATGGTGGACCTCAGTCTCTGTATTTCATGTGCCTTTTCATGTAGATAGAGAGCATGTTGCAGCATTTTTAATGAAATATGGAGACATTATTAAAATTGCCTACGAACATTCGTAAACGTGACATGTTTTAACTTATCCTCGATCATTAAATTTATTTCAAATAAATTTTTTATTTTCTTGAAATAGAGGAGGACAAAATACCTGTAAGGCCTTCGTGTTGGACATGCGGAGAGATGGGCACTTGACCAACATATGTCTCCCCAAAATTAACAAAACAGCAGGTCCAATGGTGAACCCTAAAAATAAGGTAGGAATTCACCTGGGCACTAAAGTCATCTCCTGAAACCACTCCCCAGAAAAAACAACATTAACAACATCGATGAATTTTTTCGACCTTAGCATGACACAGAAACAACCAAGAGAAAATGAGTGGGTACTAGTCACCGAAAAAAGATCCCTGGGGACTAAGTTTAGAGAAATATCAAGAGCAAGAAAGACTAGGAAAAATGCCTGAAAAAAACCCGGGGGGGGGGAGAAATTTCTTGAATTAAAAAAAATTAAAGAAAGAACTAACAAAGACTAGTACTCACTCTCCATCAAGAAGCCCAGGCCCAAATACTCCTAAAAAAAATCACCACCAGCCTATCACAATCACATCCATATTATCAGCAAAGATCATGCCCCCCCCCCGGGCATCACTGGACCAATTAAATCACAACATCAATTTAAACTAATACCCATAAAAGACTAAAACTGAACTCTCCCAAAACTATCCCTCTTGCTTCCCCTCTTCAAACGCCAAGCAACTCTCCACCAACATCTCTTAGAAAGTCCCAGCAACCATCACTATTCCTAAACAAGACCTCAAAAGAAACCTCTCCCTATTCCCCAGTAAAAACCAATTTAAACATCCCTGTCCCTCCTCCTCAGCCAATCACTCAAATATATCCTCACAAAAAGAAAAAAAGAAAACATTACATCCTCACAAGTATCACATCACATTACTGCAAATGTTATCAACAGAGGAAAGGGCCATAAACTGAGTGATCTCAGAAAAATATTCGATTGCACTACCAGAAACGACCTCTGTGTGGAAGATCCCCTGAATTTTCCGAATGCCACCAGACAGTTATTATAACCAGAGACGAAGTGAAAGAAATCTAGAGAATGCTGGAGGTGTAACAAAGCCGGGCGACACCGGATAACCTTGCTCCCTAGGTTGACGGTGAGTGGGATGGAGCTGGGCGAGAGGTCTCAGTCCCATCTCGTGAGAAACCAACGAATTGTCATCGGGTGACAAGTAAATTATTTGGAGTTCAAAAGGGCCAGATTAAAGATAAGCCAGATGTCGGGTTGGCGAGGAAAACGCAAGGAGGTCTGGGAAGGGTCGACGAGTAAAGTCGACGATCTGAGTGTAAATGATAACATGATTCACTTAAACCAACAAGTTGGAGGTGATGAGAGAGAAAGAACAAACCCCGAAAACAATTGAATTAGTCATTCTAATTTTAAGGGAACAAATCGGTTAAATGCCTAGACAGATAACTAATTCTCGGAATTGAATCGAGAGGGGGTCGGTTGGGAAGGAGAGAGAGAGAGAGAGAGAAAGAATTATGATTACCCGTCGAATAGAGAGATTGGGTCGACTACAGAAGGAAGGGGAGGATGACGTTTAATAAAACTACTGCGGAAATAGACGACAACAGAGAATCGGACAGTCTGTCGAACAGAGAAGTTGGGAAGCCATGCGTGCCGCTAGCCTCTTCTAATTGAGATGAAGAGAACTAACAAGACGGCCACTTAGAGTTTTTGTTTAAATACACTGTGGGGGTTGCATTCCAAGCCTGACGAAAGTATAAGTGACGAGCCGAGCCTTAATGTATACCGAATCACTAAATGAACAGCCTAAAACTATCCTCATCGTTGTTGATTGTTTCCATTTATACTTGTGAAGACTGCCCTTCGATTTCAGCATAACCAAACTTGACTTTCCAGCCGTCGCAGACAGAGAGAGACGGCCACCGACGAGAAGACGATCACGACAGAAATTACCAAGAATTCCCGATTGGGCGTTACAACACTAGACGGCCAGATACCAACGTCCAATTCGGAGAGACTCAGTAGCAGAGGGAGAGAGACGGATGCTTGTGCGGGGTCCGAGGCTCGAAGGAGCGAAAATATAGCCAACCGTCCTTAGGGTTAGTGCGCGCCGTTTTTTCACCGTGCGCGCGCGACCCCTGCGAGGGAGAAAGGGTTATATTAATGGTGCCGTGAAGCCAGAATGCCACACTGGTTGTCACGAAAAACAGCATCCAGATCTATCCAATAAATGATCACCGAGACGGAGGGAGGATCAGAAGAGATCAAAGAAAAAGAAAAGTAAACTAAACAGAACTTTTAGGGCTTAGCTAAGACCGTGCGGTCAAGAGCCAGCCCGTCAATTGCAGAAGTGCAGAAAAAGAGAAACAGAAGTACGAGAACAGCAAAAAGAGGTAGGAAAAAGATTTTCTTTTGGTTCCTTGTTGCTTCGCTCGTTTTTTTTTTACAGGTGCTTGTTGTCGGTGGGTTTTTTTTTTTTTTTTCCTTTTTTTAATTGGTTGTGGTTCTAAGTGGGGATATTACTTGCGATAGGTTGTGGGGAAGAAGAAGGGAATTGGAGACTTTAAGAAGAGAGAACGAAGAGAAGCATTACTATAATGACCATCTCAGACGAAGGAGAAATAAATGAGCTAGAGGGCGTTAGTACCATAGGCGAAGGGCCCCTCGGGGGAGCAAAGAAGATGGATAAGCCCATAGGATTCCGTCCTATGCGGGTGAACCCGCCGGACTGCAGGAGTGGCTAGCAATAATAAAAAAGAAGAGGGTGATATACGGACTAGAGGATTACGAGATGGTCCTGCTGGCTTTGGACAATGCTGCAGGACCGGTCTCAAAATTCATTGGGACAATATACGCCGACAATCAAACCGTCACTTGGTCCGAGTTGCGGGGCACTGGTGAAACAATATGCCAGTGAGCGAATGGCAATTCAGGCGGTGCGAAAGTTAACACGACTGAAAATGTCGGACAAGGACGGCATCGACGAACTGGCAGAACGAATAGAGAGGCTGGCGGTGTTGGCGTTCCCGGATGAGAGGACGAGAGGCAGTGATGCCATACAGACGATACTGATTGATGCGTTTGTGGATGGTCTGAGTGACAAGGAGACCAGGAGAGATATTGTCAGGGGCCAGCTACTGTCCCTAGCGGGAGCTAAGGAATTAGCGTGGGCGAGTGTAAGGCTTGGAGAGAGAATAGAGAGGGGCGAAAACACTAGGAAACCCCAGAAGAAAGGGAAGCCTGGGTGGAAAGAAGGGGAAGAAGACTGGGAGGCGGAGGCCGATCCAAACAGAGAAGAATGGCACCTCGCGCATGGGTTTTACAAACCCACTCCCGGCAGATACGGACTGATTTGTTGGACCTGCCAGAGTGAGGGGCATCAGGCGGCGGAGTGTCCCACGAGATGGGGGAGACCACCTAATCCGGTTGGACCGAACTGCGACAAATGTGGGCAGTTCGGACACGAGAACAGGGGGTGCAGAGTAGCTGGAGACAGGAGGTTGGGGGTCACTACACCCAATCATCACGTACCACCCAGATATGAGGGAAGGAACCAGGGAAACGCCAGAGGGCCGCCCCGCCGAAAGTAACTGGCAGGGTGGCCCCAGTAAAGTCGAAATCAGTAGCGTGTTGGACGTGTGGGGAGAAGAACCACTTCTCCGCCAATTGCCGGCGGCGTCGATGTTGGCAATGTGGAGAGGAGGGCCACCTAAGGAAGGGGTGCCCCTCTGGGAGGCGGCGCCGGGGCGGCGTGCGCCAACCCAGGGAGACAACTGTTAGGGACCGTCGGGAGCACCACGGCGATCCGAGGATGGATGGGTCACAAGGGGGTTTGTTGCTGCCCGCCCCCATGTCCTCGGTAGCGGGATACAGAATAAGGACCCCACAAATAGAGAGAGGGAGAGCCCAGGTGTTCTCCCTGCTCACTGAAAAAAAGGAACTCACATGCGGAGCGATTGTGGGAGGTGTGCGAGTGAAGGCACTGATAGATACTGGGGCATCGATCTCACTGTTGGGGAAAGAAACGTATCAAGGACTAGCGAGAAGGGGCAGACTAGAACCGTCGGACATAGCGATCAGCCAAGCAGATGGGAGCGAACTGCGGGTGGACGGAGTGGCATGGTTGCCCTTACGAGTAGCAGGGGGAGAGGACGAGTTTCCCTTGTATGTAACGCACGGGCTGTGCAGTGAATTGATTTTGGGGGAGGATTGGCTCCGAGCCAAGGGAGCCAGACTCAGTTTCGACCCTGCTGTACTGACGATAGGTGAAACGGAAATTCCCTTGGGAGGCGAAGAACACGATGAGTTGCCCATTTTGGCGAGCGCCGACATGAGGATTTCGCCCAGGATGGTGATGTCTTGCGCCGGTAGGATTGAAACGGGGAAGGAAATAAAAAGGGGATTAGTCCAGATAACCCCCGTAGAGAAATACAGGGATAATGAAGAGGGAATGACGGTGAGCGAATTGGTTGTCCAAGCGTCGGGGACGATACCGGTGTTGATGCTCAACACATCGGGAAAGACGATCCGAATAGCTAAGGGAGAAGAGTTAGCATATTGCCGCCCAGTGAAGAGGACAGAAAGAGTATGGTTAGAGGAGATCCCCAGGAAGGAAGGGAGGCCGAGAGCTGAACGATTGGGAGATGAGGACATTGTGGTTCCCGGACCATACAGAATGAGGACCAAACAACTGTTAGAGGATAACCGAGACGTGATAGCCTTGACTGATAGAGAGTTGGGACAGACCAAGACGGTGGAGATGGGAATTGACACAAGGGACCACCCGCCCATAAGGATGAGACCGTATAGAACCCCGATAGACAAGAGAAAATTGGCCGAGGAGGCAGTGGCGGATATGTTGGAGGCAGGGATAATAGAAAGGTCCAGCTCCCCATGGAGTTTCTTCATAGTTATTGTTGAGAAGAAGGACGGAGGTCACCGGTTTATCGTTGACTTCCGAAGACTGAACGCCGTCACTAAACCATTGGCGGTACCCTTGCCGCTTATAGATGACATACTGGCCTTACTGGGGAGGTCCACCTGTTTTTCGACCTTGGATCTGAGGTCTGGATATTGGCAGGTGGCACTAGAGCAGAAGGATCAAGAGAAGACGGCCTTTGCCTGTCATGCGGGGCTGTTTCAGTTTAGGATGATGCCCTTTGGGTTGTCGAATGCGCCAGGGGTATTCACCCAGCTGATGTCAATAGTATTGCGAGGCCTGGAAGATTTCGCCATGGCCTACCTGGACGACATACTGGTATTTTCGAAAAATGAGGAGGAGAACTTCGAACACCTGCAGAGGGTGTTCGATAGACTAAGGGAACATGGGTTGAAGCTGAAGCTACCCAAGTGTCAGTTCTTGAAGGATAAGACGAAGTACTTGGGGTTTATAATAGACAGGGACGGGATTCGCCCAGACATGGACAAGGTCGAGGTCATTCGAGCCATGCCGGAACCCAAAACGGTGAGGCAGGTCCGCGGATTCATAGGTGCAATAGGTTATTACCGACGATTCGTGCCCGCATTCAGCCGATTAGCGGGACCTTTGGTAGCACTCACAAAGAAATACGCCCGATTCAAGTGGACGGAAGACTGCCAAAAGGCCTTTGAGGCCCTTAAAGAACAACTGACCGCGGTGCCACTGCTGACCTACCCTGACCTGAGCAGGCCTATGGTGTTGTACACCGATGCCAGTGATAGGTGCGTGGGGGCGGTGTTGACCCAGCCTTGCCCCGAGAGGGACGGCCCAATACCAGGGATACCCGAGGAGGTGCCCGTGTATTTCCTGTCACATAGATTGTCAGAGACCCAGCAGAGATGGCCGGTGATAGAGAAAGAGGCATTTGCAATCATATATGCGGTGCAGAAACTAGACTACTATCTAATGGAGCTGTCTTTACTATCAAGACGGACCATAAACCACTCAAACACTTGTTGGAGGCCGACTGGACGAACAAAAAAATACAACAGTGGGCCTTGAAGCTTAGCGGCTATCAGTGTAAGATAGAATACCTGGCCGGTAGGGACAACACCTGCGCGGATCTGCTGTCCCGGATACCGGAGAAGTTGGAGACCGAGTCGGCCAAGTTGGAACCGGGCGTGGACGATAAGGCGTATCAGATAAACGTCATAAATTCTCATCGAAAGGGCCAGCGGCCTGAGTGGGGAAGTAGTGATGAGGAGGAACCAGAAACGATCAGGGATCCCCACTGGAGGAGCCTCATCGAGAAAGCTCAAGAGGATCAAGAAATAGCTAGTCTCCGAGCTAGCGTAGAGAAGGGTACAGCGACCAGATTTGTAATACAAGAGGGGGTGCTGTGTTATCTCTCCCGGAGGGAGGGCCAAGTGAGCACCAAGCTGGTCGTGCCGGAGGGGTTGAGAGGGGAAATATTGACCCAGTGCCACGAGGGAACTGGGCACATGGGGATCGAGAAGACATACGAATTGATAGACCGGAATTATTACTGGCCGAGGCTGTACCAGGACGTGATAGCCCACCTGGAGAGCTGCCGCACCTGCCTACTCCAGAGTAGGAGTGGGAGATCGGCCCCTCTGATGGAAACAGACGTGCCGAGTTTTCCGTTTCAAAAGGTGAGCATGGATATCTCAGGGCCATATGGAGAAACCACCGCGGGTAATCTCTACATACTTAGCTTCGTGGACTGGTTGACGAACTGGCCGGAGGCATTCGCCATACCAGATAAACGGGCACAAACTGTGTCCCATATAATACTATCCGAGATATTTCCCCGATATGGAGCCCCAGAACAGCTGGTCACGGATAACGGACCAGAGAATGTGAACCAGATCATGGCCGAGACGTTGCGAGGTCTGAACGTCCAGCACGTGACTACCTCTGTGTATCGGCCCCAAAGTAACGCCAAGGTCGAGCGGTTCCACCGGACCCTGGCTGATGTGCTGGCCAAACTAGCTTAGGGCAACAGGGAGAATTGGGATTTTTATCTTCCCCAAGCACTGGCGGCGGTAAGATTCACTATGAATGAAACCACGAAGGCCACCCCTTATTACGTGCTGTTTGGAAGGGACGTGGTGTTGCCTATCGATAACTTGCTGAAACCACGCCGCAAATACCTGGGAGTAGACCACCCCGGGGGACCAGAATAGAAGGAAGAAGAATGGTAGTGAAGAGAAGGAAAGCTATAATTATTATTTTTTTTCTGTTGATTAGCCACCTTGGGGAAGCGGCGGTGCACCGCCGGGCCATCATGTGTGTGGAAGGGCCCCCGTGCATGTGAGGGGCCTGGAGGGCGTGGCGCTCGCGACTCTCGGGTGTGCTGAGGAAGCAAGAATAGTCTGATGTTGAGAGTGATTTTAAAGCCTTTAAACTGTCGAGTAGGGACAAAAATGATTGGAACAGGTTGGAAAGAGTTTAACAGTGAGAGTGATTTTAAAGCATTTAAACTGTCGAGTAATGACAGAAGGAGTAATGACAGAAGGAACAGGTTGGAAGGAATTTGACAGTCAGAGTGGTTCTAAAGTCTTTCGAGTAATGACAGAGTGATTGGAACCTGTTGGAAAGAGTCTAACATAGAGAGCTCAGACCGGTTCTCTACTTGTATCATTTCAGGAATGTATGGACGAAAAGTAGTGGTACTATTGGCGGCCTTAGCGGTAGCAAGTATGTGGGAGCAGAGCCGGAATACCGTGTTTAAAAAGACCAGTGAAGTAGTGATCACCAGATCAAGGTGGTTGGTCACGCTAGTGATAGACCTGCAGCCGTATAGAGTGGTGATCGAGCGGTTGAGTGAACAAGCGGCCAAATTGGCCAAGATCGAAAGCCAAATAATCCAAGAATATAGGGGTCGTAGCGAGTACGTGCAGTTACTGGCCTCCCTGAGGAGGGAGACCATCGTAATGGAGGCTCAGTGGGAGGATATGAGGTTCTACCTAAAGCAGGTAGAGTTGCTCCGAACGAAACCGAAGAGATCGGTGCTGCCGATAGTGGGAAAGGCCCTCCACGTATTGTTTGGGACGGTATCCGAGAGTGATGTAAGGATCATTCGGAGGAGATTGGAACAGGTCAAGAAGGACCAGGGGGTGTTGGCACACGTAGCCGAAGAGAGCGTATCGATCCTAAATGTTACCAGGTTAGAACTGGCCAAGAACAGGGCCAGCATAGGGAGGTTGTTTTCTCAGATTCAAGGATTCAAGGAAGAGGTAGTGAATATAACCCAGCTGATATCCACGGAATTACGAGAGTTGGATGGTTTTGTGCAGAGGTACCTGCAATTGTTGGCCATAATGAACAGGGTCCATCAGACAGGGCGACAGGTAATGATACAATTGGAACACGTGCGGGCGCAGCTGGATATGTTGTCCTTGGGACATTTGTCGCCGAGTATAGTGGCTCCAGGGAGGTTAAGAGAAGTGCTGTTGGAGATACAGTCGAAGTTGCCCCCCCCCCACTTGAGACTGCCGGTAGACCCCACCGAGCGATTATGGAGATACTATAATGCCCTGGGCTGCGTTACACTGTTGGAAGAGGGTAGACTCGTTGTACTAGTGTCGATCCCCTTGTTGGACCACGACAGTACTTTCGAGATATACCAAGTCATGAACCTAGCCATGCCCTACCCCAGAGCGGACCAGAAGCTAGGGGCAGTGGCTAGATATAAGATGGAAACGGACTTTATCGCGTTAAACATGGCGAGAACAAGATTCATGTTGCTGATCGGTGAGGAAGCCGGCCGATGCAGGGGTGACGCCCTTGGAACGTGTGGGTCAACCAGCCCCATTTATGTAGTGAGTCGATACCGGTTGTGCGTACTAGAGCTGTTTAGAAAAAACGAACCGGGGATCAAAGAGAGTTGCGAGGTAGAAATCTTAACGAAGGTGACATTACCTTCCGTAGTGGGGGTGTCCGAAGGGATTTGGGCGGTGGTAACCCAAGAGGGAATAGAGTTAACCCGAGTTTGTGACGGGAAGCCCCCGAGAACAGTGAGAATCGCTGCGCTATTGTCTGTTATAGAGCTACCCATGGGTTGTGCCGCGCACGGGGCCTCGATTTCCTTGCCCCCGTACTATCAGGTGGAAGAGAGATTCGAAGATAGGGAGTCCCTTAAGAAGCTAATAGAAACCAACTCCAGCGGTTGGGTGGAGCTATGGGAACCAATAATAAGGGAATTCCCCAATATTACCTTACAGAAGATGCCCGAAGTGTTGGGACCGATCGAAAAAATCAGTCTAGAGAAATTGAGGTTTAAATTAAGCAGAGTCGGTAGGGAAGAGTCAGGGGGGAGGCCAGAAGTGGTTGGAAAAATAGCTTGGTCGATCATGAGTATTCTAATGGTAGTGATAGTTTTAGCCGTTTTAGTAAGGTATCTATGGGGAGGATGGAGGAGATTACGTGATGGTAACCCGCCGACGACAACGCACCAGAGCGGAGCGGGGATACCAATGAGCGCCCTTTCACGGGGCGTGGAAGAAGAGCCTGAGTTGCGGCTATCAGAGAATCAAGCCGAGGACCTGGTAAACCAGATCCGCGTTGAGGAGGAACCCAAGCCGGCAGTGAGACCCTCGAAAATCGTCCAGCGACCCAGGACGGAAAGGAAGTAAGAGAGACAGGGAAATCTATATCCCCAGGTGATTTTGTGACATAAACTGTACATGGCTTCTTATGTGAAGAGAGGGAGGGGGGACCACCGGAGGATTCCTTGTGTGTGTGTGTTTTTTTTTCTCTTTTCTTTATTGGATTTTGGGTACCTCACTGAAAAAAAAAAAAAGAGAAGATCCTTCCTTTACCGCACGCTAACTATTGAGTAATTCAAGGAAAAAATGATTTTTTTTTTTTTGTTTTGGTTGTTATATCTTTTTTTTTTTGCTTGCATGCTTCGGATTAAAGAACGATTTCGCGAGACAAAGAAGGGAAGGAATCTATGAATTGAACTTATCAATGTTGTCCTTATGACACTTAGGAAGAGGAAGGGAAAATGGACTCAACGACCCTACCTTATCAATTGCATGCTAACAGTTGAGTCGCTATGAACTCTTTGTTTTTTAATTGTTTTGAACAAAAATGCAGACGAAATGAGATGAAAAAGAAATTTGCAAAATTTTCGAGACGAACAATTTTATGCATATTAGATGGACCGTTAATCCAAGAACATTTTTTTTTCTCTTTCTATTTTATTTTGTTTGGTTCGTCCTATTTTATTAATTATCTTCTTTTGCATGCTGAAAGAGAAGAAAGATTTTTTTTTCCCCCTCGTTGGGTTCTCAACTGTGAGAAAAAAACGGGGGAATGGAATGCAACCCACACGCCTACCTACATACACGACCCACACTGGTTCGGAGCAGAAGCTAGAGGCAGGGGACGTGCGTGTAATTGATGACAATGACACGAAAAACGGGGGGTCGTATGTAACGAAGTCGGGCGACACCGGATAACCTTGCTCCCTAGGTTGACGGTGAGTGGGATGGAGCTGGGCGAGAGGTCTCAGTCCCATCTCGTGAGAAACCAACGAATTGTCATCGGGTGACAAGTAAATTATTTAGAGTTCAAAAGGGCCAGATTAAAGATAAGCCAGATGTCGGGTTGGCGAGGAAAACGCAAGGAGGTCTGGGAAGGGTCAATGAGTAAAGTCGACGATCTGAGTGTAAATGATAACATGATTCACTTAAACCAACAAGTTGGAGGTGATGAGAGAGAAAGAACAAACCCCGAAAACAATTGAATTAGTCATTCTAATTTTAAGGGAACAAATCGGTTAAATGCCTAGACAGATAACTAATTCTTGGAATTGAATCGAGAGGGGGTCGGTTGGGAAGGAGAGAGAGAGAGAGAGAGAAAGAATTATGATTACCCGTCGAATAGAGAGATTGGGTCGACTACAGAAGGAAGGGGAGGATGACGTTTAATAAAACTACTGCGGAAATAGACGACAACAGAGAATCGGACAGTCTGTCGAACAGAGAAGTTGGGAAGCCACGCGTGCCGCTAGCCTCTTCTAATTGAGACGAAGAGAACTAACAAGACGGCCACTTAGAGTTTTTGTTTAAATACACTGTGGGGGTTGCATTCCAAGCCTGACGAAAGTATAAGTGACGAGCCGAGCCTTAATGTATACCGAATCACTAAATGAACAGCCTAAAACTATCCTCATCGTTGTTGATTGTTTCCATTTATACTTGTGAAGACTGCCCTTCGATTTCAGCATAACCAAACTTGACTTTCCAGCCGTCGCAGACAGAGAGAGACGGCCACCGACGAGAAGACGATCACGACAGAAATTACCAAGAATTCCCGATTGGGCGTTACAACACGAGACGGCCAGATACCAACGTCCAATTCGAAGAGACTCAGTAGCAGAGGGAGAGAGACGGATGCTTGTGCGGGGTCCGAGGCTCGAAGGAGCAAAAATATAGCCAACCGTCCTTAGGGTTAGTGCGTGCCGTTTTTTCACCGTGCGCGCGCGACCCCTGCGAGGGAGAAAGGGTTATAGAGGAAGCTAATATAACTTTTGATATTTCATATTTCATGTTTATCACCAAAGACCCTACTTTATGAACTTTACAAAAATCTTGTTTTGTGAGGGTCCCTGTTCGTATTCATCCTGCATTATATAGGGCTGCTAAACTAACATTCCCTTTGGATGTCAGTGGTGTGTCCCAGGACAGCTTGATGAATACCACCATGGCTAAGTATGTGCCATTGACATCCTGACGCTTGACATATTCATTCCGGGTACCCAACTCTAAGTTATCACAATGGCACTCAGATTATCAAGCTTGAATATCCGAGGGTTATGACCTTCAATGCTTTGGTGTGGATATTTGTTGTCTACAGAAGACTCACTTTATTCCATCAGATTATCATGGTGTGTTGGATAGAGACTTCCAGCTCTACTCAGCACATTTTGATGTCTATTCAAGGGATGTTTCCAGGCTAGTTAAGCGAATTTTGAATGCGTCATGTGATCCAGTATTTGTAGATCCTGAGGGAAGGCTATACATTTTAGATGTTCTTGTAAAAGATGTGGTATTTTGACTTATTGGGGTTTATGCGCCCAATAGCCATAATGAGAAATGGGTCGTTTTTGTTGTGTGGAAAGAGGGTAGAAGACACCTCAAAATGATGATTTTTTTTATTATTGTTAAATTCATGCGGCACCCATTTATCCAACTTTTTTGACTTCCCTATTTGCTTTAAATTTCAAACGACTGTTGAGTGGTTGACTTCAAGTTTAACAGCAATTTCTTGTGTGGTTTTGCGATGATCGGCTTCAATTAAGGCTTTCAAATGTTCATTATCAACCGCAGTCGGCCGGACGTGACTGTCTTCATCTTGAGGCTCTCATCACCATCGCCAAATTTTTTGAACCACCATGGTGCTATACGTTCATGAGCCAAATACATCATTGATACTACAAGCGGTCTTGGCAGCTTTTTGGCCTAGTTTGTACTGGAACAAGAAAATTGTGCTAATTTGAATTTTGTCCTTGCTGTTGAAAAGCCTGTAAAAAAATGAAGAGATTGAGAATGATAAAAAATAACACGATTCGATTGAGTGAAAAACGTGCTTCAAAATGATACATAACATGGCTATATATATATCAATGAATTAATTAAAAAATCATATATAAAATAACATATGTGAAAAACGGTATTATTTTAGCACCAGCCTAATGGCCTCGGCTCCGACTCGATGCAACTTTCAAATTATATTAATCGGTTCTTAGGCGAGTCAACATAGGTTTTTTAGATTGTCAAAGTTTTCATAATATACAGGCTCGTTCGGGTTCGGTTAAACTTAGCATTAAACTTAGGATAGCTGGGCACTGGACATTCAACTTGTCATTGCCTGACTTGAAAGACTTACGTAATCAGTTTTACTAACCATATAACGGAACTGATGAGAACCATAATTGGGAATAAGTGATGGGGACATTTGAAAGAAGTAATTAGGTCCTTCGTTGCTGGTTATAGTCGCTGACTCAATCTTAGCTCTAGGGCAGGGAAAGTGACACTAGAGACTAGATTAGGCGATGGAGGAGGGGGACAGTAGTAGTTTTATAATTAAGGCAGAACTGGACTCCTTGGATAACAAGGAAAATCAGGGAATTTTAGTCAGGGTTAGGTTAAAGAGAGCACCAAACAAGGTAGCACTTCACTGCATGCAAAGTGCCGTCAACCATCTAATAATCGACACATCACCAGTGTCACATTGCCAGATGGACATACTGTGATCACAAATGATAGGATTTTGAAGGGTTTTCGATCTTATTCTCAGGATTTCTTTACTAGGGAGCCCCCTCTGACAATGGCTCAGTTCGGCGCCTATTTGAGGCAACCTAAGCAGCTAGGTATGAAGGTTGTATAAAGGAAGAAGACCTGGAGGTTCTGAAACAGTTCGGGTTGGACAGAACTCCTAGTCTTGATGGTCTACTTACAAATTATATTTGAAGTTGTCGCACATTTGTATACCCGTATGGCTGTACTATTTAACTCCTGGTTTAGGAATAGGTGAATTCCTCAGTATTTTACCAGGGGAATCATTAAATTGCTATGCAAGGATAAAAATGGAAGGGATGGTATAGGTAATTTTCAGTCTTTAACCATGTTAAACACAGAGTTAAAGGTTTTGGTCAAGATCTTAGCAAACCGTCTGCAACTAGTCTTGCATCGCCTTATAAGTCCCAAACAGACTTGTGCTGTTAAGGGCCAGACGATTCAGGATAACTTGCACATGATATGCTTGATCATAGAAAAAGTCAACACTGAAGCTGCACGATCAATTTAGATCAATCCAAAGCATTCGATAGGGTCGATCATTGTTACCTAGAAACCGTCCTTTTCTCGTCTAGATTTGATCCTCAGTTTCACTACTGGATTCACCTCCTTTATACAAACTCTGGTGTGCTGGTAGAGATAAATAGTGTAAGGTCGAAGCCTTTCAATTTGTCCAGATAAATTCATCAGGATTGTCCACTCTCACCAATGTTTTATGTGCTTGGATTAGAGCCTTTCCTTTGAAGGCTTAAGGTGAATCCAGTCTTTGCGATATTACTCTGCCAGATGCTTGCACCATGGGTAAGTACTCCACCTATGCCGACAATGTGACTGTGCTTGTAACGAGCAGTGCTGAGATTAAAGTCGTCGATATGGAAATAAAACGGTATGAACAAGTGACAGGGGGTCAAAATAAATTGCACTTTTGGCGTCGGGTTTAGTTCTGACCTCAGTTGGAGAAAAATTGGTCAGAATCTAACTTTAAAGGTCGAGCGGAGGTCTGCAATTCGCACATTTATCCTCGTACTCTCTATCATCTATCAGTACTTCCATTCCCGGAAACTACACTACTACAACTAGTGAGTGCTCTTTTTAATTTCTTGTGGCGGGAAAAGAAAGCCATGGTGAGAAGAGTGATCAGCATCCGTTGGAAGGCAGTCTAAGCATGCCAAGCATTGATATCCGGAGGCATACGCTTCACATAACTTACCTAGACCAAACGTGTACACCATGTGTGGAAAATGGTGAATTCTGGAAAGAAGACACTAAGAGAGCCTTTCTGCCTTTGAAAAGTGTGCACTCGTCTGAGGGGGAGGCACACAGGTTTCCCCGAATTGAGTGCTCCTTTTATTGCGAGTGTTGATGGTCCTTGAAGCTCCTCTTACAGGTGAAAGAAAGCCTTTCTGACAGCCAAGTGTTGTCCTGTAGGGTGCTATATAGGGTTATATTGAGGGGATCTGTTCGAGTTGTTAGAATTGAGAGGCTGGGTTTTACAAAAGTGGAGTGTCACTCAGTATGGCCTAGGACACCTGGAATGGGGTTAGGGTTAGGGTTAGGGTTAGGGTTAGGAATGGGGTGCCTCGCTAATTATGAGGCTTCACTCACCTGGCTCATAATAAGAAATGCCGTCTTAAGTCGGCAAAAAACTCTTCACAGTGAACATGATGGAGGTGCGATGTGGGGACTGGATGGAAGATATTGATCACACTTTCTTCCATTGCGCTATAGTATGTCCATTATGTAAGTTAGTTAAAGGCTTCACGGTTCGCATGTTGAATGGACAATTCTTTGTTTTGGAGTTGGTTTTGACATGCTGCAATTGGGCACTGACCATGAGAAAAGAGGAACACTATGTTTTTCTCTGCTTGGTAGCAGTTAAGAGAGGCATGATTTGGTCAATGCAGTAGAAGGAATTCTATGGAGATGAGACCTTTACTGCTCACCAGCTTGTTCCTCATTTTTAAGCACCGCTTGAAAACGTGTATTAGGTTGGAGAAGGTAAAACTCTCTTTGGCAAATTTCAACAAAAGGTGGGTGAAAGTTTTGCACTTGTATCAAGTGAATGGTGCGGATCTTGAGTGGTACTTGGGCATAACTTAGGTTCAGAATTTTGGTTAGCCGAACCGAACAGTCATGCTATCGAACCAGTAAGGCTAGAGTAGGTTAGTTTTAGGTATTTTTCTTGTTTTAACTTAGCTAGAGTATGAATGACGTGATATGGGCTTTTACTTTCCCTACTTTATTTTTCGATAATCTCCACTCCCTTCCCGAATTAGGTGAAAGATTTGCTGGTTTGTCAGTGACGTAGGCCCAATTTCGAAATGTTTGAATAAAGCTAATTTTTGAGGACTTGAATCATTTTTCAGCTGACAACCTGCTTATCTGCAACATTCCCTAACACTCATTTTTACATTGTATATATTATTCATTCGTCTTGTTGTATATAATTTTTTTATTTCCCAACTCCCCACATCATGCATATATTTTATCTTTTCATTTTTTAAGTAGCTGTGAACAGAATGCAGTGGCAGACGCCTTATCTCGTTTTCCTATTTTTCATCACCTTCGGATATCGACTTATAGCAAAACCAAACACATCTGGACACTTTGGATATCTCGTCACTTGAACTTGCAACTTACAAATTCACATACCTGCCTGTGCCCACTTTGGACATGCAGATCATCTGTGACACTTCCAATAGATCCAGCTAGACCTTTTGTTCCAATAACTCATTGTAGAGTTGTCTTTGATACTCTACACAATCTGGCACACCCCAAACTCAAAGCCACAATGAAGCTGATTACAAGTAGATTTTCTGGCAAAATATGAGGCATGACATCACTGCCTGGACGCATACCTGTGTATCATGCCAGAAATCCAAGGTGCAATGCATATTTATGCACCTTTTGGAACATTTAGCATTCCAGATGCTCAGTTCAGCCATGTTTATATTAATCTGGTTGAACATGGTCGGTCGGTCCATCAAGAAGCTATTTATCTCCTGACCTGCAGAGAACATTTCACATGTTGTTCTGAAGCCATTCCCCTTTTGAATGAGATTACGGCTGAATCTGTAAATCAAGCTGGATATCGTATTACGGAGTTCCCAAAACCATTACCACTGACTGTGGTGTACAGTTTTAATCTTACCTATTCCAGGATTTTAGGGATCACAACAGCTATCACCCAGCTTCTAACAAGATAATAGAACACTCCCATCACCAACTGAATGCAGCATTACATGCTTATCTGATCAACAGCGATGGAGTGAATATGAACCTCTGATTCTTTTCAGCTGTTGTGCAGCTATTCAGCCGAGCTTCCCCATGGAGTACCTCTATCATTGCCAGGTCAGATGCTGATCCTAATATATTTACAACAACTTCAGCTGTGTATGTCACCAGACTGCAAGTTTATTTCAGTAAGCTCCACGAATGCATTCTAGAAAATAAACCATAAGATCTTCAGTCCCAAAAGATATTTCCTTGTAGACTCATGTTTTTCTGAGAAAGGACCCTGTGAAAGCCCCCTCCACGTCTCCCTTACATTGGTCCTTTACATATGTGTTTACCTACACATGTGGCTAGCAGGTTACAGAGATGGAGAATCATCCTTCTAAATTATAACTACAGAATGGAGTATCTCTCATCTTCAAAGATTAGTGATGCAGATGAAATGTCTAGATTGATAAATCTTTTTGATGACACTGTAATTGCTTCTCTACAAAGTTGAGATAAAAAATGTGTTGTGCAAGAGTACTTCCAATGACACTGGGAGAACGAAGATAAAAGTGATGAACAATAATTTTATAAAACAGGGCATAATAGAAAAGATCCCAAAAGTTCTGGAATCAAATTCCATCTGCAACAACGTAGTAATACAGTGATCAGATCATCACAAAACTTGAATTATTTCGAACACTTCATGTATGCTTTATGTTGTTTTATATAGGTCATCGAAGATTCTAGAGCACCAAGTATTGGGTCGATTACCTGCAATGTGTAATTAATATATTACCCACATACAAAAAATAAATGTGAAAATTATTTTTTAATTCTTTCTTTAATCTTTTTGCTGTAGTATATTACAATCTGGCAGAAAGACTTTATCGGTATATTCTCCCATTTAAACTTCTCCATCCACTCCATGCCTACCAAGTCATCTCAAATTCTTTTTGCAATTTTCCTTGTAATTGTCATAATTTCTTGCGATTTTTAACTTTTAAATTCAAATAAACATATCTCGGCTCCAAAAATTTATTGATCGAAATAAGCACCATCAGAATGAACACACTTTTGTTAACGCAAAACAAATGTATTTCTGCCAGTAACGTAAAACATCTTGCGTTTTAGTGACGATGAAGTCACTGAAGGCGTTTTTTATATCGCTTAGGTTTTTAAGCATTTCTGATGCAGAAAGTTGTAGAGATGCTGGAAAAATGGGTAGTTTTCTTTTGTTGTTTTTTTTTTACAAAGGAGTCACATCAAGGCCCGGAGGCTATTCAATAAGGGTTAATGAGTGTACAATAATCATTAGGAAAATATCGTAATCGTTAGTAGTAGAAATTCGGTAAATTGGATTACTTAAGGGGAATGACTCCTCAAGAAACGGGTTCTTCTTGTTGTGTGAAAGAAAGGAAGATGACACTTCATAACAGTGTTTCTTTTTGTTATCATTCAATTCATGAGGCACTAATTCATCAAGTTTTTTTGCCTTACCAATCTTTCTCAGGTGGTTTGAAATTGTATACGTTACGTCTAATTCAGAAGCAAGTTCTCAAATAGTTGTGCATGGATTGGCTTCAACTAAGGCTCTTAATTGATCATTGTCAACCACTACACTCATCATTTTCAAGACTCGTCGCTGCCACAAAATTTCTTAAACCACCATTGTGCTCTGTGGTTCCTGAGCCAAATGTGTTGTTGATATCGCGAGCTAGTTCAGTAGCTTTTCAGCTTAGCTTGACTTGAAATAAGAAAATTGTGCAAACTTGCTTTTTTCCCCAATCACATTCAATATTCAACATTCTGAAAAGAAGACAAATTGGATAGAGCAAAAAAAAAACACTCTTTAAAATGATATACAAAGTAAAGGTATTATAATGAAAACTTATTTGAAATCAAAATCAAATATTTAATATGAATGACACAAAAAACAAATGGGGATTATTTTATAATGGAATTCACCATAAAGCTCATCAATTATTTGCTATATTAACAAGAACACCATATGATGCCTCCGTGCAGTCTCGAAAAACAAAGGATACCCCCTGTAAGAGTAGCTGCATGTGTAATTGTGAGACAATTGTGAACAACTCCTGAATCGGTAGTTTGAGTTGAGTGGCAAGGAAAAGTCCAGGATGACTGGAAACAATGCTGAGATAAGCGGAGAGCAAATACAGTCCTGGAAGTCCTAAATGGGTGACCATTTAGGACTGACCAGGTTCAACGTTGCTCAACTTTGGTGATCCAGTGGGAACCGGTGTGTCAACACGATTATACCGTACATAGACAGCAACATAGTGTTTTGTATAATAGTTAATATTGAAGCATAAGATTTTCTTGGAGTGTTAAACAAATGTACATTTTATTAGAACATTAGAAAAACAATCATTTTGCCATCTATTATTTTATTCATAATTTTTGATGATTTTTAGCTATTGCTGCCGTAAATGTTTGAGATATCTTCCATATATTTCATCCACCACATGTGTCCCACCTAAAAATGACAAAAACATTTTTCAAAGCAATTACTGTAGTGTAGTATCAAATGGTCATCAATTTTACTAAAAGTTTTTTTAAAAAAAAGTGACAAAACTGTTCATTTGTATCACATTTTTAATAGAAATTTCCTTTGACAAAAAGTTTTAAAAAATAAAAGCTGGCAAAAACCACATATTTTTAACTTGTTAAAATTCAAAAATATTAGATTTTATAATCCATGTTTTATAGAAAGACGAGATAGTTTAGAGAAATCGTCACTTTTCCATTTCTTCTAAAGCTGAAATAAAAAGAAAACATTTTAAATAAAACCAAATAAACACATAGTAAACGATAAGATTGTCACCCTAAAAAAACAAACAAATAAACACATAGTAAACGATAAGATTGTCACCCTAAAAAAACAAACAAATAAACACATAGTAAGCGATAAGATTGTCACCCTAAAAAAACAAACAAATAAACACATAGTAAACGATAAGATTGTCACCCTAAAAAAACAAACAAATAAACACATAGTAAACGATAAGATTGTCACCCTAAAAAAACAAACAAATAAACACATAGTAAACGATAAGATTGTCACCCTAAAAAAAACAAAACAATACAACTTTATTTTAAAACTTTTATTTAAAAAATCAATTTGGGTAACTTGATTATGTAATAGAGCTAACATCTATTCAATGTAGCTGCCTTTAGCCTCAATCACCGCCTAGGTACAGGTTTGGCGGGAGCTTGGTAAATACTCACCAGATGGTGGCGATCAGGCTGGCTTTGGTGTTGTGGGAGGTCATGTTGGTGATGTTCTCAATATATAACCAAACACAGTAGTCCAGCAGGAGGGTGGTGGCTAGCGAGAGAAGAGTACAAACTCATAGCCTGGGTCTCTTTGGATTCGTGGGCCAGTGCCGAGTTCTGCTGCCACACCCAGGGTTTGCCAGTGGCCACCTGATTGCACCAGGGGATCACCACACTCTTCAGCACATCCAGATACACTTTGGTGTTGACTTTCAAGCTGACTTCGAAGATGTGAGGTGGCATGATATGTCCCTCACTTGAAACCACACCAAAGACCATAACCGTGACTGGAAACTTCATTGAGCTGTGCCCTCAAGCACTGAATTGTCCGGATTTGCATTTTGAGGGTGCTGGCAATGGTCCTGTTGTCATAACTTGGATCAATAGAGAGCACAAGTTGTACAACAGTGCATCTCCAATCATTGTGTCACTTTTAGACATGATAGAAGGCTCCTATCACTCGAGATTTGTACACAACTGGTGCAACAAAAAAAAAGAAAACTAGTTTTCATCAAATGGAAATGGAATCATGTCGTCTTTTCTCAGGACAACAATTTTATCATTCCACTCTGTATATGAAATTATTTTTCATTTAAGACAATCAAAATAAATCAATTTTTTTTAACTAGAGTAAATTTTAAACAAGGACTAAAATTAATTGACTGAATATAATATATTTTATTCAAATACTTATTCAAAAAAATGTAAATATTAAAAATGGTAGGAACTAATATAAATGTCTTAGATAATAAGAACATTTCACTAAATACAAAAAATATACTAATTTAAATGGCCATTTAAAATATAAGCTCACAAAATCTCTCTGTGGGTTTAGTAAACATAATGGTCAATTTTGTATCATTTTCATGTTTTTCTTGGCCTTCCGCAGTGAACCTGCTACCTCACTTGTTCTTCATCTACTAACCTTCAAGAATTCTCATCCATTCTGTCAACGTGTTAACACCATCATGGTTTACTTTTCTGCATATACTATATGCTATACTACTCAGATCGAAGCTTCCTCAGATTCTATCAGAACTAAACCCATCTTTAAGACTCACATCCATCATATCATTATATATAGTTGTAGTGCTTTGTTAGTAATGATTAAGTTTACTGAACTCTGTTCACTGCTAATTTGTACAATCACACTAGCATCTGTTCAACCCTGTGTATTAATAGTCTTCGCAGGAGGAGGCTTGCCAATTGGACAAATAAGTAAGGGCAAATAAGTGTGAACATCCTGAAAGCTTAGTAGAAAGAAAAAAAATAAAATAAAATAAAACAATTATTTTAGAGGGTTGGATTAGTTTCAGATATAAATTTAATATAAAATAATTCACTGTTTCCAGGTCATTATAGTAGTTTAGGGCAGTTAATCAATTTATTTTTCTATGAGAGACAAATCCTGTGCATTTTTGTTTTGTTTTTTTATGAGCTACAAGTTTTTTTTTTTTTTTTAAGATAGTTATACATGTTTTTCAAACAGTGTGTACAATGGGTGGATTACCACTGGGACTTAGAGTTAGTAATAGGATTATAGAAGAGTTTTATTTTGACGTAGGTACCATTTGGACTTAGTGATAGGATAAAAAAAAAAAGAGTTTTCAGAGTGGTGCTTGTCACTTCGATTTAAAGTTAATAGTATGACAAGTTCAAGGGAGGTACTTAAACGTAGATTTAGTCGTAGTGAAATTTTCCTTATATATATACTAACATTTCAAACTGAAAAAATATGAAAAAATTTGGAATACTAACTACTCTAAAATGCAGGAATGGCTGCAAAATGGGTGAAAACTGATCCCCCTCTACTTTAAATCAAAATTATTTTAGATGTCATTTTTTTTCTAAGTTTTCTTAGGTATTCATATATAATCATCTAAATAGTAGAATATTATTATTTTTTTCAAATTGGCAGCTAGAAAGTCATTTATTACTACAATCTAAAGGTCATGTATTATCATAATCAAAGTTTGAAAACCAATATTTCTTGAAGAAATCACTATCTTATGAATGAATGACAAACCATATTAATTTTAAACCAAAAAGTGTTTATTTCTATTTTTATTTTATCAAAACAAACTCATCAATTTCAAAGTAAATGACCGACAGTAGATGGTGCTGCTACAGCTTATAACTGAGCCATCAAATTAAATATTTTATTTTTGCTGAAAAAAGAAAAACCACTTTATACATGTTGCTATCAAAAGACAATCAAGACAGAATTATCATTTAATGCATTAAAATAATAAAAAACATTGATTGATTTAGTTAGAGTATGAAAAATATTTAGAAAAAATGTTCAATACATATTTTTAAGACAAAATACAAAAAAAAAAAAACCCAACAAATGGACCAAAATACAAAGAAACAAAAAAAAAACAAATGATCCAGTTTATTCCATACCCTAACAATCAGTGAGATTGATGTTTTTTCTGATTGTTTTCCAAATTTCATGATACAATTCCTCATAGGAGATTTGTACCAAGCTTCTAAACACCGCAGTAGCAAAAAAAAAAAAAAAAAATTGGATGCAAAATGGCTATTTCATAGTGTCAACATTTTTATCGTTACTTTTCTAAAACATCTTCAACTGCATCATGTAAAAGGACGTTCACTTGTGAACAGAATGGTATTTTGAGGATTTAAATTGTTTGCATTTTTAAAATATGACTATTTTAATAGAACTACCTTGAAATTTGACAAAGTAGGACAAAAGAATTGAATTGCACTGGACTCCTTTTACACAAACTGAGTTTTTGAGATTTCCAACACTAAAACCACTGATCATCACTTTGGTCTCAGTAATATTACCTCTCAGACATTACCTTTCATATCACTCTTTAACTTAACAAGACCGACTGTTTTACAGGCAAGTATGAAAGCATTGACATATGAAACTGTGGACGATGTGTCTACGATACAAATGAAAAGCAAGACTTAGAATCCCTACTTTAACATTAAATTGTGTTGCTAATTCAAACAACTTTGAGCGTTTTTGTACATTGTTTGAGCAACTTTCACCAATCTTGATAATTCATCTGTTACAAGAAATAGATATTTATTTGATGAAATCCATTATGAATGTCCTTTAATTCTTACACTATAGTGGTGTTATGTAGCCTTGATCAGTTTAACTTCTAATGGGGAAGCAAACCATGATTTTAATTTGACAAAAAATTGGCAAGATGAAAACCACTTTTTCACTTATCTTGTGAAAGAAGACTGTGCTCTGGTGACCTGTGATGAAAGTTGGATCTCCTGCTATGACCCAGAGATCAAGAGACAGCATTCCCCCTGGAAGGATGCTGGCTCTCTCAGACCTAAGAAGACTAGACAGAGCAAATCTACCTAAAAGCTTATCTTTTTTTGACAGCACAGGCATGATTTACATACACTTGCATACACTGGGCTTCTGCTGGCCAGTAAACAAGGAATACTATATGAAGGTTTTAAGGGAGTTCAAGAAGAGATTGCATAGGAAGAGGCCAGCACTCTTCATATCATGTCAGCGGCATTTCCACCAGGACAATGAACCAATCCACAACTCCATCCTTGTTATGGACAAACCAACATGGGCATCAAGACACTCTCTTTAAAGTCCAGACCTTGCTTCCTGTGAATTTTGGTTATTCTCTAAGCTCAAGGAAAACATTAGAGGCTATGATTAAAAGACAATCGAGGAAATGAAAGAGGTTGTGACAAAGGTCATTGACATGCTTCCAGAACAATTCCATATGGTCTTCAAAAAGTTGTTGCTAGAGGAGATTACTTTGTACTATCAATAAAAGTTTCATGTGTGTGCTATCAATACAAGTTTCATGTGTGTTTTATTAATAAAAGTTTCATGTGTCTACTATCAATAAAAGTTTCATTTGTGTGTTATGAATAAAAGTTTCATGTGTGTACTATCAATAAAGGTTTCATGTGTGTGCTATCAATACAAGTTTCATGTGTGTGCTATCAATACAAGTTTCATGTGTGTGCTATCAATACAAGTTTCATGTGTGTACTATCAATCAAAGTTTCATGTGTGTGCTATCAATAAAAGTTTCATGTGTGTGCTATCAATAAAAGTTTCATGTGTGTACTATCAATAAAAGTTTCATGTGTGTGCTATCAATAAAAGTTTCATGTGTGTGTTATCAATAAAAGTTTCATGTGTGTACTATCAATAAAAGTTTCATGGGCGCTATCAATAAAAGTTTCATGTGTGTGCTATCAATAAAAGTTTCATGTGTGTGCTATCAATAAAAGTTTCATGTGTGTGCTATCAATAAAAGTTTCATGTGTGTGCTATCAATAAAAGTTTCATGTGTGTGCTATCAATAAAAGTTTCATGTGTGTGTTATCAATAAAAGTTTCATGTGTGTACTATCAATAACAGTTTCATGTGTGTGCTATCAATAAAAGTTTCATGGGTGTGCTATCAATAAAAGTTTCATGGGTGTGCTATCAATAAAAGTTTCATGTGTGTGTTATCAATAAAAGTTTCATGTACTATCAATAAAAGTTTTAAGTGTGTGTTATCAATAAAAGTTTCATGTGTGTACTATCAATAAAAGTTTCATGTGTGTGTTATCAATAAAAGTTTAATGCGTGTGCTATCAATAAAAGTTTCATGTGTGTACTATCAATCAAAGTTTCATGTGTGTGCTTTCAATAAAAGTTTCATGTGTGTGCTATCAATAAGTTTCATGTGTGTACTATCAATAAGTTTCATGTGTGTACTATCAATAAAAGTTTCATGTGTGTGCTATCAGTAAAAGTTTCATGTGTGTACTATCAATAAAAGTTTCATGTGTGTGTTATCAATAAAAGTTTCATGTGTGTTTTATCAATAAAAGTTTCATGTGTGTGCTATCAATAAATGTTTCATGTGTGTACTATCAATAAACGTTTCATGTGTGTACTATCAATAAAAGTTTCATGTGTGTGCTATCAATAAAAGTTTCATGTGTGTGCTATCAATAAAAGTTTCATGTGTGTGCTATCAATAAATGTTTCATATGTGTGCTATCAACAAAAGTTACATGTGTGTACTATCAATAAGTTTCATGTGTGTGCTATCAATAAAAGTTTCATGTGTGTGCTATCAATAAAAGTTTCATGTGTGTGCTATCAATACAAGTTTCATGTGTGTACTATCAATAAAAGTTTCATGTGTGTTTTATCAATAAAAGTTTCATGTGTGTGCTATCAATAAAAGTTTCATGTGTGTGCTATCAATAAAAGTTTCATGTGTGTGCTATCAATAAAAGTTTCATGTGTGTGCTATCAATAAAAGTTTCATGTGTGTGCTATCAATAAAAGTTTCATGTGTGTTTTATTAATAAAAGTTTCATGTGTCTACTATCAATAAAAGTTTCATTTGTGTGTTATGAATAAAAGTTTCATGTGTGTACTATCAATAAAAGTTTCATGTGTGTACTATCAATAAAAGTTTCATGTGTGTGCTATCAATAAAAGTTTCATGTGTGTACTATCAATAAAAGTTTCATGTGTGTACTATCAATAAAAGTTTCATGTGTTTTTTATCAATAAAAGTTTCATGTGTGTGCTATCAATGTTTCATGTGTGTACTATCAATAAACGTTTCATGTGTGTACTATCAATAAAAGTTTCATGTGTGTGCTATCAATAAAAGTTTCATGTGTGTGCTATCAATAAAAGTTTCATATGTGTGCTATCAATAAAAGTTTCATGTGTGTGCTATCAATAAAAGTTTCATGTGTGTGCTATCAATAAAAGTTTCATGTGTGTGCTATCAATAAAAGTTTCATGTGTGTGTTATCAATAAAAGTTTCATGTGTGTGCTATCAATAAGTTTAATGTGTGTACTATCAATAAAAGTTTCATGTACTATCAATAAAAGTTTCATGTGTGTGCTACCAATACAAGTTTCATGTGTGTGCTATCAATAAAAGTTTCATGTGTGTGCTATCAATAAAAGTTTCATGTGTGTGCTATCAATAAAAGTTTTATGTGTGTGCTATCAATAAAAGTTTCATGTGTGTGCTATCAATAAAAGTTTCATGTGTGTGCTATCAATAAAAGTTTCATGTGTGCTATCAATAAAAGTTTCATGTGTGTGCTATCAATAAAAGTTTCATGTGTGTACTATCAATAAAAGTTTCATGTGTGTGCTATCAATAAAAGTTTCATGTGTGTGTTATCAATAAAAGTTTCATGTGTGTGTTATCAATAAATGTTTCATGTACTATCAATAAAAGTTTTAAGTGTGTGCTATCAATAAAAGTTTCATGTGTGTACTATCAATAAAAGTTTCATGTGTGTGCTATCAATAAAAGTTTCATGTGTGTGTGTTATCAATAAATGTTTCATGTACTATCAACAAAAGTTTCAAGTGTGTGCTATCAATAAAAGTTTCATGTGTGTACTATCAATAAAAGTTTCATGTGTGTGCTATCAATAAAAGTTTCATGTGTGTACTATCAATAAAAGTTTCATGTGTGTACTATCAATAAAAGTTTCATGTGTGTACTATCAATAAAAGTTTCATGTGTGTGTTATCAATAAAAGTTTCATGTGTGTGCTATCAATAAAAGTTTCATGTTTGTACTATCAATAAAAGTTTCATGTGTGTGCTATCAGTAAAAGTTTCATGTGTGTACTATCAATAAAAGTTTCATGTGTGTGCTATCAATAAAAGTTTCATGTGTGTGTGTTATCAATAAATGTTTCATGTACTATCAACAAAAGTTTCATGTGTGTGCTATCAATAAAAGTTTCATGTGTGTACTATCAATAAAAGTTTCATGTGTGTGTTATCAATAAAAGTTTCATGTGTGTGCTATCAATAAAAGTTTCATGTTTGTACTATCAATAAAAGTTTCATGTTTGTACTATCAATAAAAGTTTCATGTATGTACTATCAATAAAAGTTTTATGTGTGTGCTATCAATAAAAGTTTCATGTGTGTGCTATCAATAAAAGTTTCATGTGTGTGCTATCAATAAAAGTTTCATGTACTATCAATAAAGTTTGGAAACTTGTTAAGGGCATGAACACTACAAATTTTTAGTGTGTCACATTTCTAAAATGTACTTCAAACAGAAAGCGGTGCACTTCTTCAAAGCCTCATTCACTACATAAGTTTCTATCTCAATTCATTCAATCTTTTGAGTTAATATAAATAAATTTACTTTTAGAATAACCCTCATACATATGATGATTGCTTCTTCTTGTGTCAAAGTCAGTTATTCCTTGCTTATCTACTTGTGAATTAACTGCAGATAAATGATGCCAAATTGAAGTAATCTTTTTCAGTGAAGAGTCAGCAAGAGCACTTAAAATGATTACTTCTGATTGCATACCATGAAGTCTATAAACTAATTATTCTGATTTTGAAACAAATGTAGTCATTTGTATGTTGATGTCGCTTCGGTTTTTAACGATAATTTGAGGGTTATCAAACTGACTCCTCTAGAGAAGGAAGATAATAGTAAATAAAAACAGAATGCTAATAATATACATTGTGGATGCCTTCTGGTGCTATTCATGCTATTCAACTCTTAGCAATAAATTGAAGGCATTTAAACTGGTGAATGGACAGTCATTAGACTCGATAATTGATTCCTATTCATAAACAAAACTAAGTATTATAGTGGTATTTAAATATAGCTTTATTGAGAGTAGGTATTTACCTGCCTCCCCACCAAAGGAGAGCTTAATCTGGGGTGTAGCCATTGAATGCCTAAAGAGCATTCATGGCCGGTATTCACTATTCCCCTCAAAGAAAAAAAATTGAGTAGATATGAATTAATCTCAGAAATAAATCGAAGAAAATTTTTCATATAGATTTTGGATTTCTGTAAAAGATGGAAATTTCCATAGTCGACCAAAACTTATGTATTTTGGGACCAGTCCAATTTTCAATTTTGTAAATCCTCTATCTGGCCCAAAATATACCCCTATTTTCTGAGATGCAACCATAAATCATACTCTACATAAATCCTCGATGTAACTTTCACAATACCAGAATACCAGGAATCCTGATAAGCAACCACTATATATATTCACCAGTTGATGATAACTTTTGTCATTTCTATTCTGTTGTTTTACTGAAAATTCAACTGTAAACAAAGAAATAAAATGGTAATTTTTTTACCGTGTTTCCATTAAAATGATTACCTATGTAGGTATTAGAGTATGCTGAAAACGAATAGCACATTAAAATTATCTGCAAATAAGTAGTTTTCTGGATATTAAACAATGTCATTTCTTATGTTATTGCTGGTGGCCATCTTGGTACGCATGAGCGCGCAAACGTAACCCCGAGAAACTATGCGCAAACGCGCATACCAAGATGGCCACCAGCAATAACATAAGAAATGGAATTGCTTAATATCCGGAAAATTACTTATTTGCGGAAAATTTAAATGCCATATTCGTTTTCAGCATACCCGAAAACTTTAAAGGGTAGTCATTGTAAAAAAAAACGTTAAGGTGGAAACAAGGTAAAAATTTACAAAATGCATCACAATGAAATTCTTTATCGAACTGCCTAATTATTATTGTTATTATTATTATTTAGATATCCTCAGTAAAAAAAAAGAAACGGTTTGTTTTACAGATTCAAAAAAATGGTCTTGACAATGAGTTAAAAATAAATTCAAGTTTCATGATATGTTTTATTTAATTGTTAGGTTAGGTTGTACAGAATAGTTAACAAAACACCCTTCCTTCCCCATGTTAAGAATGGGTTTCTAAATAATAACATTATTATTTTAGCATGGTAGCATAAGTGCCCAAGTACCTTTTATTCGTTATATAGTTGGTTTTTTTTCTGTTTTTTTTTTTACCACTAAAAAGCACAGTTCTACTTTAAATACAACTAAGAAGTTATAATGATAACAAAAACACATGTACTTAGTACATTTTGTTGTTTTTAACGCTTTTAGTACATGTGTACTAGAAGTGTTATAAACAACAAATTGTTGTATTGTTTGGAAATCAAATTTGAAAAACTTGAAAATAATTTTTTTTAAATTGATAAACTCAGAATAAAAAATGAAATCTTTTTTCTACTTTCGTTTTGAAAGCAGAAAAAACAGTTTTCTATTTTTAAGAGAATACAAACTCGTTAATACGCTGACTAGCTCAGCACTGGTTAGTGCATTAGCGCATAGCGAGCCGTTTTCCCTTTAAGCAGATTTGAATTTCTATAAAAGATAACATTTTAAAGAAATTTCCAGATAATTAATAATTATCAAATACGTACATATACATGAAAATGGATGATATATACCGATTTATCTATCAATTTTTGAAATATTCTTTGTCAACTTTGCTCGGTCGTAACTTTGCTTCATTTAGTCGTAAAAATATAAATTCAAACATAACATATGAAATGTAAACATTGAAAAAACAGTGTCCCTTTTTGCTGTCGTCATTTTTTATTGTTTTTTCATTTTTAACTTGAAGCATAAAAACATTGAATACATAAAAGAAAAATAAATTAAATCATTGGAATGCTTATTCTATTCTCTTTCCAGCAATGTAATTCTTTTAATAATTGACCCACAAATAAAAAAGATATAACTTATTGAAGCACATTAGGTATGTAATATTGCCGATGTCCACAAAAATACAGCATATGCTTGTAATGCTAATTTGAACCCAATTACAAAGTAATCTTTGACTCCATTTGCTAGAATGTTACCCCTGGAACAGCATCAATTAACATAAGAATCAAGAGAAATGCCAAATGTGGTCATAACAGTGAGGCATCAGAGAGTATTATAATGATCAGAAGTCATGAATGTTGCATACCGCTAGTTAATTGCCTTTTCTTTATTTCTCAGACAGGGCTATATATATATATATATATATATATTATGCATAGATCATCGTATAACGATTAGATCACTGTGACTGACGTAAAGAACATTTAAAATTAAAATGTTTAAATTCAACGTTATTTCTCGCGGTTAATGGTAGCCGATTGGATACGGTTTTTGTTAATCGAGCCAGAGCTGGCTCATGTTGCCGGGTTCGAATCTGTCAACTAGTGTTAATCGTGACACCCTTCACTGAAGATACCCAAAAAGATGAAACACTAGTGCCTGTAGGTATTTAATTATTATAGTAAAAAATAATTATATATATATATATATATATATATATATATATTAGACAAACCATCCAGACTCAAAAGGTTGTAATATCCTACTAAAACTCTGTAGATCTTTTTTATATTGTATCCCATGTACATTAGATGACATGATCATTTTGTGATTGCATTTGTCAAAACAACAGTGAGGATAATTGTGCACAGCAGATGATGTAACAAAATGATGATGTCATCAAATGAGAGAAAGAGAGGCGAGGGGGGGGGATATACTTGATGACATTTCGCCTATAATACCAGTCATGTATGATCTAGATAAAAGAATGGTTTAGTTGTGTCATCTTTGCAGATCTTTCATAGAAAGACATCACAAAAGTATGATGCCATTTTATTCATCAAAATTCATAGAAGATGATGCCATATAACAGAGGTTCTCAACCAGAGGTAAATTTACTCCTAGGGGGTAAAAAATTATATAGTTGAGGTAGATGAGGTAATTAGTGAAAGTCCTGAGATAAATGAAAACATAAACGATTTGAATATCTTGAAGAAACACTTCACTGGCTAATTTTCAAAAGACATGATTCTAACAGAAAGATGGATAATAAGACCTTTTGCCAATAAACTCTCAGAAATCAAAGATGGCAGCCCAGTAAAAGATGAACTGATTGATCTTCAATCTTCTGCTATTCTTATTATTGAAAAATTTGGAGTTACTTTTTGAATAAAACTCAGATTTCCACTCATTACTCAGTACACACTAAATGACCTTACAAAGAGAAATGGATGACAGCATAAATCTGTCTTTTATATCATCCATTTTTCAATAAATGGATAATATTGGGAAAAGATTTTACATGGTTTTCATTAATTTCTAATGAGCTAAGGTTATTCATGGGTGCATTTAAAGTGATTTTTATGCACTTACATATTCTCTTATCCAGTCAATTGTTAGTAAATTCTGGGACCTCATCCCCAGAAATTGCATATTATAAAATATAAAATTAATAAAAGAGGGAATTCTACATCATGAGGACATAGTTGCTCGTTCAATCCTCAAGCCAGTTATGGTAAATTATATCATTTACTTGGGGGAGGAGGCAGATTTTCTTTATTCTTACTAGTAGTTGATTGAAAAACAACACTGAAACTATGTCAAAGAGTCAGTGTGCAGCTGATTTTCTTTTTATTATATTTAAGCAGTTAAAAAAGTTTCTGGGTGAATTAGATAATCAGACAAAAGTAGAGGTGTGTTCTAATAATAACATGAAACCGAGAAATAGAGCGGAGAGAAAGAAGGTTAACCATATTTTTATTTAAACTATTCTATTTTCTTTACCAGGACTTTAAACAATGCTGGATGCCTCTACTAGTATTCAATATAAGAAACTATTTTTCTCACCTGTCTCAACATTTTAAACCCAAATATATTCAATGCTGACAAAGAAAAGGGATAAATGTCATCATGAAGAGAAAAGATATTTTTTCGTTGAAACCAGTGCTTTTTTCTTGATACATTTCCAAAGCCATTCAAGTGTGACACAAGACACAGAGTCAGAAACAACCATATCGGCTTCCTAGAAAATAAAATAACATCGTATATAATGTCTGTAAAAAATGTGAGCATTTGTTTTCAATATTCAAGAACTGAATCGTTTTCTAGAGCTTTTGCAAAAATTTAAAAAATATTTAGAAAGTCAGAAATTTTAATTCATTTATTAAAATATCTGTAAATTCTGTTATCATTAATTTTTGTACTATCTAAATATGTATAAAATATAAAATAATCCTGATTTCCAAAAACACAACCACCACAATCTCATTTGACTCAAGAATGACTTGTTTGCTATTACATAAAGCATATGTTTAAAAAATATCATAGAAATTTAAATAAAATTAAATTAATAAGTAGGAGTAATGTTATTGATTTCATGTTGGCTTCTAAATAGGTTTTCCTTTGTAATAATAAGTCAACAAAGATCCTAACAAGTGTTCACTAGTATGAGTTGGAATCTAGATGTATCTGAAATTACAGAACACCTGGACAGAGTTCAACAGCCATCTGATCACCCAAATAGCACACACATTCGATAATTTGGCAGTAATGAATCCACGAGAGGGTTGGCTGGTCACTTCTAGGTCCTTCACTCTCCGCATGAGGAGTCCACAAGATAACCTTAGGATTTGATGTTGGTGGTCCTGCAAATTAAAGCATGTTAATTCCAAAAGCCACACATAAAAACAACAATCAACTCCTCTGGTCAGGTTCTTTCCAAGAATTATATTGTCAGAACTAGATAATTACAAAGTAAAAAAAAAAACTGTACAAATATACAATGCCGTGGCAACAAAAGATGGTTAGTTATATATTTATACAGCTTCAAGGCAACAGTCAGTTGGAGAAAAACCCTTTTTCGTATACTGAGAATAGAAATGTTCCCATTGCTCATCCTTTAGGAAAATAGGAACATTCAATATAATTCTATACATAATGATTATTATGCCTATTTTTTTTTAAACAATTCTAGATGCAACTTACTTCATTATAAATCAATAAAAATGCAGATATGTTCAATTTTGGTGGCGGAAATAAAGTACCATATATATATATATATAACATATACTAATTTCAAAATCACAAACCACAAAACTATTAAAATACACAGATCTAGAATATTGCATGCCTAATCAATACATATTGTAGAATGCTATATCCAAATGTCAACTCTTTACACAATGGACTTCTAAAATAGTATCCTCAAGAAAATGTGATAATTTTATGCAGTATTTTTCACTTTGTTTATCATGGTGATGTAATTAAGTAAACATACATGTTCAACATCAATAAAAGATAGAGCTACATGTTATCAACAATAAATGAAAAATTTAACAGAACTGAAAAAAAAAATACTAATTGTATAAACAATAAGTATTTCTTTGCAATTCTGTTAAATTCTTCACTTAGCACTGATCACATTTATCCATTTGAGGTGGTTCCCTCAACCTCTTCCACAGTCAAACACATACAGAGAAAAAACTTTAGTTGTCCTTCAACGCTTGTGACACAGATCACTTGTTTTGCATTGTTTATTAAATTGTTAGGTGAAAGTACAGACTAATTAGAAAAACATCCTCTCCTCCACATGTTAAGAAATTGATTTCCAAAAAGTTCCGCATAAATACTACTGTTTTTTTTTTTGTTTATCTTATTTTTGTATTGGCTTTGTTCAAGTTAACGCTATGATTGTTTGCAAATCATTTATTTCTGGTTTGTGCAGACCATTCTGCTTTACGTTGAATGCCCAAAAAAGTCCCTTCTGATTAATGTTTACCAGTTTTAAAATGAGCAAATGAACTTGGTTGTTTATCAGAATAACAGAATATTTTTTTAATTGGTAAACATTAATCAGGACTTTTTCATGGCATTTATGTGAAGCAGAACGATTTACAGAAACTGAAATTTTTTAATAACAGATTCGTTTATTTTTTCATAAGAGAATTTGGGACACATTTTTTTTTTTTTACTACTTTTTTTTTTTTTTTTAAATAAAATGCAACTTTGTGCAAATAAAATTTTGGTAAATGTTACCTTTAACAACAACACAGAGAACTGTAATTTGGTTCTTTATAGGTTTTTCGCTCCCTTAAGAATGAACGTGACATTTAAATCCACTGCAAATTTATAGTTTTGCTGATAGAAGACATTATCTTTTTTCTATGTAATAATGTTATGATCTTACGTTAATGTGGCTATGTTGTTTGGTTTACAATTTCTCAAATGTTTTGTTTTTAATAAAATTTAAAATTCTTCTTTTGTTAGCAATGTTATAAAACTTTGTTACATTAAATAAAGTAGTTGGACATTTTTTTTTTATTCCTTTTTTCATTTCATACAAAAAAATTAATAAAAAAAAATGACCGAATCTCTTAGTTAAATGGAGTTATCCCCAAGTGACCTAATATACAAAAGTGCCAGTAAATCCCTTGTAAACAATCACAGTTTTAATTTGAACAAAGAATGGTTTTTGTTTATTTTTTATTTACATAAAACTCATTTATTTTGTTTCACTTGCATTCCATTATTATTCTTACATAATAATTGTCATCAGCCATGTTTTTTCTTGGCCATCGATTGTAAATATTACAAGGAATTATTGATTTTTTATTAAATTATTAACATTTGTTTTTATTTTATGATAAATAAGTGATTTGATTTATGTAATCTGGTGATTTTTTTTCACTTTATATTTTTCTGTAATCGCATAAATTGTTTTTCTCTTTTGTATTTATGTAAAGAAGATACCATGCTGAAATAATGTTATTTAGAAACCCACTCTCAACATGTGGAGGGGAGGATGTTTTGTAATTGTTCTGTACTTTCACCCAAACATTTGATAAATAAAAGATACAGTAAAATGTGAATTTAACCTGAAAATATTATTAAAAAAATAGCACGGTATCTTCACAACATAAGCACTGCATCTTTTTTTTTTATCTAAATTAATTTATTTAAATAGGATTATGATTTAAACTACCTTTTTTAAAAATATATTTTTCAAGTTAAAAACAAAAATTACTCGGGAAAGAAAATTAAAAATGTTTGTTTATTTTCAGAACATTGATTTTGTTCCAAACATTGTAGGTATGAGCATTTCCTTTTGCCTTGTGCATTTAGGCAAATAAAGCCAAGTACATTTTTGTTAGCATCATCTGATAGGAAATTGAATTAACTTTAATTTAATATCATGTTTGCCATGATTTTTATCAATGGTTGTTTCATTAAATTAAATGATACAAAAATGTTGAAAACGAATTACACATTTTCTTTTGTAGATTTGTTGAAATTTTTATATGAAAATAAAGATCATTGTTTGTTTAATTTGATGCTATTTTCAGTGTTTTTTTAATTAGTTCAATGGCGGAAATGTGCAAGAGTTTTAATTTATAAGGCTGTCACCAGTACCTATTATTATTATTCCATCTTTCAGTTTTTTGATTGAGGAATTGTACAACAAATTGCAACCACATGTGAACCGAAAATAATGTATTCTTTATCAATTATATTCTTGTTCCTCATTTTGGACTCTTGCTACCATCACATATTTATTTTTCTGGTTTAAATACTACATATTTTATTGAGATAAATTACTAATAAGATATCAGACATAAGTAATTTCAATCTATATCTATAAAAGTGAAAATGTCTGTGTGTACACTTCCCTACCAAATAACTCTGTCAATTTTTGGTCTACAGACTTGAAATTTGACATAAGGGGTACTGAGATTTGGGAAAATCTTTTTAATCGGCTTTTGGCCAAAAATTTGGCTGTCAAGGGGTCAAAGTCCAATGATTTGACCTTTGAGACTCTACCAAACCCCTCTGCCAATTTTGGGCCTAAACACTTGAAATTTTAGATGTAGATTACTTGGACATGGATCTAACTTTATAATTTAATTTGAGCCCAAAACAATAAATATTAAGGAGTCAAAATTATTTTAAAATTGACATACCGCGATCTCTACCAAATTACTCAGCCAATTTTGGATCTAAACATTTGAAATTTTACATAAAATGTATTCAGACATAAGGCAAGCTTTTTAATTGTTTTTTTTTTCTGAAAATTTGGCTTCCAAGGGGTTAAAGTTCAAAAGATTTTACCTTTGCGATCTCTAGCAAACCATTAAGCCAATTTTGGGTCTAAACATTTGAAACTTTATATAAAGGGTATTTAGACATGCAGCAAGCTTTTTAATCAGTTTCTGGGCGAAAATTTGGCTGCCAAGAGGTCAAAGTTTACAGAGTTGACCTTTGTAAACTCTACTAAACTCCTCTGCCAGTTTTGGGTCTAAGCACTTGAAATTTTAGATGTAGGTTACTTGGACATGGGTCAAACATTTTAATTTGAGCCCAAAACAATAAATGTTAAGTAGTCAAAATTGGGGTCAAAGTTTAAAAAAAAATTGACGTCTGCGGTCTCTACCAACTTTTCTCTATGGTAGTTAAGGAAGTAGTTAGAAAGGCATTACTGTACATATTCACACTTTTTAATATATACATATGCACATAATCTTATGAACAGTACATAGGGCCCGAGCAAAGTCAGGCGGAACTGCTAGTACATAAAAAATTAATATTAACAATCTTCAACCATTATGGCAACCAGTTTCTGCTAGAAGTATTTTGATGTCGATCCCCCAGAATAATAATACAGATGTCTGAAAGTTATATCAAACCATAATATCAAGGGATGGCAAATCAGCAAAAACTTTTACAGCAACTAATATATTAAACCTATCTTAGAAATGTTCATCTAGAAGAAGCAAAAGTTGAAGATAAGAAAAGGAAACACAATGAATATTATTATATATGTATGTACATTCCAGGAACAAGTTGTAGCAACTATGAGCCTCCAACAAAACACCAAACTATTATAGAATCAATATTGGCTAAGAAGAAAATTTGGGATATTAATGACCACAGGTCACAAGAGATTCATTATCTGATAAGAGAAATCATTGCTGTTGATATTCCACCACATTTTGTAACATCTGAGGATTTTACTAAAAATGTACAACCAAAATTATGCCTGATCAGTGTACGACTGACTGCTCCTGCTGTTTGTCATATAGAAACAATGTGTAAAGTTGCTTGAATCAGCAGGAGCCGAATCAGATATTTAGTCATGCCAGATTTTGGTTGTATGTAAGGTGCTTTACTAAACATGTACGACTAAATAATGTACAATTATTTGTTCCTGCTATTGATTTGTTATTAAAGCAACTTCGACACAAATGAACTACTGGGTTTGTCAGCACAAAATATCTGTTGTAAATATTATTAAAATAATCAATAATAAAATGAATTTACTCATAAGTTTCAATCGAGAGGTTATTTTTTTGGCAAATATATTTTAGATTCATATAAGAAGTATTTACAAAAAATAAATTTTTTTTTTTAATTAATCTCTCTTAAGGCAGATAGTAAATACATAAGTATTTATTTACATGATGAACTCCTTAAAAACTGAAACAATTATTTTTTTAATTCTTTGTGCCACATTTTTCTCGTTTTTTTTTTGTTAAAAATTTTTGTAAAACAATAAATAAGTTTTTTTTTAGATTAGTTGTGCCTTGATTTTACTAATTATGCATGATTTAAATTTAAACTCTATATTATGTACGTCTATTTAAATCCTAAAAGGCTGATTAAAAATTTTTTAAAAGTGGGACACTGAATTGAAAAAAATCTCAGTCTTTAAGAATTTTGCAAAAATAATCACAACTGTTTTATTGTTTATTTTAATAACATTTTTTGCATGAACATGCTCAGTAGATCGCCCGTGTAAGAGGGAATATCTCAAATATCAGGAATTTTTTTAGTAAATATCTTTTTAGGTATAGACTTAAAAATATATTTACCAAAAACAACCTCTCAAAACTTCTGAGTAAATTCGTTTTATTATTACAAGATTGTTTTATGATATTTTACACTGATGAACCCAGGCGATCACCTGTGTCAAAGTTGTTTTAATCAGTAGCAGTGGTAATTAGTCATACATTGATCGCACATAATTTCTAGTTGTACATTTTCAGTAAAACCATAACATCTTCATTGGATTTAAAAGGCTTATTGCAAAACTTTTGTCCAAATTACTGTATTTCATCAAAAATATACTTCACTAAAAAATAATCTATATAAATAAAACAGTAGACGTATCTGTGCATGTAAATACCTAACAGGTAAACAATTAAACTATTGGTCACATAGCATTGAAATTCTCAGGAAATAATATTCATGCACCAAGGGTAGTTTATAGCGAATATTTTTGCTTACATGCATGTATATCGCATACAGGCAACGGCAAATTTACATGTAAAATGTTTATTAAGCATTAGCTAACATTTTGTTGTTTTGTGCGCATGCGGGTACATTTGTTTTTTTTCTCAGGCTGGAACACTCGGTTCATTTTAATTTCAATTCTAACTGATGACACGAGCTCATTTTTTTATGTTTTTGTATTAAAAAAAAAAAAACGAAATCATACGTACATTTTACTCGCAGTTTGAAATTTGTAAATATGAAAACAAACCTATATATCTTAATTTCAAACATTATTTTAAGACGGAGGGGGGGGGGCTCATGGATTACAGACAGTGCTGAAATAATGTTATTATTTATAAAGCCATTCTTAATATGGAGAGGGGAAGGTATTATTTAGACTATTCTGTACTTTCACCTAACGATTTATTAAATAAGAAACTGACATGTATTATCTCTATTTTTGTTTAGTATTAGTTAACATTAGGATCTGTTTCTCAATCCAATTTCTTGATTAGTTTATTGTAAAGCAAGTGATGCCTAATCACTAACTGCACTTTGAAACATTTATTTTTTGAGTAGCATGAATTTTAAATCAGGTGCTTAGCATGAATTTTAAATAAGGTGCTTCTACAGTGTAGTACGCATATTTAAAAAATACAAACAATTTATAATGAAATCATGTATTTAGAAAAACTGCTGAGTCATTTTCCGGAAGTGACGTCATGTGTTAATGATAGGGGTGGGGAAGCACAATTATGTGGCTTTAAAAAGTACTCTGGAGGCTGCGAGGGATTACCAAACCTTCTTTTTTTAGGTGAGGTTGGGGTGTGGTGAATTAGTGCCTGTTCATTCTCCCAAGCATTACCACCACTTTTTCTGTTTATGGAGAGGGGGGGGGCAGTAGATGATTTCGCGTCAGAACAGATACTACACTTTGATCTTAGCCAAAAGGCCAAGTAAGCATAATAGTTTTCTACCAGGCATTAACACCTTCTAAAAAAGAATAGAAAATAAAATACATTTTAAGATAATAGGGGTTAAAATTATGAAAAATTAATGTCAAAATTAGTAACATATCCAGGAATTATGAAAAATGATGAAATGTGAATAAATCGATTGGTGTGTTTGTAATGAAATAAACAACCTAGACAATATATCAAAGTCATTATTTTCGTAAAGGAGAGGGTTAAAATTATGAAAAATGATTGTCAAAATTAGTAACATATCCAAAAATTATAAAAAATGATGTGATGTGAGTTAATAGATTGGTGTATTAGTAATTAAAGAATAAAACCGGACAATATATCAATTATTATTTTCGTAAGGGGGTGGTGGCGATAATGTGGGTTTAAATTATGAAAAATGATTGTCAGGATTAGTAACAATCAAGAATTGTGAAAAATTATGAAATGTAATTGTGAAAAATTATGAAATGTGAGTTAATTGATTTGTGTGTTTAATGAAATAATAAACCTAGATAATATATCAAAGTTATTATTTTCATAAGGGGGTGCGATAATGTAGGTTAAAATTATAAAAAAAATGACTGTCGAAATTAGTAACATATCCAAGAATTATCAAATGTGAATAAATCGATTAATGTATTTGTAATAAAATAAACAATCTAGAGAATATATCAAAGTTATTATTTTCATAAAGGGGAAGGGCGATAATGTGGATTAAAATTATGAAAAATGATTATCGAAATTAGTAACATATCCAAGAATTATGAAAAATGGTGAAATGTGAGTTAATTTATTGGTGTTTTTACAATGAAATCATCAAATATATCAAAGTTATTTTTGTAAGGGCAGCAGGCGATAATGTGGGTTACAATTATGAAAAATGATTGTCAAAATTAGTAACATATCCAAGAATTATGAAAAATGGTGAAATGTGAGTTAATTTATTGGTGTTTTTACAATGAAATCATCAAATATATCAAAGTTATTTTTGTAAGGGCAGCAGGCGATAATGTGGGTTACAATTATGAAAAATGATTGTCAAAATTAGTAACATATCCAAGAATTATGAAAAATGGTGAAATGTGAGTTAATTTATTGGTGTTTTTACAATGAAATCATCAAATATATCAAAGTTATTTTTGTAAGGGCAGCAGGCGATAATGTGGGTTACAATTATGAAAAATGATTGTCAAAATTAGTAACATATACAAGAATTATGAAAAATGATTGTCAAAATTAGTAACATATACAAGAATTATGAAAAATAATAAAATTTGAGTTGATTGATTCGTGTGTTTGTAATGAAATAATAAGACCAGACAATTTATCAGTTTCTGTAGGTGATCAACAATATTTTTCTGAATTTTCAATGTTAACTTTTGGGAATGACGTCACAGTTGTAGTGGTGAGTAGAAAGATATATGATTATGTTGCTTTTTAACGCTTTTTTGGGTTCTCTATGAACTAACAAACCTTCACTTTTGGGGTGGGGCTGGAGAGAGTAATATCCATTTTGGGGTGGTTCAATCTCCCACAATGTCATATTCAAAAAATATGGAATAACTATGGAATCATATTCCAGAAATGACATCGTTTCTCTTACTAATGTGTTGTTGGATGGTGTAGTAGTAAGGGGGGGAAAACTATATTTATATTGAAAATTGTAGTAAATAAAAGTTGTCTAATGATCATTCGCATCAATGCATTTATGTAATTATTTGGAAAATCTGCTGAGTTATAGTAAAGAAATGATATCATTTCACTTAAAATGATGGTGTCAGTAGTAGGGAGGAAAAGAACACAGTAATGTTGAATTTTGTAGTGAAGCAAGAGTTGCTTAATCACACAGCTTTTCAACATATTTGTTTATTTGTTTGTAAAGCCTGCTGAGTAATCTTCCAAAAATGATGTTTTTTTCCCAAAAAATTTTGTTGTCGGTAGTGGGGAAAAAATGAAACAGAGTAATGTGGAATTTGATAATGAAGCAAAGGTTGTCTAATCACTTAACTGTGTCAATGTATTTATGCATTAATTTTAAAATCCTGCTGAGACATCTTCCAAAAATGACATCATTTTTCTTACAATAATAGTGGCGATAGTGAGGAAGGAAAGAAACGCAGTAATGTTGAAATTTATGATGAAGCAAGGGTTGCAAACTCATTAACCAACACAATGTATTTATGTATTAATTTGAAAATCCTAATGATCCATCTTCTAAAAGTGATTTCAATTTTCTTAAAATTATGGTAGCCTTGGTGGAAAGAGAAATTATTTCATATATGTTGTACATTACCTGTCGAGAGTATGTTAAATTGTTTTATATATGTATATAAATTACCCGTCCAAAGGTAGGTGAACATATTTTAAATATGTGTTGTAAATTACCCATCCCAAAAAGATAATATTATTTCATACATGTGTAATAGCCGTCCTAGGGCAGGTAAAATATTCTTTTGCTCAAAATAGCAAATGATACATAAACATTAAAAATTCCTCTCATAAAGCCTCCTTTCTGAGTTTGACAGGTCATTAGTTTTCAAATGACTTTAGGCTATGCTTAGAGTTGTTCCATTCCCTGGTGCACACACAGGTGCAAGAATAAGTGAAGAACTGCACAATGTTCTGAATGAGTATTGTTCTAAATATTAGATTGTTTCCATTAAAAAATACAATTTTTACAATGAAAAAAGTAAAGCAAAATATGTATTCATAAGCGAAATGTTATACAAGGGTAACAAAGTGTATTTTTTAAGACATCTACTTCTATTGGAGTTCTAAAAATAAGATACCAATTTTGGGGAATTGGAGGAATGATTGAAATTATGTGCAGTTTTGTTTCATCTTAAGACATTCAGACCAGGAAAAAAATGTTTTTTTTACAAGTACTATTGTATAAACGTTTTAAAATTAGAACAATTTAAGAAAAAAGATCACCATTGCTTACCAATTATTGAAAAAAAAATTATTTAATTCAAAACGTTTTGGAAATGAAAATAAAAATAAGCTTTACAGTTGCAAAAATCAACAACTAGTTAACTAAAAACTTTCATTTCTATATAAAGGCAACAGAAACTGTTTTACATTCTAAACGTTCTAATTATGTCTAATTTAAAATAACAAAATTAACAAATTGCAAGTCAAGTCTTAAGGTGACTACCTTGGTGCTTCTTCCAACTAGTGGGTGCATTGGGTGCCACCAATTGATGGACGAACTCATCGCTTGGCTGGTACAGCACATGACCGAACCTATGAAGATTCCTTTTCAGCAGAGTTTACTCCAGGCCAAGGATGTTACATCTAGCATGTATGGTAAAGTTAGGGATCCAGTTGGAGAGGCGAACGCGCAGGATACGGTGGAGGTAGTAGTAATCGAAGACTTCAAGTTTATGAAGATCCTCTCTTCGCAGTGGTCAGGTCTTACATCCGTAGAGAAGAATTGTTTTGACCATGGCCTCATAGATCCACAACTTCATGGAACATCTTATCTCTTTATTCAATAAATACATTATTCAATATTTTATAAAATATGTTTTAAATTTAAAATCCTTTTCAACCAGCAAATTTATTTTTTTTTTGCTGACATCTAATTAGAATGGCTCATTTTGAACTTTCAGGGAAGAATCTTACATTTCCTTCAAAGTTGTTGATATTTAATCCAAATAAAATTATTAGAACTATTCTAAATATTCAAGTTTTATTATTGTAAAAATGTTTTTGTTTTGTTTTTTTGTTAATTTGATATATACAATAAAGTGTTTGAATAACAAAATAAAACAATTACTTACATTAATTCCTTTTATGATGACAATGTGAGTGGCCAGTGACTTTTGAAACTCTGATACAATTTCACCATTAAAAGTTTGAAGAGTTAAGGAAGAAAATAAATCAAATAAAAGATTCTGCATTTATACTTAGTGCAACATTTTTTGGTTGGAAGGTAGGTATATTTATTGAGTTTTTTTTTAATGTTTTGTCCATTTCATCTTAACATTACACTCACAGTTCTGCTCCAACCTTTCAATTATTTATTACATTATTTTTACACAATTATTTTTGAAGTTTAGATCATTTTCAATATCTCATGTGATTTTGATAGTTGTACTTTAATATTTTTCACTATTACGTTTTAATATGATCACATCTATTGAGAAATTACATTCATTTTTTGTAGCATATCAATCATGAGTGCAAACGCTTCATAAACTTCTGATTCAAATGATGTACTTTTATCTTTTATTAAAACAATATTAAAAAAAGTATTTTATCTTTAAATTAATCATGTGATCAAGTTAAACTTCTGATACAAGACCATTATCTCTATCTCTCTATATATATACATATATATAAATTAAATTAAAAAGATGAGGAATAAAAGTTACATAGAACTATGTTTAATAATCAGGTCAATAGGGATGAAAATGAGAGGAAAAAGTAAAAGAAACTCTTTAGGCCATGGCATTTTGAAACTAAATGCTTCTCATCAGACAAGGAGAAAAACTGGCATTAAAACCAGCTTGCGAACATTTAGATTAGAACTAAAAAAGTCGAAACAAAAAATATGGGATGAATTGATGAGGAACAAAGAGTGTTAATAAAGGAGAGGGTAGAACAACGGGGAATAAAAAAGAAAAGAGGAAGTAAAAAAGAGAAACATATAAAATAGAAAAGAGAGAAAGAAAAAAAAAGAAAAAAATGAAGTAAAAAAGGATAGAAAAATTCAAAACAAGAAAAGATAGTCCAACCAAAGTTCTTAGAAAAGTAAGTCAGGTGTGATGACAATAGTCTAATAGAGGTGGATTCGAAAATAAACTTTAAAGTAATGAAGTTTTGGTAAGGCAATCCTCAATAGAAATCTGAGATTGTACTTCCTTTTATTCCTCATATTTTTAATTTAATTAGTGAATTGCTCCTCTTAACTGAGTACAGCTCCTACTATCTTGATAGGCTTGCTTTATAAAGAAAATAGTTTTTTAACTCATTTATATATATATATTCTTTTATTATTAATGAAAAGAGTAAACATTTTTGTTTTAAAACAGAAAAATATGATTTCTTTTAATTAATGGGAAAAAGTTAGATTTAGTGTAAAGCAGTAACTTAATTTTATAACATATACAAATAATATAAAACTATTGGGATCAACATGAATAATTTATAAAATTAATGATCAGCTGAAGAAAATCTGACTTAGATTCATGTCTCAATAAATTTATATGACATAGCAAATATCTGTCTTCAAATTGTGTAATATCATCATTGCACATCATTTAATGTAAATAATTTGGGAAATGAAAAACATGTATTTTTTTAAATTTTATTAAACTATTGTGGATGAGATTAAAAAAAAAAAACATAAAATATACTATTTGCTTTGTTTATAAACCAAGAGATTTGTTTATAATTGAACCTAAAGTAAAAAAAAAAAAAAAAAAAGACTGGAGTTATATGGACCTTTTTAATCAATTTGTATTCAATTTCTGTCAAAGATCAACATTAGTCTTCAGCAACAACTTGACAAGATTACATTATTATTAACTTAGCGCAAATATTTGTTATAATCCCATGAATAATAAATAATAAAGTGAAAACACTTTTTAAAAAAATGTAAAAGTAAAGTTATACATACAATAAAACATTTTATGTAAGATTATAGAAAGAGAAATGCAAAGAAAAAAGGATATGCTATGACAAATCGGGCCAACTTTTCATAGTCTTCAAAATTCTTTGGAATATAGACTTTCACATCTGTAAACACATCTGGTAGTGAATTGCACTGAAAATGGAAATTTGAATGGCAATTTTTTTAGCAATTGGCAATTTGAACAATTTTTTTTTTAAGAAAACATGGAAACCAAAATTCAACATTTCATTCCAATGATAAAAATAATTCTTCAAAATGAAGACTTATTTTTATCATAGAAAGCAGTTGTGAAAATTGAAAATTCCTTAAAATATTGAAAATGGTGAAAGTATTTTTATTTTTAATGAATATAATAATAAATGATATTTAAAAAAAACTTTTTTACAAGAGCATTACCACTTATCAAGACTTAAAGGCTACTTGAGGATAAAATTAATGAGTGACAGGTGGTCAGTGAGACAACAGCATAGTGATTGGTAGTAAGTTGGTTATAATGTAATTATTAAAGAGAGCAGCTCAACAAGAACTTGTTTCCAGTGAACTTGAAGATGACCATGTTGTAGTCAGCTGGAAAGCAGGCACATGGTAGAGTTCTGCAGGTAAGCAGTTCTAGAAAAGAAGTTTTTTAGGCCCATATAGAAAGTGAGGTAAATAGTTGGACGAGTGCTTGCTGCAAAAGTCTTGCAGGTTTGGGGGCATCATAGATTGAAGCTTACTGCATCACTTGCCATGAAAATAATGAGAGAGTAAAATAAACTTGAAATGTCTTTTGTGAGAAAGAGGTTACAGGGAGGAGAAAAGGACACCACCTGCTAGGTTTTGAATTATGTCAAGGCAGGAAAAGGTGCTCCAAGCAGCTTCTCTCCAGATATGGCAACAGTTCTTCATTTTAGATGAGAGCCATTCATTTCAATTCAGGCAAAGTGGTGATCAAAATGTTAATGGTGAATAGATAGAAATTTGGTTAAGGTCAGAGGAGAGAGATTCATAGAGATCTTGATCATTTCTAGTGTTTAAAGTGTTACCATAGATGGTAGTGTTGTCTGCATATATGTCGACGAATATATAATTAGAATGTGTCTGCCCAGCGACAGCTACTTGTATGAACTCTTGAGTTGGAAGCCAAGTTTAGTTTCAGAAGAGTTTCCAATGGATATTTATTCTATAAAAGTCCTGGAGATGACGAATTCTCAGTTCCGGACTTTATAATTTTGCAGCCAAACAGCAAAAAATCCTTCTCGTGTTGACACGTAAAAAAAGAAAATATCCAACATTGCTAAAAAAGGTTTAATTTTTATGGAGCAATTCTGCTTTCTGATTGGTTGATAGCAAAACGTGAATTAATTTGATTTGTCAGTTCCTAGCAGCAGCGTTTATAAATAGAATCTCCCAACTGTGAGGGACCATACCCCATTATGACTCCAAAATATTGCAAGGCCATCAAAAACAAAGGATTCCATGGTTAAGACATTTTAAGATATTTCATAGCTGGAAATCTGTGAAGTAGATATTTATGCCAAACTATATGAAATGCCTTCGATATCTAAAGAGCCGTTTCATTCATCAATAGATCCACTGATTCTGTGTGAAATTACAATCAGTACATCAGCTGTAGATTTCACAGGATTGAAACTATATTGCTTATCACTGAGTAGATTGTTTCTGCTGAAGCGGTTGATAGCTTTTTCAAGGATTCAAGCAACATGCTCATGACACACAAAAGACTAATTGGTCTGTCTGAAATGCAGAAGAGTATTCTCCAGTATTTTTAAATACATGGTAGACTAACAAGATTTCTCCTTTATGCAACATTTTAACAGCTTTGCGAAAATGGTTAGTTGGTTGGTTATTTTTGTTTTACAGCATATCAACTATTTTTGGGTTATTTAATGCGGATTTGGGAAAAAGGTTTTTATTCTACAAGTTTTTTATGTCTATATGTGTTTGATTTGTTTTGTAGAAAAAAATGTTTTTTTATTTGTTTAACCAGTATATCCACCTTCTTTAGGTTAGTTTGTTGTTGGTTGGTTTTTGTTTTACGGCATATCAACCCTTTTCGGGTTATTTAATGCCGAATCCAAAGATTTTAAAGAAAAATTTTTTAATAGAATATATTTGTTGTTTTCAAGTCAGTTTCTATTTAACCCATAGTTGGGACCCTAACAGGTACTACCACTCTGGGTCAAAGTGGACCTGGGAGCAATGGTAATTAAAGGGTGGCTCCACACTCCCCAGAGCCCGCAAGCTGGGGCCTCACCACTGGATATAGTTTAAGGTCATATCCAGGACCCTTTAGGTTAGTTAATCCTGTATATAAATTTAAATTTTTAGATGCTTTTGGATTTGATTTTCGCTGAGTATATTAGAGTAATGTTTTGAATATAGTTTGTTATTTGATGGCATTTATATCTTATGGTAAAGATTTGCTCTTTTTAGGAAGTTTAGAATGGTTTTAGGGTTTTCTTTTTTGAAGAGTTCTTTTAAGTTTGTGGCCTTGTAGTAGTGTTGACGAATTTGCGTGAGATTATAGCAACAAGTGAAAAGTGTTTCACTGTATAAGGTTCATGACATGGTATATATTTAGAAGGTTCTTCACTTTTTAGTATGAAGGAGTGAGTTATATATGTGTGTCCTACCCGGATATGTGATAAGACAACTTCTTCTTTACATGATTTTCTGGTATCTAGTAGGTTTTTTGAAGTATAAGTGTAATTTGGAAGAGTTTGTTGTTTTGGCAATTGTTCCAGTTTTCTTGCCATTTCTTTGTAATAAAATTGTTTATTGAAGTTTTGCAGTCCATCTATGGAATTTTTATGTCATTTATTTGGAGTTTTAGAAAATTTTTGGCCGCCATATCAGCTTTTTCATTTCCACAGAAACCATAGTGATAGAAGAAAGTTTTGTGTTGTATGATAGAATGGACCCTTTGTAGCAGTTTGATTAGTAAGGGATTGTTTAATTTTTGATTTTGTAATGCTTCTAGTACTGATAATGAGTACAAATATTATAAATTTCTTGGAGTTTTGGTTGGTGATAATATCTAGAGTCAGGTTTGTGGCTGTCATTTCTGCATTATAGATTGAGGAGTTATTTGGTGACCTTTTCTGAAATAGTGGCACATCCCACTTTGTTTTGATCTTTGGAACCATCCGTGTAAATGCGTGTTCAATTGGGTAAAAATTTAGAATGTTGTTTAGTTTTTCTCTAAAGTCTGAGGGGTGAGTATTGGATTTATTAAATATTGTCAGGTCTAGTATGACTTTAGGTTGATTTAACAGCCAAGGTGGGAGTTCTGTGAAATTTTTCTCATGAATGCTAATTTCATTGATCTATTGAGTTGTCTGTAAGTGGTTTTATCATTTCTTCCATGTAAAGATCAAAGGGTTAAATTGGATTTTCTTTTTTTGAATAGATGTGTAGTGTTGGGATTGAAATTGTGGGGTATATGTGAAAGGGGAAAAAAAGGTACCGTTTAAGGCTAGGTTATGGTTAGAAACAAAAAAAAAACAAAAAAATAAGTAATATACGCCATACCAGGCATATCTGCATCGGTCTTTCGGAAAGAAGAAGGAAAGGATGGCTAGCTCATTTATATACCCGAAGGGCATCTTGGGAAGGCAGGGTATGATGGGAGAAGCTATTTTTTTTTCTTGTCTCTTCCTTTTTTTTTTTTTTTTTTGATAGGAGGGTATAAAAGCTGTGAAAAATTCCCTGGAAGTCACAAAAAGAAAAGAGTCGTGCACATCTTCTCTTGAAAAGTATTTTGTGTTGCTGACGTTCAGATTGTGCGGTGTGACATTAGTGCCGAGAGGCCAGGTGTGGTCAATTGGAAAAGAAGAGGGCAGAAACGTGCTGTTGTCGAGCGAGTGACTCACTCCTTCCCAAACCCCAGAACCGAATCCTGATCGTAACCTCACAGAAATGTGTGTAGTTGGGACAGGTAGAACTTTTTGGGTTCGATTTCAGTTTTAGATAATATTGTAAGCCTAATTTTTCATGTCTCAATTTTAGTGGGGATTCATAGGATTCAGCTTTCTATCAAGGAGGTTTTGAATGTCCCCAAAGCAAGTCTTAATCCTGTGTCATGGATGGGGTCCAGAATTTAAGATAACTTTTTCTGGTTAAACCATATATAAAGCTTCTACAGTCTAGTTTAGCTCTGTTAGGTCCACCTAACTAGAAAAAGAGTTATTGCCCTTGGACTGGCAAGAGAGTTGTCCCCCTTGGCAAAGATTGGAGAGTCGGCCATGACATTTCAGAGATAAACAACATGGTTTTTGATCATTAAGCATCCAGCAGTTCACCTACTTAAATCTCTCTTAAATTGTTAAATAAAATTGATAAACGTTCCCCCTGGTTTTTGCATCATTTTACATGGATATTTCAAAGACAACCTACATTCCAAACACGTAACAAGCTCTTATCAAGGTTCTATATAATTTTAGGAGTGATATGAGCAGTCTGATACCCACTCAGTATTTGCTATAATCCTTAATAGTTGTTGGGTTTTGAAACATTTTTGTTTTAAATATTTTAAGTGAGGCATGGAGAAGAGTTTTTTGTCAAAAATGAGTCCCAGAAATTTATGCTGATCGGCTATTTTGATTTTTGTTCCTTTTAAGTTGAGAATAGGGTCATTGTGCATTTTTCTATGATTACAGAAATGGGCACATTTAGCTTTGATTGCCGAAAATTTAAAGCCATTTTCTGTGGTCCATTGTGTTAGTTTGTTTAAGCACATCTGTAGTTGGCGTTCTAAGGTATGAATATTTTTGGATCTATAGCAGATTACAAGGTCATCCACAAATAAGGAGCCATTTATCTTATTGCTTAGATAATTTACAATATTATTGATTTTTATATTGAAGAGCATAACTGATAAATTGCATTCTTGTTGAACTCCTTCCTGTATTTTTGTGTCTGATAGGGTTGGTCCGATTCTTATAAACTTCTATCGGATAGAAAATCTTTTATCAGGATGGGTAGTCTGCCTTTAATCCAAGATTGTATAGGTCTTTTATTATACCTTGTTGCCATGTTGTATAATAAGCTTTTTCTAAAATCCAAAAGGATAAATTCTAAAAGATACCTATTGCATATTCTTTTTTGATGAATAAAGGTTTCTAATCGGATTATGTTTATTGTTCCTCTTTTGTTCTAAAACCATCTTGTATGTTGGCAATTGAGCCGTTGGTTTCCAGATATCAGTTCAGTCATTTATTTATCATTTTTTCAAATGTTTTGCTAAGACAACTTGTCAGTGCAATTGGTCTGAAATTCTGTGGATTTGAACTGTTTCTCTGGCTTAGGGATGGGGATCACAATAGCATATTTCCAGATATTGGGTAGTTTTCACTTAAATCATATTTTGTTGAGTGTGTTTAAAAGATGTGTTATTGATTTGGGAGAAAGTTGTTTCAGACACTCATAATCTCATCAGCACCAGTAGCTGTATTATGTGCTTCGTTTATGAATTTTAGGAGTTCATTTTTTTGTAAAAGGATAGTTGTATTCTTCTTTGTTGTTTGAGTTGAAATTTAATTTGTTTATCTTTTTTTCTGTATCTTGTTTTGTCTTTCGGAAAGACTGGCTGTAATTTTTACTGGAGGAATTGTTTTGAAAAGTTTCGGCAGGAAGATTTGCTATATTTTTTGTCTCTGTTATTTTATTGCTTTGTAGAAAATGATTTAAAGGGGAGAGTAAGTTTTTGCTCGAAATTTTCCTTACCATGTTCCACACTTGTTTGAGGTTTGTATTTGAGTTTATTTTATTTATATAATCTTTCCATGATGTCTTTTTTGCTTCTCTGATAACTTTATGAGCTATTTCTTTTTTTTGCTTAAAAAAGTTTAGATTGTACTTTGTTAGTTGGGAGTTGAACTTTCATAAAGCAACTTTACGTTGGTAAATTGCTTTTTGACATTCCTCGTTAAACTAGAGGGTCTGTTTCTTGTTGAAGCCTGTGTCCCTGGTGACAAATCTTTTTTTGTTTTGGGGCTTTTTGATTTACTGTCTTCTCTGTCTTTCTTGGCTAACAGTTTCAATTAGTTCGAATCTACTTTCATTTTCAGTTAATACTAATTTTGTTTTTTGTTTAATTTATGGTTTTTGGAAGTAGGTTTTTGATTTTCTTGTTCTATTTCCATTTTGTCTGATATTGCATGTTTACTTTGAACATCTGCTTTTGTCCTTGTTAGTGACTTGGATCTGTCATGTTTTTGGAGTTAGGGGTGTATAGTTTCTTTAGTGGTTGATTCTCCAATTTTGTTGAGAATTTTCGATTTCTTTTGTTTTGTCTCCATTTGTGCTAAGTTGTTCATTTCTGATTTTTATTTGGCTGTTAAGATTTATTTTTAGTTCAGATAAAAACGATTCAATTTTCTGAGTATGTTTTTATTTCTTTTATGTTTGGAGTTTCTAGGGGGTGGTTTAGACTATTGTAGTTGTGTATTTTGTTTGCTTGTTGTGTTATCGTTGCATAAGTTTTTTGTAATTTATTATTTCTTTATGGGTTTCTTGGTAGCTTATGTTTTTTGGATATTTGATTGTAAGGATTTCTTTATCTCGCTTGTATATTGCACAATTTTTGGAGCGAGAAGGGTGATTTTTTAGGCAGGGTATACCTTTGGTTTCTGTTGTTTAAAGTTAAGAGAAAGGAAAACAGAATTTTTACCATGTGTGTGTGCATCAAGCGGGGTCAGGCAAGAAAGAAAGAGATCAAAGATGGCATCTGTAGTTTTATGAACAGTGGTCTCGTAAAGTCTCGCAAAATCACGCCACACATGCAAATGAGGGGAATTACAGGTTGTATAAAAGCAGCTGAAGTCGAGAAGTACAAAAGAATTTGTATCTTTGACGATTGTCGGTGATTGTTGGTTTTCAAGCCACGTGTTTGTTGGTCCATTGCTATGATTTTTCTCGAGTTGAAACCAGAAAAACCAGCTATTTCAGCTATGGCCATCAGCCTGAACAATATGATAAAACCGTTGAGTAGCGAAGGCAATGTGGTGGCTTAGCTAAAGAAAATGGACCTAGTGGTCAAGCTCCAAAAGATAGGCAATGTTGCCACAGTGATACCGTTGTTCCTGGAGGGGAACACGCTAGTTCTATACTTGGAGCTGAATGAGCAGGAACAGGATAACGCTAACGCAAGTCAGAATGATCCAGGCATTTGCCGAGGGGGCGTTTGAGGCATTCAATAGATTAAAAGAGATGAGGTGGACTGGCAAATCCATCAATATGTACGCTAATAAACTTAAGATTAGTGGAGCTGACGGGAATTAAGATGTAGGCAGCGAGTCATGTGGCCAAGATGGCGTTCATCACTGGGTTCCCAGAGAAGATTTCCAAGAGTCTGCAGCAGGTTCCGAGTGTCGAAACCTTGGAGGTGAGCGAGCTGCTTCCAACTGTGAAAATATTAGTCAGCACCCAACCCTCTGGGTCTGTAGAAACAGTGGCAACAGCATGAAAGGATGCGAGCAGAAGCCGGCCAAACCACAAGGTGTATGTTTTGATTGTGGGGTCCCGCACCTGTGAAGAGACTGCAGGAAGTTCTGAGAAAGGACAGTGTGCCACAGATGTAACCAGTGTGGTCACATGGCAGTGAACTGCACGAGTCCGGGAAACTGGCAAAGGGGAGCCAAAGTGCCAGCAGCTGGCCCGACTCAAGAATAATGGCACGCTCGCAGCAGATGCCCAAGTGGGAGATTGTGATGGAAAGACGTCATCGTGGCCCTGATTGATACTGGCTGTACCCTTTCTATGGTGCACAGAAGCCTGGTTGGAGGATGGAAAAGAAAAGACGAAGTAGTGGCATTTGATGTGTCATGAGTAAAGTGTCAAGGGAGGAGAACCGTCATGATTGAAATTGAGGATCACCGGATTGTCGCCGACCAACTAGTGCCTGGCATCCAAACAATTGTCAGAATGGACATAATATGCTGACTCAATAACTTAATATGATGTCACAATCAGCAGCGATGGAGTGAGATTCGGACAGAGTGGGTTAACAAAAGGATCAAAGAGGCAGGAGAAAAGAGATGAATATCAATCGGTGATCTGGATTTACAAGCGGAATTTTATGGGGATCAGTGGACAATGGAGTGATGTGGAAGAATAAAATGCTGACACTAACAAACAGGGTGGCATGCTACAATAATTCACTCAAAAGAGGAACAAGAAAGGATTTTGAATGAGAAGTGGACAAATGAATTGATGCATACTGTTGCCATGAATGAATAACATTGAATCGGGCATCTTGCCATTGATGGCCATTCTGCAACCAACAAAAGGGAAGTCAAACCAGTTCTCAATTTCTGAAAGTTGAACTAACACGTTGAGTGTCATACTGGAGGTGACGCTGTAGATGTATTCAGTGAGATTATTAGAGAATGGATGCAAATAAACAGTGTGACTACGTTGGTCGATTTAAAATCTGAAAACAGACTCTGCCACTGTATTTGCCTGGCCAAAATCGATGATGAAGGATAAGGACGAAAGGGGCAGTGGAGATGCTGGTAAAACACAGACTTGGTATGTTGGCTGAATTGATGCAGGAGTTTTCTCTTAAGCTGCACATTATCATGGTGGCCTCCTAGAAGAACAGGGCAGATGTTCTCATGAGAGCGAGAAAAAGGTGGCTCATGTCAAAAAAAAGAGGATGTTGCTGAAGTGTCAGATTAGGATAATGTTGGGGTGCAAGAGTTGCATGATTTGCAACATATGGTGGTAGAGAGGCGTTGTACCTGGTGAGAAAAATCAACCCGAGTGTCACCAAGGAACAAGTAAAGCAAATGGTCTTTCAATTCTTCAGAGCTGCCTATAGACCTAGTGGTAACGGGATTGTAGAAAGAAACCACCAGACAATAAAGGCAGTGGCAGAAAGGGAGCACCTCACACAATCAAACTGTCTACTAGTATAATATGTTGTCTAGATCGGGCCAAGTGCAAGAGACAGCTTCACACCTGTCAATATTCACATACTCTTGGAGGCATTAAATTCGGGGATGAAGTATGGGTGAAGCCCCCAGGAGCGCCAAGTACCACACAGTGGAGCAGAGGACGCATAACCGAGAGTAATACAAGCAACAATATTGTGGTAGATGGGGTACTGAGACATATTCTCGACATCATGCCGGTGGAAAGTGATGTGGAGCAAGAGGATGGCGACGCACCTCACAGGCCGAGTATGAAAATACGACTGCTACAGTGGATGACGGAGTACAAAATGTGATCTAGAGATTGGGGAGCATGTTGTTTAAAGTTAAGAGAAAGGAAAACAGAAATCTTACCGCGTGTGTGCATGAGGCGGGGTCAGGCGAGAAAAAGAGAAATCAAAGATGGTGCCTGTAGTTTTATGAACAGTGGTCTCGTAAAGTATCGCAAAATCATGCTGCACATATGCAAATTAGGGGAATTGTATAAAAGCAGCTCGAGTCAAGAAGTATGAGAGAATCTGTATGCTTGATGATTGTCAGTGCATGTCACATTGTTGGATTTCAAGCTACGTGTTTGTTGGCCCATTGCTATGATTTTTCTCGATTTGAAACCAGAAGAACAGTTTCATTAGGACAGTCTTCTTTGTGATTGAAGTCTTTTTGACTGCAATTTCCACCTGTTTGGTTTCTTTGACACTGGTCTTTGTTATACCCAAACTCTTGCCATTTATAGCATTGTAGTGGAATGTACTGTTCTACTTTGGTTCTTTCATAACCTATATGGACTGTCTCTGGTATTTCGGGAGAGTTAAATGTTAATATGTAGGTGTTTGTGTATATTACCTCTCCAGCTTTTCTTTTATGATTCTTTAAACATCTGTGACACCTTAGCTTTTCAGTTCCGTTTTGATTTCTTCTGCTGTGCATACAGAGATTTCTTGGTTTCTTATAACTCCTTTGGAGTAGTTTAATGTTTTATGTAGATCTGATGCTTGTTTCGTGTAGTCTTTGTGGTTGCAATAAAATTTTAGTTTATTTTGTACTTCTACCAATATTGTTCCGTTTCTTAATTTTTTGGACATTTTGCTTCATATGGTTTTTTGGATATCTTCATTTATTCATATCTTCATACAGAATCTTTGATTTGATTTGGATGTTTTATTTGACGGCATATCAATTATTTTTAAATTATTGATGTTAGGACCTGCCATTTTGGAAAATATTTTTGTGTTTCAAGTTCTTTATATCTTCAGATATTCCTTCCCAGTGCCTGTCTTAGTTGTCCTGCTCCACAGCACATGAATCCTTTTGGAATATTTTTTGTAGAATCCATTTATTGCATTAAAGTTGTTGTTTTCAAGTTCTTCGTATCTTCAAACAACTATACATGATGTTTGGTTTGGTTGTTTCACAGTACATCAACCACTTTTTGGTTATTCATGCCAAATTCAGCAACTTTATATAGCAATACACACAGTCCATAAAACACTTTGGATAATCACAGATTACAAAGAGGTTCTACGAAAATCATTATATTTTGAAAACCAAAGCACTTTAAGTCCTCAAAATACCACCATTTTGTTTGGAAATGAATATACTTTCAAATGAATTAATAAATAATAATGTACATCAAATATTTTAAGAGTTTTAAGCAAATAAAGTGATAAAAATGTTATCATAAAACAGTGTTTTCAGTAAGATTTTGTAAATGCCTGTACCATATGCGTATAAAGAATTTTGTTATGAAATTTGGAAACTAATCAAAATAGATGTCACTTTTAATAGTTTGGTGTGTTCGAAATACTTTTGACCACTTGTTTTTTTGTTGTGGTAAACAAAAGACTTCAACATTGAAAATTCAGTATTGAAAATTTTGAAAATAATTTTCTTCGGACATCCACTTAAATAAATAAATCTTTTTAATGTTTTATCCATTAAAAGTATAATTGTAGCTTGTTTTCTCTTATGGTAGCGAGCGATTTAAAATCATGATACCTGGAAAAAAAAAATCAATCTATTTTAAAAACAGTATCTAAAAACTATCTGTAGCAGGAGCAGCAATACTATCAGTGATAGTACGATTGTAAACAAACATTTTTTTCTTTAACTTTTTATTCCAGAAAGAATTAAAAATTAAAAAAATGAAAATATGAATATAAAAAATGTTCTTACATATTTATTTATTTATTTTTTTTGTTATCAGAACATAATTAGCTTAATTAGAGCTATCCATTTATCAGAATATATAATTAAAGCAACCTCAACCAGTCCGGTGTTATTTCTGCTCAAATTTTAAAAATATTTATATGGTTGAAAAGACGAGGAAATAAGCTTTGTAAATATGTAACTTGCATGCACTTTTATTCATTGCATTAGTTTTTAACAGTGATTTGTTTTGAAAAACCGAAAATGTGAAATTATTTTTTTGGTTCACGTGTGCGAGCGGTACCTCCCCCTACCCCCAATATCTTTTTTTTCGTCTTTTTTACAATTTTTTTCAGCGGATGATAAATGAATTGATACTAATCTACCCAATTATAAAAAAAAAAAAATTCAAAATCAATATTTAAATATTTGTAGGGGGAGGGGGGGGGGTCAGTTTCTAGTGAAGTTCCTGTTTACTTGCCTCCCCATGAGGACACAGTTAGACACAAGGTCAGTTTTTAATGTGGGGAAAATCCAACTCCCAAAATGGGACAATCTAGATAGCAACAAAAATGAAAAATGTCTCAGTCTTGAAGACAGAAAAGGCAAAGTATAGCATCAGAACAGATACTACACTGTGATCTTGGCCCAAAGTCTAGGTAGAGAAATAAAAAATGTATGTCACTCAGACAAGAAATGTAATTGAAAATAAAAAACAAATTCATCCAAGATTTGTGAACGATTGGTCAGCTTTAGCAAAAAGTGTTTTTTGATATTTAAATAGGTGAGCAAAATATTCTTACTTTTCCAAACGTCACATTTTCTGTTAGAGTGACGTCATTTGTTTTAAATAAAAACATAATCTTGTAAATTTTCACACTCCTCATTTTTGTAAGTTTACATATTTAAAAGTAATTTGATGTTCAAAATCTAAGGCATAACATTTTCAAAAGCCAATAATTATGAACCTCTAACCATAAATATGGGTGTCAAATGCCTTCTTAAAAAAAATTCCCTTAACCCTAACCTAGGTTCTAACCCTAAGTACAAGTGACCAGTCTCCTCCTAAGACCTTCTTTAGCCCTAACAATAACATTAAGTCTGAGTGGCAAGCTCCCTACTGAATTCAAGATGGCGCCCGACTCTCTCTTTAACACGGTAAGATATCCTCAACACGGCACAAGAAGCAACAGCCACACGATTCCCCAGCCAACTCAATCGTCACTCCCCACGTCTTTCCCCTCACCCGCTTTTATCGTCGTTCTAGGCCGGCTAAATTTGCATATTCCGAGAATTCGTGTGACTTTGCGAGACATCATACTTTACAAAAGACGGCGGTCGCCATCTTGGTCCTTCTTTTCTATTTTTGGTCGGTAACGCTGAGCTGGTCTCGAGGTAAGTCTTTTTCCCCTCATCCGTCTCTCCCACGTACCCACACAACACGCAAACACACGGGCGCTTATCTCCTGGATGCACGTTACACTCCCCCCTGATCTGATGATCACATAGAGAGCACTGGGGGGGTGGCCTTTTAGTGCGTGTGCTTCTGCGAAGAGGTACATTCACTGTTTCAGATTCGGACTCTGGATCTGGTTCCGCCTCATCAGATGAAGTATCGCTATCAGTCTCTGGAAGGGGCTCACTGAATCCGTGCATCGGCAGCTCATCGCTAGACGCTTCACTGCTTTCTTCTGTAGTTGTATGACGCACCTCGGTAGCTGGGCGAAGATCTCGCACATGTCGTGGGGTTCCATCGACCAAAACAGACTGCTGGCTAATCACTCCAGATATGTGTCCTCGCTTAAACTTGTCGGTGCACCGATTTCCTGGAGGCCGCACCCACACTGGATCTCCCACTTCATATCTGTTATATGTTCCCTTGTTGGTTGGCTGCGTAGTGTTGATTCCCTTCACTCCGACTCGGTACGTGTAAATAGCATTCGCAGGTGCGGTTGAAGGGGACGTCCCGTCCTTTGGCGTAATGTTGTACCAATATGTTGCTTCCGCAATAGTACATCGCTTCCTGGCAGCAATTCTCTTGATGCTGCGATGGCTTCTTTCAGCAATGCCATTTCCTGATGGCACATGCGCACATCGCAACCGTAGACGGACGCCCCACTCATCTAACAACTGCCGGACTTGCTGGCTACAAAACGCTGCATCATTGTCAGTCAGGAGCTCTTCCGGCGCACCTCGCTCAAAAAAAATGGATGATAGGTGGCGAACAACATTTGCTGAATCCTGTCTGGTCATCTGCCGCCACACCGCAAATCTCGTAGGCCCGCAATCAATGAGAGTTAGAAAGGGCTTGCCACTGTAATGGGTAATATCCATGGCCAGCCGCTGCCACACACTCTCAACTTCCAAGCGACCCTTCTGCCATCGCTCTGGTGCAGGATCAATAGACTGGCAAGCCTCACAATTTCTGACGATCTGTCTGACATCCATCTTGGTCACTGCTGGGTATGCACGCCTCACAAAATAAAGGGTCCTCTTGATACCCGGATGTCCGTTCTGTGCATGAATTTTTTGTATTTGACATGGGTCGATTGCAACTGCACAAGATCGAGCAGTAATCTCCATTCCCATCTTCGCGGCTTCATACCATTTGTGAGGTACACGGGTCAGTTGGTCAGCACGATTACAATGTGATGGCACCAGAGTGACGCTCAGTGATAGCCCATACTCAGATACCAGGTTTTTTAGCGTGTCTAGCCTTCTCCGTATTAACATTTCGCTTGCTGCCTTGGTACGGATTCGTGTCCGTCCTGAAAGTGTGTCAGACACCCAGTGGTAGACACAGAGAGAATCTGTGTACAAGGTCAACTTCTTAGACTGCCACTGCAGGGCCAGATTTACCCCCTTTACAACAGCGTCCAGCTCTGCCAGGTTGATATGCTGAGAATCTGTTACGGGCCGCAGCCAACACGCATCCTCGAACACGTTTCCTCCTTGCTCCAACGATACTCCCAACGCCAAAGAACTGGCATCAACCCACACACCTACGTTGTCTCCGTTAACACACCACCGCCCACAGGCAGGGTCCTTCTTGTTCACTCTCTCCAGTGTCTCTTTAATCATCAGAGTTAGTAGGACATCATCGGATATGTCATCCCAACCCATGGTTGTTAAATTTGCTCTGCGTTTAATCACACCAACAGCTGCGCGGAGCCAGCCACAGACCGGTAAGTGACCAACAAGTTTTCCACACCAAGAAAAAACGGTCCGCCTTGTAACGAGGTTGGGGATGCTTGGAATTTCACTGCCACGCCTCCATTGTAGGGTGCCATCCTCTTCATAAACATCCAATCCCAATACACCTGCTCCTTCCCTTAAACGTTCGGGATTCTTGCATTCCAGACCAAACTGAGCCAACTTTTCTTTGACACACGACGCAGACTGTACATCTTCATTGACGTATACGTCATCAATGTAAGCTGACGTTGAGTCCCTCATGGGCTTTTCTTGGGACAATACTGTGTTGACAATAGTCTTCATGATCTGTGGTGCCACATTTAGGCCGAAGCCAAGGCGTGTAAGGCAGTACCTCTGCCCCTGGAACCAAACTGTCTGGAACGGCCACAACGTCTCATCAACTCGCACCTGTAAATAGGCTTTTCGTAAATCCAATATTGAGACATTAGTGCCTTTCTGACGCCATTCCCTCAACTTACTGGCGCATACGTCAGCATCGGCAGTGTAGGCTTCAATATGCTTGTTAAGCTCCCTATAGTCCAGCACGGGCCGTACTTTCGACTTGTTATGCTGGACTACTGCCATCAAGGGTATTAGACCCTTCGGAGGCCCAAGCTTGTCCTCAGGGTAGGGGATTAACCAGCCATCTTGGATCCACGCCTTTAGTTCCCTTTCGTATTCTGCTCGGGCCTCACTGGGTATAGGGTACTCTGCAACCCCATTCTTGAGTTTAGTCGGTGCCATTCCCTCGGTCCACTTCCAAGATGCAATCCAGGCCCTCTTGCGCGAGTCGTAGTCCACTGTAAAATCCGGCCAATTGATATGGAGCGCTGCACACACTGGGGCCTCTAAGAATCGCACCTTTCCATCCCGATGAATTGCGACTCCCCCCAGCGCCTTGATGGCATCGTATCCGAGCAACAGGTCAAACCCCAGGAGATTTCCTTGGGTCACGAGCACATTGATCTTAGTGGCTGCACCGGTGTCCGTGTAGATCTTGACAGTTCCAGCTCCACAGCATGTCTGGGTCTCGCCTCCTATCGTGGTGACTTTGATCTTCCTCTTAGTCCAACTTGGACACAGCCTGGTGCTCACTATAGTATGCGAACAGCCTGAGTCGAGAAGTGCTGAGCAGGGTATCCTGTTTACGTAAACGGTTATTACTGGTTGCGCCTTGTTCAAATTTTGCTCGGGGAGCAGGGCGGCGCTGATGTCCTCTCCCCTGATACGTTTCCCGCACAGTTTTGGGCTAGATGCCCCAAACCGCCACACTTAAAACAGCGCACACGCCCCCTGTTGGTGCAATTCCTTGCAAAATGTCCGCGTCGGCCGCAGCGAAAACATTTCCCATTGCTTGCAGGGTTCTGATTCGGAATCTCCCGAGCGCCAATCTGGCCTGTCTGTGTCGCCATCACAACTGGTTCCCCCAGGTCCTCCTCATCTTTGATGATGGCTCGAGCACGTTCCATCAAGTGTTCCATGGTCGTTGTTGAAACGCTGGTTGAGGCTCTCAGTAGCTGCTTCACCCGAGTGGGAAGGCCCGCCACAAACGCGTACGCGAGCGTCCGCTCCGACACCCCTCCACCGAACAGAACTGCGAGTTTCTTTAACTCAGCGAAGAAAACGTCCACGCTTTCCTCCGGTAGAAGTTTTCGGGAAGCAAATTTTTCATAGGCCGTACAAGGATCCATGGCAAATGCCTTGTACAGCGCAGCTTTAATTGCGGTGACATCTCCCTTTTCGGCAGCACTGAGTTGCTGATATACACTCAAGGCACCCCCAGCCAATCTCAGGGGAATTACAGTGTGTACCCTTTTCACCTCACAAAGGTCGCACGTCAGCTCGACCCTTTCAACCCAGTCGACGATGGACGTGGACCCGTCAAACTCGGGTATGAGCTTTAAGTCAAATTTCGACTCGGTCATAGTCCTAGAGGCCAAATGGCCGAAATAGCTGGTAAGAAAAAAATGTAAGGAAAAATTCAAGATGGCGCCCGACTCTCTCTTTAACACGGTAAGATATCCTCAACACGGCACAAGAAGCAACAGCCACACGATTCCCCAGCCAACTCAATCGTCACTCCCCACGTCTTTCCCCTCACCCGCTTTTATCGTCATTCTAGGCCGGCTAAATTTGCATATTCCGAGAATTCGTGTGACTTTGCGAGACATCATACTTTACAAAAGACGGCGGTCGCCATCTTGGTCCTTCTTTTCTATTTTTGGTCGGTAACGCTGAGCTGGTCTCGAGGTAAGTCTTTTTCCCCTCATCCGTCTCTCCCACGTACCCACACAACACGCAAACACGCGGGCGCTTATCTCCTGGATGCACGTTACACAAAATTCCTTGGTAAGCTACATATAAGATCCACAAATAAAGAACAAAAAAAAATTCTTTCTTAAAAAAAGTGCATGATTTATCCCCTAATAAAATAAATTAGTCAACTGTCCTAAAATGGTCTCGAAATGGTGAATTATTTTACATTAAATTTATGTGAAACCAACCCCCACTCTAAATTCTAAAATTGTTTTGTTTTGGTTCTATCAACTCTTCAGGATGTTCACACATAATTTTCCTTAACTATCATTAACCCAAGTTAGAATGGCAACCTCCCCACCCTCTCATAATTGCACAATGACCCTCTTTAAACGACATATAATCATCTTTAGAAAAAAAAAAGTGCACAGGATTTATCTCCTATAGAAAAAATAATGGTTAACTGCCTTAAAATGCTGAAATGTCTCAAAAAGGGGAATTATTTTGCATTAAATTCTAAAATATTTGTTTATCTTTCAAGGTATTCACAAGTAATTGCCTACAAAGGTAAAATCACATATTTTGGAGAGGTGGTCAGTTGGGGGGGGGGGTAATATTAATCTACAATAATACCAAAGAAATATTGCATTATATATATATTTTTAAACAGTCCTAGATTTAGATTTCAGGTTCTTGTACATAAAATGTATTACAATTCAACTGAGTTCTCTAACTTCTTTACAAAGGTTTAGATGACAAAACAAAAATGTTTAATGTACAGTGCATTTGTGTCAGGAAGCCAAGATTCAGACAGCCTGATCTGGTAGACCAGCTTTGCAAAAATGGGAGCTAGTTCTGGTTGCAGTTTTTCTGAGTACTATGACTGGAATATTGTCAGGTGTAGTTGCTTTTCTGGCATCAAAGTTCTTGATAAGTTTGGTAAGATCACAGACAGAAATGTAAATGTCACTCAGATTATTTTCAGTCTTGGGAAGAAATTTGTGAGGTAGGTGGCCTTGATGACACAGGATTGAGTTTGATACAAAGTTCTTGGATGCTAAGAAAATCACCTCAGGTCCATTGATGATAGGAGATGCACATCTGTTCAGGGCCTTGCTTATTATTTATCAAATCACATGGGAAATAAGCCTTTGTTTTTCTACTTTGAACTTGATGGACTGAGCATACGATTCTCTTGCATTTTCTATAATCCTTTTGCACTGATTGCTGGCAATCCTAAAGTTTCAAAACACCTATTATGTTGAAAGCCATCGAAATAGTAGTTTCTGTGTGCAATCGCAGCAGCACAATTTATTCCTCTTTTTCCTTTCAATTAATTCAACCAATGTAAATAGAAAACAGAACATTTCACAAATATGAATTTCAAATCAATTTTTTTTTAATTATTTGATCTTTTTGCAACAAAAAGGAATTCAGTTTGGAACTTCATCAAATGTGTTTTTATCAAGAATTAAAACTTCTTCTATAAAGTGTTGATCTAGTATTAAATTAATAAAACTTCTTCAATGAGCATTGAGCACTAACTTGAGTTTTCGATAAATGCAAATTCTATTAAAAAATTTTCAAAATTATAAAATATGTTAGAAACGTTGAATTGCAACAATCAGTTTTACATGAATGCAAGAATATCAAATGAAAAATCTTTTTCAATGATACACAAATCAATGTTCTTGTTAAAGTAAAATGATTATGGCACTAAAATCAACACAAACCTTGTTTTCTTCCACATTAGGTTTCTTCACTTTGGCAGTTTGGATTTCTTTTGGAAGTTTTCTCTTTGTTGAATTCTTATCTGAAGAGATTTGTCCATTTTTAGATTCAGGTTTATTGGTTTCTATTTCTTCTTTCTTTGTTTCTTTTTCTTTAGTTAAGTCATCAGATACCAAAGATTTGGAAGTGACAAGACTAGGAAAATTAGAAACTTCTTTGGATAATTTATAAAGTTCCTGTAAAACAAATTTTATGAAGTAGAAGAGTAAATGCAATATTACATTCAAACAAAACAAATTCTAGAATAAAAAGTAAACTAAAATAATCATTACACAATATAGTTTCCGATACAATATATGATGAATTTAAAACAAGAAACTACTAGAAAACTACCACCATTTGTCCATGCATGGAGTATTGCTGCCACATCTGAGTTGGTACATTTACCGTTAGTCTTTCCCTCTTAGACAGGGCCAAAAAAAGAGTTTCCAACCTTATAAGTCCTGTACTATCACCAAGATCTAACCCTCATCCTATTGCCACAATTTTCATTCCTGTATCTCTATTTTAATGAAATGTACTCTGACAAAATTGTAGTACTTGCGCCCCCTCAACAAAAATAACCCCAACAAAAACAGCAAAATTCAACCCCTTCTACTTTAATAGTTTCTTTGCATCAATTACTAGGCTTTGGATTCTGTTCTGAACAATAGAATTTCTGCATGTTAGTATAGTTAGGGAAGCAAGAGCTTGCCTAACCATACTAACATGCAAAAATCTAAACATAATGTTAACAGACATCTTGCTGCTCAACTCCCTACTTAGAATATTCCTGCACATATGGTTCCAAATAGCAGCCTCTTACATCCAAATGACCTTGCGTGTCGGGTGAATAAGAGTTTTTTAAAAAATGTTTAATTAAAATTCTAGAATGACTTCTGATAACCTAAATACCATTAAACGTGTATAAATTTCATGCAAATTAATCAAAACAAGGGTCCAAATAAGGGGAAAATAATCGTCAAAATAAATTCTTTATTTTTATGTATACATTACTTCATAAGTTTGATTTTTATGTATACATTACTTCTTAAGTTTGAAAAAAAATATTTGAATACCATTATAATGTTGATGAATAAAAGTTATGTTCAAATCCATTTCATTTTTTAATTCAAATAATACCATATTTCAGATATTTTTCTCAGAATTTTGATAAGAATCAGAACTTGCTTGAAAGTATAGATTGCTCAAATAAAGAATCAGCCACAGCTGTTATACCAGTAAGTATAAATAGTAAATCCCTCCATATTAAATTAAATTTTTATGAATATATTTTACTTTGTTACTACATCAGAAATTGTAATGTAATTTTAACAATGCAAATCAAATAATTATATAAAAATGATAGCTTTTCAAATGCAAATTTTTTGCCACTGAAACAAGTTGATGTTTTTTATTTACTTGAGCTCATATTCCAAATGTCATTTTTATATTTTTTCTTTTAAAGCAGAAATTGTAACATTTAAATATATTTGTAATAATTTTCAATCAGCAATATATCTCCACACAAGCAATATTAATTTATTCACAATTTTTTTGTTGGAAATATACCAACGGTGGGGAGGGAGGTATATTCCAATCATTTTGATTGAATAGGCAAACACAATACAGTTTTGAGTTACTGCTAGTTTTAAGTTTAGTACCAAAAACAAATATGAAGCATGATTGAAGCTTAGCCACTGCCTTCAAGATGTAACATAATAAATCAGTTTATTTTTTTATTTATTTATTTTTTTTTTACTTAAACGGCACCACTTATCAAGGCCGATAGGCCACTCAAGGATAAGGGTTAAAGAGTGTAGAGTAGTCAAAAGGACAATATAGTAATCGATAGTAATGGAAGTTTGGTAAATTTGTTAACTTAAGTGGAACGGCTCATCAGAAATTTGTTCACGTTGGACTTGAAGACAACCATATTATAGAAAGCTGGAAAGCAGGAAAACGGAAGACAATTCCACAGGCGTGCAGTTCTAAGAAAGAAGCTTTGATCATGGAATCTATGTTTAGGTTTAGGTACAGATAAAGAGTGGGGAAAATTATTGATAATGTTTTCAGCTAGTCTAGTGTTTCTTGTGAAAGTTTGGCGAGGGGGGACCATAGATTGAAGCTCAGGTGAACACTTTCCATGAAAATAACGATAAAGCAGAGACAAACTCACAACATCTCTTCTGTGAGACAGAGGTTGCAGTGAAGAGAAAAGGACATCTCTGACCAGGCCACGAAGTCTATTTTGAACCCTATCAAGGCAGGACAAGTCTTTTCTAGCAGCTCCTGCCCATATGTGGCAACAGTACTCCATCCTTGGACGTATCTGGCTCTTATATAGATAGAGAATTGCATCAGCAGTGAGATATCTACTGGAACGATAGAAGGATCCGACCATTTTTCCAGCGGCCTTGGCAACAGATTTGATGTACGTATTCCTTTTAAGATCAGGAGTAAAGGTCAAGCCCAGAAGCCTGTCAAAACTTGAGGCCTCCCCAAGACGAGAGCCATTCATTTTAATTGATGCCAGATGGGGATCAGAACGTTGATGATGTAAAGATAGAAGCTTGGTTTTAGATGCATTAAAAGTAACCAGCCACTCCTTTCCCCATTGTACAACGTGATCAAGATCAGAGGAGAGAGAATCGGAGAGAACTTGGTCGTTTACTGTCTTAGATGTGCTACCATAGATGGTAGTGTCATCAGCAAAAATGTCTACGAATGATGTAAGGATGTGATTTGGAAGATCATTAATATAGATCAGGAAAAGAGTTGGGCCCAGGATGGACCCCTGAGGGACTCCAGCATTTATACTGTGAGCTTCTGATTTTTGCCCATCAACTACTACTCTTATGAACCTATCAGAAAGAATTGATTTAATAATTGAGAAGACATTTCCAGCAATACCATAGCTGGAGATCTTGTGAAGTAAACCTTTATGCCATACCCTATCAAAGGCCTTTGATATGTCAAGAGCAATTGCCCTAGAGAGGTTGCCTCTGTCGAGAGATTCGCTAATCCTATGAGATATAACTGTAAGCACATCTGCTGTAGATCTAGCAGAACGGAAACCATATTATGTGTCACTAAGAAGGTCATTTTTGCTGAGATGGTTGATTACTACTCTATTTAACACAGATTCCAGCAACTTACTCATGACGCACAGGAGACTTGTACTGAGAGGGGGATGAACGATCACCTGAATTCTTAAATGCAGGGCATACTGATGGGATTTTCCATGGTGATGGGAAGCAATTCTGCTAAGACAACGCTTAAACAGTTTTGTAAGTATGGGTGCTAGTTCTGGTTGAAGTTTTTTGAGTACTATAATTGGAATATCATCAGGGCCGGTTGCTTTACTGGAATCAAGGTTTTTGATTAGCTTGGCAACATCACATACAGATATTTGTATATCACATAGTGTGTTTTCTGATACAGGAGGAAATATTGGGGGTTGGCGGCCTTGGCTGCAAAGTTCTTGGCAAAGAGTTTGGCTTTGTCTGATGCTGATGAGATTAACTCAGGTCCATTGATGATAGTTGGGATGGAGCACACGCTTCTATTCAAGATTCTGTTTGCAATTTGCCAAAACTGGTGGGAACCAAGCCGCTGCTCAGCTACTTTGGACTTGACGGACTAAGGATATAACTCTCTTGCGTTCTTTATTACTTTCTTACAATGGTTGCTGGCAGTCCTGAAAGCGGCTTTAGTTTCCATACATCTATTACGTTGGAAGCAGTCGAAAAAGTGATTTCTGTGCGCAATAGCAGCAGCACATTCTGGAGAAAACCATGGCTGGCTGTTAGGTTTTTGCTGGAACTTTTTTGAGGGTATGAAATTGTCTATACCTACAATTAACCATTCTGTCAGGTCTGATACTATAGACGACACATCCTTTTTAAACATGGAACGCAGAGGAAGATCCGATATAAATGTACGGAAACTATCCCAGTCAGCCATAGTGTATCGATATACTGTACGATGGAGAGGTACGTCTGAGGACTTATTACATTTCATTTTTATCTTAATTGATACAACTGAGTGGTTGGAAGATCCAAGAGGAGACAGAACGGAAACTGAACATAGTTCCGGGCAAGTTGAGAGAAAAAGGTCTAGAAGTCTTGCATACTGGCCGTCATTGTCGGGCACACGGGTGGGTTCATGAACAATCTGAGTGAGGTCATAAGCAATGGAGAAATCATGACAGAATCTCCCCTCATCATTGGTCTTGTTTGAGTGGGGCAACCATTCCACATTGTGAACATTGAAGTCTCCACATACGTGAATGTTAGCTGAAGGATATGCTAATAGAACTTGGTCAATTTTCTCAGATATGCTTTTAAAAATAGTAACTCCGTTGTTATGGGGGCGATAGAGAGTAAATATAAATGCCGTAGTGTGAGCTAGTGCTACTCGGAAGCACATATAGGGCAAGTTAGGATCTTCTCTGGAGATGTCCCTACCACATGGAAAGCCATCTTTTATATAGGCACATATTCCATGCCCATGGCGATCTTGGGGGTCAGTTTTGGAAGTTAGGTTGGAGTATCCTTTAATTACGAACTCATTTAGGGAAATAGTCTGTTCAATTCCAGTTTCACTTAAAAAGAAAAGGTCTGGTTTAGTCTCCTGTAATTGGGCTTCAACCTCTGGAAGGTTAGAACGTAGACCCCTGATGTTGGAGAAGGAGACATGGTAGTGGGGGTCTACGTTGGAAGTTTCAGATCCGGGTTTAATCGTGTATTTTTTATTGAAACTTGTCATGATGGAATTTTGGAGTTTGTGGACTAGGTCGTCAGACTTGCTTAGAGCAGGACAGAGAGGGGAAGCAAAGAGAGAAAAGTAACGAAGAATTTTTTTTTTTTTTTTTTTTACTTCAAAGTAAATCTTTGCATTCAGCTAACATATTTTTGATTTTATTTAAGCTTCAATCATGCTTATTTTACATATTCGTTTTCGATATTACATTTAAAACTAGCAGTGACTCAAAACTATACTGTTCATCCCATGGCCTACTAATATGCATATATTAGTAGGCCATGTTCATCCCCATTTCAACTTGTGTGATGTCTTTCGGCGGTCAGAGCCCTCCAAGGTCACTGCAGCAAGCGGCCTCCAGTTGGGACGGTATAGGCGGCGTCGAATCAATAGACCGCTGCACCGTTTCACTGTCTCTCTTTACACAGACAAGCATGTGGCGTAAACTATTGGATTCACTGCGTCTCATAGCGGTATAACCGGGGATCTGAGGTTCGTCTGGTACAGACTTCAGCCAGGTATCCAGCGCCGACTTGAACGATTCTGTTTTGCAGTTCGTGATCTCTCTGATGTTACGTGGTAGACAATTGAAGAGCGTAGGACCCCGGGAATTTAAACTCGATTCCCTGTGTAACGGGAACGGTGTCCCGGGCCTGCGTCGTCTAGTGGTGGACCCCTCCAGTGTGACCAGACTCGTACTGGTCCCTGGAAAACATACCTCCGCTGCTCAAGGCACGTTAAACGTGCATGACCCCAAGTCCGTGTGGCAACATTGTCCTCTTCGGCCGTCACTCTGGTTTTATGTCTGTGTCTTCGTCGTCTGGCGTCAGGGCATACCTAAAATAAACTGCATCTTCACTTATGCCGGCAATCGAAAAACAAAGAAAAAACTCTGAGGTCATTTTCGTTTAAACCAAATAAAATAATTATTTGCAATCATTCTACATTTGTTTAAAGTCATGTTTTCGTTATCCGCGCTTCGTGATGCAGGTTGTATACTTGAGATTTCAGGTTAATTCTCTAGCTAAGAACAAGATCTTTTTAAGTTAGTCCTTACTGAGATTTCTGCCCCTGCCTCTCACCCCAGGCGGGGCGAGAGCCGATGTGTACGCTTCGCTCGCTAGCCAAAGACTCCAAAACCCTTCTATATCTTTTTCGAGTAGGCGATTGTTGTTTATATCAAAAGCATCTTCCTTCCTTTTCTCCATTATCTTCTATTCCCCCCTCTTTCTTCTCTTGTGAATTTCTTTTTCTATCCCTCTATTTTCTTATTTCTCTATTGTTTTGTGAACATATCTGTCAAACTAGCTTGGTGGTCTCTGAGTTAAAACACCACGGGTCCCCGACTCCAAGCAGACATTTTGGAACCCAATTCTCGAGACTGTCCGAATCAATTACGTTAGTTAAAACTCATTCTCACCAGATCCAACTAGAAAAATAATCTCCTTTTTTTCCGCCATTAAAACAGATATCATGTCTCCCGAACATATCATAAACGCCTGTCTTAATCTTTGACACAGTATCAGCACGCCCCCCCCCCCCGGCCATAAGCATTCTTATCTTCACCTAGCTGAACGGGACACCCGGCATCGTCCGGTGTCCCGTCACATCCGCCCTCCCCTTACACCTGTCAATTAGCCATAATTGGCATGTACGCGACCTGCATCAGAAGCCGGATCCGAAACTAGTAATTCTACAGTCTAGGTCAATTAACAGCAACTAACAAAAATTGTCCATTCGGCATGCAAAAATGTTCCTGTATCAATGGTCCGGTTGGTATGCAAAAATGTTCCACTCTAATGGTTCTGCTTATCCCGGTGTATGAGATTGTATACATGCATATATTTTTTTCGATTGTTAAACTCTCATTTTTTTTTTCTCTACTAGTCCTTTTAAGGTGACTAACCCATGTACATGCAAAACAGTTTCTCTTTTCTTTTCATTTTTTTTTCAATATTCGGTCCTTCTCTATGCCTTAATCTATGTGCATGCAACTGAGGAAAGATAGCCATGCTCAGTTCACTATCAAAAGAGGGCTCATACACCCTTTAACTACTTGCTCATTTTCTCTCTCATACATCATAAAATAATCAGAAAAATATTTGCACTTTTGATATTTGTTTTTTTTTTCCATTCTTTTTTTTTTCTTTTTTTTTGTTAATAATGGCTTAGGGATTGACTGTGCTGCAACCTTGGGTTGTGTCGATAGTTGCAGCCCATGCACCCTATCCAGGTTTTGGTGGAGGGCACTCATTGGTATCCCTGCCCCGCCCAGGCGCGCTGCCGTCAGTGGTTTACGGTCACCTGATTTCTCCCTACACTTAACATTGGGGAGGTCTCTTCATCATTGACCCCCCTCACACCCTTATCCAGCTATCTGCAAATTAAAAAAAAACACTCTCCAGATTTTCTTTTCTCACACCTCATTGAACAAATCCTATCCACATATCCATTTTTTATTTTTTCTTCTTCTTTTTTTCTTTTTTTTTCTGACACTCCCCTTCCTTTCCCAATCTAGTCCGTCCTCAACTAAACTGTTTCTTTTTTTTCTTTTTTTCCCAGAATTTCCCAAATACAATACAATACAGAATTCCCAATACAATTAATTCTTTCTCCTACGAGATCAACAAAAGTTTCCAGGCACACCAACCAGATACACACACACACAAGTACATTTCTAGTGCATCGATCCAACCGACGGCAACAAAATCTTTCATCTCAATTTCTTCACCATGGTCCCAAATATAAAACAACATAGGCGTGCCAGCTGGGGAGGGTGCATATCGTTTCTCCTAAGTACCCCGGTGCAAGGAGACTAAGTTTCCTCCACAGCTAATACGTTTTCCAAACCATACTTACACAACGTTACACTTTCCTGTACAGCTTTCATTAAACTCTACGATACCCAAGCTTTTTTTTTTATTACCTTCACTTGTCCCATAGGCATTCTCTCACTCGGAACAAGGTACAGCATCTGCCCTAACGCCACACCCAACATGCACTATTCTCATCCAGTGAAGGAGAGATCCTCCCCGACCGAGGCAATCCTGCCCTTCAGTCCCATAATTTGTCCCAGCAGCGCCATTTTGGTCAGAGACCAAGTGCAACAACTGTTTCAACGCTACACTAACAATATTCAATCCCCGTCCCGTGTAGGAGAAATCCTTCTCGACTGAGCATTTCTAAATTTCTCTTTTCCAAAACAGAACAATATCAGCACCGTTAGTTTCTTTAAGATATTCTACTCGACAGTTTAAATGATTTAACACTACCATCAATTAGATTATTACTTCTCTCACTCTCACTGGTAACAACAAACGTTTCTAGGCATCCTGTACTCACCCAGCCGTCAGCGAACAATAACTCCATGCCCCCTTTGTGAAGCATTTTCTTTTCCGCCAGGCTCCTGGTCGGCTGGTATACTGCTTCGAATACCAGGGAGGGTACTCAGCCTCGCCCTCCAACGAGGCAGAAAAATAAAATAAAATTGACGGAGTAATTACCTTCTCCTAGTATAACACACCTGACAATCACAGGTCCTTTTTCGTGTCCCATCACTGGACTTACGCCGTCTTATGCGACCAGTATATTTTCCAATAATCTCACAATATGTTTTCTCGTGTTACCATACCTGACAATCACAGGTCCCCTTTTTTTTTCATCACTGGACTTACGCCATCCCACGCGACCAGCACACTTTCCAACAACCTCACAATATGTTTTCTCGTGCCACATCCTTTGATAATTTTGCAAACCGTGCACTGGGTTTACGTCTTCCAACCACCCGTTCCCTTCGGTACTAAAATGTCTTAAAGCCCATTTTTTATTTCGTAGGAGCAATGGAGTTCGCCGCCGAGCGACCAATAGAAACCCTTAAACACAGGACATCCCTCAATCATTAAGTTGTTTTTTTTTTTTCTTCTTAACTACAATAATTATTATTATTATTTTTTTTTCTTTCTTCCTCCCTTTTATTTCTTTATTTATTTATCTATCTAGGTAACCACACATATACACCTGTACACGCGTATACACACGCACACGCCTGCACATACCTACATACTTGGATCAAATCTACTCCTATTCGGCAGTTTAAACACTTAAAACTAAATTTCAATAATGGAATTAATTGTCAAGAAAGACAAGTTTCGTTTTTTTTTTTTTCTTTTTATAATTTTTTTTTCTTTCTCTTTCTTTTCTTTAGTTTTAATAAAATTCTCCCACCCACCGTCTATTTAACGGTCTAAATGTCTCACAACTAATCGGTAAATCATTACTTCTTCTTTAAATTTCTTACGATAGCTACTATTCGTTACAAAATTAGAATGGCATCGGTGTACTGCCGGTTTCTCTCTCTCTCTCTCTCTTATATCAGTGACAACATATGCGCGACTGTTCTTAATGCCCCAATACAACAACGTATCAACCCGTTTAAACAAATACATATTTCATTTTCACTTTTTTCTTTGGGGGTGACAAAAAAAATCAACAATACTTTGCAATATTAAGAAAAAAAAATCTTTACAGAATACGTAACCAACGAAAAGCACCCTGACAACAGCGCCTAAAAAAAAATCTGAGCGAAGCAAATAGGAACCAATAAAAATCTGCCCCTACCTTTCTCGTCTGCTTCCTTTCTTTTCATATCTCCACTTCCCTGTCTCGCTGCACATTTTTTTTCTGCATTCTGACGGCTATTTATGCCCTCAAAGTTCAATTTCACTCTTTCTTTTCCCTTCGGTACGTTCAATGTCAGTCTTTCTTTTCTCTTCGATAAGTTTTCTTTTCAATCGTTCTTTTTCTCCTATTTTTTTTCCCCTTTTTTTTTTTTCTTAACATTTTTCTGTGCTATTTTCCATTTCCTTTATATATATTTTTTTTTCCAAGAGAACTGAGTTCCAAACGCTTCAACATGTGTTCGTGGTAACTCGTTCGTCCCATCCCAGATGTGATCGTCCTAAGTCATCGGCACCACGTTGTAACGGGAACGGTGTCCCGGGCCTACGTCGTCTAGTGGTGGACCCCTCCAGTGTGACCAGACTCGTACTGGTCCCTGGAAAACATACCTCCGCTGCTCAAGGCACGTTAAACGTGCATGACCCCAAATCCGTGTGGCAACATTGTCCTCTTCGGCCGTCACTCTGGTTTTATGTCTGTGTCTTCGTCGTCTGGCGTCAGGGCATACCTAAAATAAACTGCACCTGAGCCGTCGGATCCAGTTGTCCCTGGCACTGGTTAGGGGTGGTACCACACACCTTCTGCAACGTTTTGAGATATGGTGCTGTATACCAGCGTTGGGCACCTGGTTCTCCATCATACGCCAGGTATAGATGATTGAATATCTTTCTTGCCTGCGTTGAATCGATTTGATATTCAACGTATCCAGCAGTTGCCAATAATTCAATTGACTATAACCAGTTATCTTTCTTAGAAACGACTTCTGGATGGCCTCTAATGCTTGAATATGACCTTTTCTGTCCGGAGTCCACAGCTGACAACAGTAATCAATGTGCGGCAACACCAGCGACTTCCAGAGTGTCAGCATTAGGTTTTTTTGTCTCGTTTTGAAAGTGCGTAGAATCCAACTGGAAAGGCTCCATGCAGTTGAACAAACTTTGTCGATCTGGGAGGTGAATGTACCATCAGAATCCAACATTACTCCCAGATCGCGCACAGTATCTTTGGTTTTAATTAGCTTCCCGTCTTGGGTCGAGTACTTAGATGCTTCTCTCAGGTCCTTCTACCGTATTTGATACACTCGAATTTGCCGGAGTTAAACTGCATATTGTTGTCATCCGCCCATTGGTAGATAGCGTCTAGATCATCTTGGAGAGCTTGTACATCAGAAGAATCTTTTATTTTCCTGCCAATCCTGGTGTCGTCGGCAAAACTTGAGACGAAAGACAATTTGACTTTTTCGTCTATGTCGCCGATTAGTACAAGGAACAGCAGCGGACCAAGTACTGAACCTTGGGGAACGCCAGATAGCACTTTGGTCGAGGGAGATGCAAAGCCATTTACTACAACTGTCTGGTAGCGATCTGTTAGGAATGATTTAATCCATAGGATCGATTTACCTCCAATTCCAAGATGTTGGAGCTTTTCGATGGTTACTGTAAAGTCCACTTTGTCGAACGCCTTTGCAAAATCTAGGTATATCACGTCGACATTACATTCATTGTCTATAGTATTAATGATCCTATCATGATGGATTAGAAGCTGACTTAAGCAGGATCTTCCGGTTCTGAATCCATGCTGCCCTGGATTGAACAGACTGTGGTTGTTGAGGAATTCCACCAAGTACTTTCGAAGGACCTTTTCAAATACTTTTGTAATGTGGGATGTTAGTGCCACTGGTCGATATTGCTTGGGGAGAGATCGACCGTCACCTTTGTATATTAGGATAATCTTAGCGCACTTAGAGTCAGCTGGGACTATCCCTTTGTCCAGTGATGCCCTCCATAATATGAATAGTGGCTTAGCCAGCTGCTTTTTACATTCCTTAAGGAGTAGCGCTGGGAAACGGTCGGGACCTGCCGCAGAGTTGGCTCTGAGTTCATCTATCGCGTCAGTCAGGTCTCTTTGTGTAAACGTAACATCAGTAAGCATTGGTTTAGTGTCGTCATCTGGTTCAGGTTCAGGTTTTGACGGTATTGGTCTAATGGGCTTACTGAAAACCGATTCGTATTGATCAGCAAGTAAACTGGCCATTTCAGCACTATTAGCGGTTAATTGCCCGGCATGATTAATGAGAGGACCTATCGCTGACTTAATACTTGAGAATTTCTTGGCATAATTGTAGAAATATTTAGGGTTGCGCTTTATAGCACCAACAGCTCTGTACTCGTCATTTTCGCGTGATTTTTGAAGAGAACTAATCAGTTTCTTTTCAATTTCAACTAATTCGCTAAGAATTCGCGTTGTTTTTTCATGCGATTTGGACTTTTGCAACTGTTGCATTTTTCTACTTCTTTTACGCATGAGGTTCTTCCAATCCCTTGGTATGAGTTTACTGACCGGAACGTTTATGAATTTTTTCTTATAAGGAACATGTTCTCGTGTGGTCTCGTAACAAAGATTTCCAATACGATTCAACATTTCATCCGGTTCAAGGTGTGAAAGCTCATTTGCCCAGTCTACTTCCGATAACCGAGCTCGAATGTTGTCCCATTTGATGGCGTCATTGAAAAAATTTAGAGATGCCAGGTTGCCTGGTTTAGATACGTTATCGCATTCGGTATCCGGCCGCTGGCATTCAATACTTGAGCTGCAGGTCACCATGAAATGATCTGACAATATTGTCGGCGTACTGGTATAACTGTGCAGCAAGGAATCATTATTGGTAAACACCAGGTCTAGGGTATTACCTCCTCCGTGAGTGGGCAAGTTGATATACTGGCTAAGAAAGAATTCATCAGTTAGACTTTTCAGTTGCTGCAGCATCAACCGTTCATCTGGCGGTGCACCAGGTCCCGGTGCACCTGTGGGCCAGGTAGCATGTGGTAAATTAAAATCCCCACATAGTGTGATGTTAGGAGTTGGTGTATCCAGGTTTCTCATCACTCTTCTAAGTTCGGCAATAGCCTTACCAAACTCTACTGATGTCGATCTGTGACCACCCATTATATCGTCGGGTTGACGGTAGATGACTACGATCACCAGATTTGGATTTTTTAGTTGAACACCAACCATTTCGATGACACCCAATGAGTATTTAATAATGGGTGACTCAGCAGTAGCGGCCAGATCGTTCCGCATGTACAACATAGCGCCTCCACTATTCCTTCCTCGTTTACTTTTACGGGGACGGTTACGGTCGCTTTGAAAGGGTTCGTATCCCTTAATGTGTATCTCAGCATCTTTCTCTTCCATGTTTCAGTTATGGCTGCAAAGAGTTCGTTATTTGCATTCAAATAATCGCTGAGCATTGGCACTTTGGTTTGGTTTGTACGTGGATATAGTCCATGAATATTTACAACGGTAAAATTTGACAATGGAGAGTTTACCGCCTCATTGGGATCATCTGCTGGTGGTGGATATAACTCGTCAGCATTGTCATATTGGGCTGCTGGTCTTGACTTGGTCCCGGTGTCGCTGATGCTTGTGGTTGGTTGGGAAACGGATGGTGGTACATCCCCATGGCCCATGGTGGCATCATTTGTAGCGGTGGCGGCTGAACCAGTGTGACGCTCCTCAGCCTGGCTTCTACTGTGTCTAGAAGATCTTGTCTCCACTTCTGCAGTATCTCTAAAAAATGGCCGGTCTCATTGGGTTGCGTATCATTTACAGCCGTGTCATTTTTTTTCTGATTTTCTACATGTTCCTTTGGTGGATATAATGACATATCGTCTAACGTATCGTCTTTACCTCGACGATTGGAATCCCCCACCAACATCTTTGATATATGTCCAACAAAAAAAATTGTGGGTGGATAAAAGAGCATCCCAGACATAGGGTTACACAGTTATAGAATGAGGAAGTTTGGCAATGAAAACTTTAGTGACTACAGCCACATATCTGTTGGCAAAGACAATAATAGAAAGAGCAATCTATAAAGTTAAGATGGAGGCTGATCATGCTAGGTTTCCACATTAACTAAAAAACTAATTCTTCTTTGAAAGCGAGAATATCAAGACAATTATCTCATGTTTCCTTGGTGTTTTATTGAAACATGCTCATTAACATGTATAATTAATATGAAATGCTAAATGCTAAAAAATGTATGTGCTGCACTGCTAATGAAAATATTTAATTATCAAATTAGAAAGATGTAAGTGTTTGTACAAATTTTCAATATCCATTTTCAAAGTTTTTCAAGGCCTTCTCCAGACAAAATTCAAGTTTTCAAAATAAAATTTGATATAATAAACCAAAAAAGTTAATAATTGACAACAGGAAAATTCGTTTTCATTTACATACAAAACAATATGCCTGTCGACAATCATATTTACAATCTATTTGGCCAACCAAGCATGATTAAATGTTGTTATTTCTCCCAGTGTAGGTTGGTTTATGCTGTGTTCATTTTACTTTAAAATTTTCAATTTCCGGTATTGTGGATACAAGAGTTATGTTCCTTTATTATGAAACTACCCGATGTCATTATATGGAAAGCATCAGATAGTTTTGTGATAAAAGGATGTCACTCTTGTATCCACAATAATACAATGTAATTTCAGAACAATGTATTTCAATTTTATTCTCAATATTTAAAAAATAGTTTAATGGTATTTTTATTAAACTTAAAACATAATTTAATCATATTTATTGATTTTATTTTTAATATTATAACACAAATTTTTACTTAGTATAAAGAATATTATTTAAGGCCTTTCTAAAACATTCTACATATTACCTTGAAAAATCCTTGAAAATAATAGAAATAAGGCCTTTTCAAGGTAAAAGTCAAAATTCAAAGACTTTTACAGCTTGTGCGAATCTTGGATATAAAAAAATATTTTTCAAAAAATTACACTACTTGAATTAAATAAAATGTTTCTTTTATAGAATTTGTTAAGCTGTTGTTCAATCAATCTTTTATAGGAACTTTTAAAATCTTGAAGATTATTTTAAAATATTTTATTGCCAATGAAATTATACTTTTTTCTTTAACTCTGGAATATTCAAACAAGAATTAAAAGTACTGTTACACTTTAATCAGAGGAAAATTGAAAATCTATCCTGAAAATTTGCAAGCATTGAACGCAATGTAAATGGTAACTAAAATAAAATTTGAGTTCTTGTTTTCAATGAATCACGTTTTCCTTTCAGTTAAATCATTAAGTGATTCCAGTTTCCTGTTTAAATGATCTCAGCATGATGCAGCAATTAAAATTATATTTCTATTGTTATATTTTACTGATGAATAAACACTATAAACTTACTCTTAATCGTCGTAAATTTGTTGCGTCTTTCCAGGATTTATCATCACGGATTTTTGTAAGTCGTGGGAATCGTATCGAAATGCCATCAGCTGTATGAATTTCTGCCTTACTGAATTCTGCTCCTGTTATTTCCCAGACAGGAGCCTTTTGAGGATCAGCAACAATAAAATCTGGAACAACATGTTTCTTGATATTTAACCAGGAGGGCACTTTACTCATGTCTTTGTTTATCTTAACCATATCAAGTTCAGTTTGTAAACGATCAAGAGTTTTGTCATCAAAACCATTACCAACTTTGCTTACTGTACACCATTTTTGTGTCATCGGATCATATACACCAGTCAAAAACACAGACATTAAACCACCTGGGAGGAAAAACAAAAAAAAAAAGGTTTGCTTAAAAACATTAAAAGTGAATTTTGTTTTTTTGTAAATATGAATTACCGTGTGTCAAATTACATCGAAAAAAAGTTTAAAAAAACAAAAAAAAGGAATTAGAATTATATATTAAAGATTGCCATATACTTGCCAAAAATTATTTGTGTCCAAGACACGAATAATTTTTGGCAAATATATAAAAACTTGAAACCCCTTATTTTTATTAATATTTCCTGCATTGGCAGGTTGTACAAGTAGAACAATTAGGGAAGTGTAACATTTATTAACTAGTCACATTGTGTAAAGTCAATAGTTAGATATTCTTGTTACTGTAGAAAGTGATAAATGAAGGGACTCATCATATCATTAGAAATGTTTTCATCTCCATAAACGGATAGCAAATAAGCAGGTCCAATCAATCAAGTAATGCGTTGTCTCTATAAAAGTGACCTTTCTTTCCAAAAAATAATTTTATACCGCTACACAGCTTTTTAGTGAAATAAAATCTCAAGATAATGAAGCTGTTACCTTTGTTTCCAGTGCCATGATAAGCTCCAAGAACAACCAAATCAGCTGTGTCAGCCATGCTGCCTTGTTCCAAATAATCTTTTTTAACTTTCAACCAATGACGTTTGCCTGGTTCATACACACTCTACAAACAAGCAGAAAGAGATGATTAAAAAAGAGAAATTAACAGCTAGAAATGAAAGTTTATTGTCTTAAACACAAGGTAATTAACAAGAAAATATATTACTGAAAAGTACAGAATGAATACAGTGACAGACACTGTTTCTTTACATCTGATTGTTAATAGCAACTCTATTCATACAAAGAAATTGTATTACTGAAAAGTACAGAATGAATACAGTGACAGACACTTTCTTTTCATCTGATTGTTCATAGCAACTCTATTCATACAAAGAAATTGTATTAATAAAAACTACAGAATGAATACGGTGACAGACACTGTTTCTTTTCATCTGATTGTTCATAGCAACTCTATTCATACAAAGAAATTGTATTAATGAAAAGTACAGAATGAATACGGTGACAGACACTGTTTCTTTTCATCTGATTGTTCATAGCAACTCTATTCATACAAAGAAATTGTATTAATAAAAAGTACTGAATGAATACGGTGACAGACACTGTTTCTTTTCATCTGATTGTTCATAGCAACTCTATTCATACAAAGAAATTGTATTAATGAAAAGTACAGAATGAATACGGTGACAGACACTGTTTCTTTTCATCTGATTGTTCATAGCAACTCTATTCATACAAAGAAATTGTATTAATAAAAAGTACTGAATGAATGCGGTGACAGACACTGTTTCTTTTCATCTGATTGTTCATAGCAACTCTATTCATACAAAGAAATTGTATTAATGAAAAGTACAGAATGAATACGGTGACAGACACTGTTTCTTTTCATCTGATTGTTCATAGCAACTCTATTCATACAAAGAAATTGTATTAATAACTACAGAATAAATACGGTGACAAACAACTTTTCTTTACATCTGATTGTTCACAGAAACTCTATTCATACAAATAAATTGTATTAATAAAAAGTACTGAATGAATGCGGTGACAGACACTGTTTCTTTTCATCTGATTGTTCATAGCAACTCTATTCATACAAAGAAATTGTATTAATAACAACTACAGAATGAATACGGTGACAGACACTGTTTCTTTACATCTGATTGTTCATAGAAACTCTATTCATACAAAGAAATTGTATTAATAAAAAGTGCATAATGAATGCGGTGACAGACACTGTTTCTTTTCATCTGATTGTTCATAGCAACTCTATTCATACAAAGAAATTGTATTAATAACAACTACAGAATGAATGCGGTGACAGACACTGTTTCTTTTCATCTGATTGTTCATAGCAACTCTATTCATACAAAGAAATTGTATTAATAACAACTACAGAATGAATGCGGTGACAGACACTGTTTCTTTTCATCTGATTGTTCATAGCAACTCTATTCATACAAAGAAATTGTATTAATAAAAAGTACTGAATGAATACTGTGACAGACACTTTTTCTTTTCATCTGATTGTTCATAGAAACTCTATTCATACAAAGAAATTGTATTAATAAAAAGTACATAATGAATGCGGTGACAGACACTGTTTCTTTTTATCTGATTGTTCATAGCAACTCTATTCATACAAAGAAATTGTATTAATAAAAAGTACTGAATGAATACTGTGACAGACACTTTTTCTTTTCATCTGATTGTTCATAGAAACTCTATTCATACAAAGAAATTGTATTAATAAAAAGTACATAATGAATGCGGTGACAGACACTGTTTCTTTTTATCTGATTGTTCATAGCAACTCTATTCATACAAAGAAATTGTATTAATAAAAAGTACTGAATGAATACTGTGACAGACACTTTTTCTTTTCATCTGATTGCTCATAGAAACTCTATTCATACAAAGAAATTGTATTAATAAAAAGTACATAATGAATGCGGTGACAGACACTGTTTCTTTTTATCTGATTGTTCATAGCAACTCTATTCATACAAAGAAATTGTATTAATAAAAAGTACTGAATGAATACTGTGACAGACACTGTTTCTTTTCATCTGATTGTTCATAGAAACTCTATTCATACAAAGAAATTGTATTAATAAAAAGTACTGAATGAATACTGTGACAGACACTGTTTCTTTTTATCTGATTGTTCATAGAAACTCTATTCATACAAAGAAATTGTATTAATAAAAAGTACTGAATGAATACTGTGACAGACACTGTTTCTTTTCATCTGATTGTTCATAGCAACTCTATTCATACAAAGAAATTGTATTAATAAAAAGTACTGAATGAATACTGTGACAGACACTGTTTCTTTTCATCTGATTGTTTATAGCAACTCTATTCATACAAAGAAATTGTATTAATAAAAAGTACATAATGAATACGGTGACAGACACTGTTTCTTTTTATCTGATTGTTCATAGCAACTCTATTCATACAAAGAAATTGTATTAATAAAAAGTACTGAATGAATACTGTGACAGACACTGTTTCTTTTCATCTGATTGTTCATAGCAACTCTATTCATACAAAGAAATTGTATTAATAAAAAGTACTGAATGAATGCGGTGACAGACACTGTTTCTTTACATCTGATTGTTCATAGCAACTCTATTCATACAAAGAAATTGTATTAATGAAAAGTACAGAATGAATACGGTAACAGACACTGTTTCTTTTTATCTGATTGTTCATAGCAACTCTATTCATACAAAGAAATTGTATTAATAAAAAGACCTGAATGAATACGGTGACAGACACTGTTTCTTTACATCTGATTGTTCATAGCAACTCTATTCATACAAAGAAATTGTATTAATGAAAAGTACAGAATGAATACAGTGACAGACACTGTTTCTTTTTATCTGATTGTTCATAGCAACTCTATTCATACAAAGAAATTGTATTAATAAAAACTACAGAATGAATACGGTGACAGACACTGTTTCTTTTTATCTGATTGTTCATAGCAACTCTATTCATACAAAGAAATTGTATTAATAACACCTACAGAATGAATACAATGACAGACACTGTTTCTTTTTATCTGATTGTTCATAGCAACTCTATTCATACAAAGAAATTGTATTAATAACACCTACAGAATGAATACAGTGACAGACACTGTTTCTTTTCATCTGATCGTTCATAGCAACTCTATTCATACAAAGAAATTGTATTAATAACACCTACAGAATGAATACAGTGACAGACACTGTTTCTTTTCATCTGATTGTTCATAGCAACTCTATTCATACAAAGAAATTGTATTAATAACACCTACAGAATGAATACAGTGACAGACACTGTTTCTTTTCATCTGATCGTTCATAGCAACTCTATTCATACAAAGAAATTGTATTAATAACACCTACAGAATGAATACAGTGACAGACACTGTTTCTTTTCATCTGATTGTTCATAGCAACTCTATTCATACAAAGAAATTGTATTAATAAAAACTACAGAATGAATACGGTGACAGACACTGTTTCTTTTCATCTGATCGTTCATAGCAACTCTATTCATACAAAGAAATTGTATTAATAACACCTACAGAATGAATACAGTGACAGACACTGTTTCTTTTCATCTGATTGTCCATAGCAACTCTATTCATACAAAGAAATTGTATTAATGAAAAGTACAGAATGAATACTGTGACAGACACTGTTTCTTTTCATCTGATTGTTCATAGCAACTCTATTCATACAAAGAAATTGTATTAATAAAAGCTACAGAATGAATACGGTGACGGACACTGTTTCTTTTCATCTGATCGTTCATAGCAACTCTATTCATACAAAGAAATTGTATTAATAACACCTACAGAATGAATACAGTGACAGACACTGTTTCTTTACATCTGATTGTTCATAGCAACTCTATTCATACAAAGAAATTGTATTAATAAAAACTACAGAATGAATACAGTGACAGACACTGTTTCTTTTCATCTGATCGTTCATAGCAACTCTATTCATACAAAGAAATTGTATTAATAACACCTACAGAATGAATACAGTGACAGACACTGTTTCTTTTCATCTGATTGTTCATAGCAACTCTATTCATACAAAGAAATTGTATTAATAAAAACTACAGAATGAATACGGTGACAGACACTGTTTCTTTTCATCTGATCGTTCATAGCAACTCTATTCATACAAAGAAATTGTATTAATAACACCTACAGAATGAATACAGTGACAGACACTGTTTCTTTACATCTGATTGTTCATAGCAACTCTATTCATACAAAGAAATTGTATTAATAAAAACTACAGAATGAATACAGTGACAGACACTGTTTCTTTACATCTGATCGTTCATAGCAACTCTATTCATACAAAGAAATTGTATTAATAACACCTACAGAATGAATACAGTGACAGACACTGTTTCTTTTCATCTGATTGTTCATAGCAACTCTATTCATACAAAGAAATTATATTAATGAAAAGTACAGAATGAATACTGTGACAGACACTGTTTCTTTTCATCTGATTGTTCATAGCAACTCTATTCATACAAAGAAATTGTATTAATAAAAACTACAGAATGAATACGGTGACAGACACTGTTTCTTTTCATCTGATCGTTCATAGCAACTCTATTCATACAAAGAAATTGTATTAATAACACCTACAGAATGAATACAGTGACAGACACTGTTTCTTTTCATCTGATTGTTCATAGCAACTCTATTCATACAAAGAAATTGTATTAATGAAAAGTACAGAATGAATACTGTGACAGACACTGTTTCTTTTCATCTGATTGTTCATAGCAACTCTATTCATACAAAGAAATTGTATTAATAAAAACTACAGAATGAATACGGTGACAGACACTGTTTCTTTTCATCTGATCGTTCATAGCAACTCTATTAATACAAAGAAATTGTATTAATAACACCTACAGAATGAATACAGTAACAGACACTGTTTCTTTTCATCTGATTGTTCATAGCAACTCTATTCATACAAAGAAATTGTATTAATGAAAAGTACAGAATGAATACTGTGACAGACACTGTTTCTTTTCATCTGATTGTTCATAGCAACTCTATTCATACAAAGAAATTGTATTAATAAAAACTACAGAATGAATACGGTGACAGACACTGTTTCTTTTCATCTGATCGTTCATAGCAACTCTATTCATACAAAGAAATTGTATTAATAACACCTACAGAATGAATACAGTGACAGACACTGTTTCTTTACATCTGATTGTTCATAGCAACTCTATTCATACAAAGAAATTGTATTAATAAAAACTACAGAATGAATACAGTGACAGACACTGTTTCTTTTCATCTGATTGTTCATAGCAACTCTATTCATACAAAGAAATTGTATTAATAAAAACTACAGAATGAATACAGTGACAGACACTGTTTCTTTACATCTGATCGTTCATAGCAACTCTATTCATACAAAGAAATTGTATTAATAACACCTACAGAATGAATACAGTGACAGACACTGTTTCTTTTCATCTGATTGTTCATAGCAACTCTATTCATACAAAGAAATTGTATTAATAAAAACTACAGAATGAATACGGTGACAGACACTGTTTCTTTTCATCTGATTGTTCATAGCAACTCTATTCATACAAAGAAATTGTATTAATAAAAACTACAGAATGAATACGGTGACAGACACTGTTTCTTTTCATCTGATTGTTCATAGCAACTCTATTCATACAAAGAAATTGTATTAATAACACCTACAGAATGAATACGGTGACAGACACTGTTTCTTTTCATCTGATTGTTCATAGCAACTCTATTCATACAAAGAAATTGTATTAATAACACCTACAGAATGAATACAGTGACAGACACTGTTTCTTTTCATCTGATTGTTCATAGCAACTCTATTCATACAAAGAAATTGTATTAATAACACCTACAGAATGAATACAGTGACAGACACTGTTTCTTTTCATCTGATTGTTCATAGCAACTCTATTCATACAAAGAAATTGTATTAATAAAAACTACAGAATGAATACGGTGACAGACACTGTTTCTTTTCATCTGATCGTTAATAACAACTCTATTCATACAAAGAAATTGTATTAATAACACCTACAGAATGAATACAGTGACAGACACTGTTTCTTTACATCTGATTGTTCATAGCAACTCTATTCATACAAAGAAATTGTATTAATAACACCTACAGAATGAATACGGTGACAGACACTGTTTCTTTTCATCTGATTGTTCATAGCAACTCTATTCATACAAAGAAATTGTATTAATAACACCTACAGAATGAATACGGTGACAGACACTGTTTCTTTTCATCTGATTGTTCATAGCAACTCTATTCATACAAAGAAATTGTATTAATAACACCTACAGAATGAATACGGTGACAGACACTGTTTCTTTTCATCTGATTGTTCATAGCAACTCTATTCATACAAAGAAATTGTATTAATAACACCTACAGAATGAATACAGTGACAGACACTGTTTCTTTACATCTGATTGTTCATAGCAACTCTATTCATACAAAGAAATTGTATTAATAAAAACTACAGAATGAATACAGTGACAGACACTGTTTCTTTACATCTGATCGTTCATAGCAACTCTATTCATACAAAGAAATTGTATTAATAACACCTACAGAATGAATACAGTGACAGACACTGTTTCTTTACATCTGATTGTTCATAGCAACTCTATTCATACAAAGAAATTGTATTAATAACACCTACAGAATGAATACGGTGACAGACACTGTTTCTTTTAATCTGATTGTTCATAGCAACTCTATTCATACAAAGAAATTGTATTAATAACACCTACAGAATGAATACGGTGACAGACACTGTTTCTTTTCATCTGATTGTTCATAGCAACTCTATTCATACAAAGAAATTGTATTAATAACACCTACAGAATGAATACGGTGACAGACACTGTTTCTTTTCATCTGATTGTTCATAGCAACTCTATTCATACAAAGAAATTGTATTAATAACACCTACAGAATGAATACAGTGACAGACACTGTTTCTTTTCATCTGATTGTTCATAGCAACTCTATTCATACAAAGAAATTGTATTAATAACACCTACAGAATGAATACAGTGACAGACACTGTTTCTTTTCATCTGATTGTTCATAGCAACTCTATTCATACAAAGAAATTGTATTAATAAAAACTACAGAATGAATACGGTGACAGACACTGTTTCTTTTCATCTGATCGTTAATAGCAACTCTATTCATACAAAGAAATTGTATTAATAACACCTACAGAATGAATACGGTGACAGACACTGTTTCTTTTCATCTGATCGTTAATAGCAACTCTATTCATACAAAGAAATTGTATTAATAACACCTACAGAATGAATACAGTGACAGACACTGTTTCTTTACATCTGATTGTTCATAGCAACTCTATTCATACAAAGAAATTGTATTAATAACACCTACAGAATGAATACGGTGACAGACACTGTTTCTTTTCATCTGATCGTTAATAGCAACTCTATTCATACAAAGAAATTGTATTAATAAAAACTACAGAATGAATACGGTGACAGACACTGTTTCTTTTCATCTTATCGTTAATAGCAACTCTATTCATACAAAGAAATTGTATTAATAACACCTACAGAATGAATACAGTAACAGACACTGTTTCTTTTCATCTGATTGTTCATAGCAACTCTATTCATACAAAGAAATTGTATTAATAAAAACTACAGAATGAATACGGTGACAGACACTGTTTCTTTTCATCTGATCGTTCATAGCAACTCTATTCATACAAAGAAATTGTATTAATAACACCTACAGAATGAATACAGTGACAGACACTGTTTCTTTACATCTGATTGTTCATAGCAACTCTATTCATACAAAGAAATTGTATTAATAAAAACTACAGAATGAATACAGTGACAGACACTGTTTCTTTTCATCTGATCGTTCATAGCAACTCTATTCATACAAAGAAATTGTATTAATAACACCTACAGAATGAATACAGTGACAGACACTGTTTCTTTTCATCTGATTGTTCATAGCAACTCTATTCATACAAAGAAATTGTATTAATAAAAACTACAGAATGAATACGGTGACAGACACTGTTTCTTTTCATCTGATCGTTCATAGCAACTCTATTCATACAAAGAAATTGTATTAATAACACCTACAGAATGAATACAGTGACAGACACTGTTTCTTTACATCTGATTGTTCATAGCAACTCTATTCATACAAAGAAATTGTATTAATAAAAACTACAGAATGAATACAGTGACAGACACTGTTTCTTTACATCTGATCGTTCATAGCAACTCTATTCATACAAAGAAATTGTATTAATAACACCTACAGAATGAATACAGTGACAGACACTGTTTCTTTACATCTGATTGTTCATAGCAACTCTATTCATACAAAGAAATTGTATTAATAAAAACTACAGAATGAATACGGTGACAGACACTGTTTCTTTTCATCTGATTGTTCATAGCAACTCTATTCATACAAAGAAATTGTATTAATAAAAACTACAGAATGAATACGGTGACAGACACTGTTTCTTTTCATCTGATTGTTCATAGCAACTCTATTCATACAAAGAAATTGTATTAATAACACCTACAGAATGAATACGGTGACAGACACTGTTTCTTTTCATCTGATTGTTCATAGCAACTCTATTCATACAAAGAAATTGTATTAATAACACCTACAGAATGAATACAGTGACAGACACTGTTTCTTTTCATCTGATTGTTCATAGCAACTCTATTCATACAAAGAAATTGTATTAATAACGTCTACAGAATGAATACGGTGACAGACACTGTTTCTTTTCATCTGATTGTTCATAGCAACTCTATTCATACAAAGAAATTGTATTAATAACACCTACAGAATGAATACAGTGACAGACACTGTTTCTTTTCATCTGATTGTTCATAGCAACTCTATTCATACAAAGAAATTGTATTAATAACGTCTACAGAATGAATACGGTGACAGACACTGTTTCTTTTCATCTGATTGTTCATAGCAACTCTATTCATACAAAGAAATTGTATTAATAACACCTACAGAATGAATACAGTGACAGACACTGTTTCTTTTCATCTGATTGTTCATAGCAACTCTATTCATACAAAGAAATTGTATTAATAACACCTACAGAATGAATACAGTGACAGACACTGTTTCTTTTCATCTGATTGTTCATAGCAACTCTATTCATACAAAGAAATTGTATTAATAAAAACTACAGAATGAATACGGTGACAGACACTGTTTCTTTTCATCTGATCGTTAATAGCAACTCTATTCATACAAAGAAATTGTATTAATAACACCTACAGAATGAATACAGTGACAGACACTGTTTCTTTACATCTGATTGTTCATAGCAACTCTATTCATACAAAGAAATTGTATTAATAACACCTACAGAATGAATACGGTGACAGACACTGTTTCTTTTCATCTGATTGTTCATAGCAACTCTATTCATACAAAGAAATTGTATTAATAACACCTACAGAATGAATACGGTGACAGACACTGTTTCTTTTCATCTGATTGTTCATAGCAACTCTATTCATACAAAGAAATTGTATTAATAACACCTACAGAATGAATACGGTGACAGACACTGTTTCTTTTCATCTGATTGTTCATAGCAACTCTATTCATACAAAGAAATTGTATTAATAACACCTACAGAATGAATACAGTGACAGACACTGTTTCTTTTCATCTGATTGTTCATAGCAACTCTATTCATACAAAGAAATTGTATTAATAACACCTACAGAATGAATACAGTGACAGACACTGTTTCTTTTCATCTGATTGTTCATAGCAACTCTATTCATACAAAGAAATTGTATTAATAAAAACTACAGAATGAATACGGTGACAGACACTGTTTCTTTTCATCTGATCGTTAATAGCAACTCTATTCATACAAAGAAATTGTATTAATAACACCTACAGAATGAATACGGTGACAGACACTGTTTCTTTTCATCTGATCGTTAATAGCAACTCTATTCATACAAAGAAATTGTATTAATAACACCTACAGAATGAATACAGTGACAGACACTGTTTCTTTACATCTGATTGTTCATAGCAACTCTATTCATACAAAGAAATTGTATTAATAACACCTACAGAATGAATACAGTGACAGACACTGTTTCTTTTCATCTGATTGTTCATAGCAACTCTATTCATACAAAGAAATTGTATTAATAACACCTACAGAATGAATACGGTGACAGACACTGTTTCTTTTCATCTGATTGTTCATAGCAACTCTATTCATACAAAGAAATTGTATTAATAACACCTACAGAATGAATACGGTGACAGACACTGTTTCTTTTCATCTGATTGTTCATAGCAACTCTATTCATACAAAGAAATTGTATTAATAACACCTACAGAATGAATACAGTGATAGACACTGTTTCTTTTCATCTGATTGTTCATAGCAACTCTATTCATACAAAGAAATTGTATTACTAACACCTTCAGAATGAATACAGTGACAGACACTGTTTCTTTTCATATGATTGTTCATAGCAACTCTATTCATACAAAGAAATTGTATTAATAAAAACTACAGAATGAATACGGTGACAGACACTGTTTCTTTTCATCTGATCGTTAATAGCAACTCTATTCATACAAAGAAATTGTATTAATAACACCTACAGAATGAATACAGTGACAGACACTGTTTCTTTACATCTGATTGTTCATAGCAACTCTATTCATACAAAGAAATTGTATTAATAACACCTACAGAATGAATACGGTGACAGACACTGTTTCTTTTCATCTGATTGTTCATAGCAACTCTATTCATACAAAGAAATTGTATTAATAACACCTACAGAATGAATACGGTGACAGACACTGTTTCTTTTCATCTGATTGTTCATAGCAACTCTATTCATACAAAGAAATTGTATTAATAACACCTACAGAATGAATACGGTGACAGACACTGTTTCTTTTCATCTGATTGTTCATAGCAACTCTATTCATACAAAGAAATTGTATTAATAAAAACTACAGAATGAATACAGTGACAGACACTGTTTCTTTACATCTGATTGTTCATAGCAACTCTATTCATACAAAGAAATTGTATTAATAACACCTACAGAATGAATACGGTGACAGACACTGTTTCTTTTCATCTGATTGTTCATAGCAACTCTATTCATACAAAGAAATTGTATTAATAACACCTACAGAATGAATACGGTGACAGACACTGTTTCTTTTCATCTGATTGTTCATAGCAACTCTATTCATACAAAGAAATTGTATTAATAAAAACTACAGAATGAATACAGTGACAGACACTGTTTCTTTACATCTGATTGTTCATAGCAACTCTATTCATACAAAGAAATTGTATTAATAAAAACTACAGAATGAATACAGTGACAGACACTGTTTCTTTACATCTGATTGTTCATAGCAACTCTATTCATACAAAGAAATTGTATTAATAACACCTACAGAATGAATACGGTGACAGACACTGTTTCTTTTCATCTGATTGTTCATAGCAACTCTATTCATACAAAGAAATTGTATAATTAAAAACTACAGAATGAATACAGTGACAGACACTGTTTCTTTACATCTGATTGTTCATAGCAACTCTATTCATACAAAGAAATTGTATTAATAACACCTACAGAATGAATACGGTGACAGACACTGTTTCTTTTCATCTGATTGTTCATAGCAACTCTATTCATACAAAGAAATTGTATTAATAACACCTACAGAATGAATACGGTGACAGACACTGTTTCTTTTCATCTGATTGTTCATAGCAACTCTATTCATACAAAGAAATTGTATTAATAAAAACTACAGAATGAATACAGTGACAGACACTGTTTCTTTACATCTGATTGTTCATAGCAACTCTATTCATACAAAGAAATTGTATTAATAACACCTACAGAATGAATACGGTGACAGACACTGTTTCTTTTCATCTGATTGTTCATAGCAACTCTATTCATACAAAGAAATTGTATTAATAAAAACTACAGAATGAATACAGTGACAGACACTGTTTCTTTACATCTGATTGTTCATAGCAACTCTATTCATACAAAGAAATTGTATTAATAACACCTACAGAATGAATACGGTGACAGACACTGTTTCTTTTCATCTGATTGTTCATAGCAACTCTATTCATACAAAGAAATTGTATTAATAACACCTACAGAATGAATACAGTGACAGACACTGTTTCTTTTCATCTGATTGTTCATAGCAACTCTATTCATACAAAGAAATTGTATTAATAAAAACTACAGAATGAATACAGTGACAGACACTGTTTCTTTACATCTGATTGTTCATAGCAACTCTATTCATACAAAGAAATTGTATTAATAAAAACTACAGAATGAATACAGTGACAGACACTGTTTCTTTACATCTGATTGTTCATAGCAACTCTATTCATACAAAGAAATTGTATTAATAAAAACTACAGAATGAATACGGTGACAGACACTGTTTCTTTTCATCTGATCGTTCATAGCAACTCTATTCATACAAAGAAATTGTATTAATAACACCTACAGAATGAATACAGTGACAGACACTGTTTCTTTACATCTGATTGTTCATAGCAACTCTATTCATACAAAGAAATTGTATTAATAACACCTACAGAATGAATACGGTGACAGACACTTTTTCTTTACATCTGATTGTTCATAGCAACTCTATTCATACAAAGAAATTGTATTAATGAAAAGTACAGAATGAATACGGTGACAGACACTGTTTCTTTTCATCTGATTGTTCATAGCAACTCTATTCATACAAAGAAATTGTATTAATAAAAACTACAGAATGAATACAGTGACAGACACTGTTTCTTTTCATCTGATTGTTCATACCAACTCTATTCATACAAAGAAATTGTATTAATAACACCTACAGAATGAATACAGTAACAGACACTGTTTCTTTTCATCTGATTGTTCATAGCAACTCTATTCATACAAAGAAATTGTATTAATGAAAAGTACAGAATGAATACGGTGACAGACACTGTTTCTTTTCATCTGATTGTTCATAGCAACTCTATTCATACAAAGAAATTGTATTAATAACACCTACAGAATGAATACAGTGACAGACACTGTTTCTTTTCATCTGATTGTTCATAGCAACTCTATTCATACAAAGAAATTGTATTAATAAAAACTACAGAATGAATACAGTGACAGACACTGTTTCTTTACATCTGATTGTTCATAGCAACTCTATTCATACAAAGAAATTGTATTAATAAAAACTACAGAATGAATACAGTGACAGACACTGTTTCTTGTCATCTGATTGTTCATAGCAACTCTATTCATACAAAGAAATTGTATTAACAACTACAGAATGAATACGGTGACAGACACTGTTTCTTTTCATCTGATTGTATGAATAGAGATGCTATGAACAAAGAAATTTATTAATAAAAAGTACAGAATGAATACAGTGAAAGACACTGTTTCTTAAATCAGATCGTTCTTAGCAACTCTATTGATACAAAGAAATTGTATTAATAAAAAGTACAGAATGAATACTGTGACAGACACTGTTTCTTTACATCTGATTGTTCATAGCAACTCTATTGATACAAAGAAATTGTATTAATAAAAAGTACAGAATGAATACGGTGACAGACACTGTTTCTTTACATCTGATTGTTCATAGCAACTCTATTTGTACATGTGCATACATCATGATAAGAACACTTTTTTCGCCTTACTCTGCATGAAATGTTTTTTTCTGTTTTTAAGATTTATCTTTATTACGTCCATGATATTTCATTTTCTTTTGGATCTTCTATATTCTGTAGCTTTTTGTAGTATTGAAGCACTTTGTGCTATTCAACCTATATACTATCCATTCAAATTCTATGTTCATGCAACTAATCAATTTGATATAGTTATATTTAGGAATTAGTGTTATCATGTATTATGATATATTTAATCATTATTCATCATTAGATGCATCCATAAATGATAAATTCACAAATTTGGTCCCACGAATGGCTGTGCTCGTAAGTCCTTAAATTTGCTGTATCAGCCAGGTACAGATTTATATAAGCTACATGCAAGAACAGTAATACAGTGACTCCATCTCTATTTTTGGTGAATTATCAAAACTTAGAAATTATATTTGTGTACGCTATAAAGTTTTACTTAAATTATCTAGTGCACATTGACATTCAATTATGATAGTTATTTCTATAAAAATAAGTCATTTCGGTCAAAAATTAAACGATATTGCACTGTTCAATTATAGTGTAGAAAAAGCTTCAACCAGAACTAGCTCCCATACTTACAAAGCTGTTTAAGCATTGTCTTAAGGAGAATTGCTTCCCAACACGCTGGAAAACCTCAACAGTATGCCCTGTATTTAAGAATTCAGGTGATCAGTCATCTCCCTCTCAGTACGGACCAATAAGTCTCCTATGCGTCATGAGTAAGTTACTGGAATCTGTTAAATAGAGATGTAGTTAACTACCTTAGCAAAAATAATCTTTTTAGTGACATGCAAGATCTACAGCAGATGTGCTTACGGTTATATCTCATAGGATTGGCAAATTTCTCGACAGAGGCTTCCTTTCTAGGGCAATTGCTTTTGACATATCAAAGGCTTTTGATAGGGTATGGCATAAGGTCTACTTCATAAGGTCTCCAGCTATGGTATAGCTGGAAATGTCTTCTCAATTATCAAATAATTTCTCTCTGATAGGTTCATAAGAGTAGTGGTTGATGGGAAGAAATCAGAAGCTCATAGTATTAATGCTGCAGTCCCTCAGAGGTCCATCCTGGGTCCAACTATGTTCCTGATCTACACCAATGATCTTCCAAATCACATCCTTAGATCATTTGTAAACATTTATGCTGACAATGTTACCATCTATGGTAGCAAATCAAAGGCTGTAAATGACCAAGTTTTCTTTGATTCTCTCTGCTCTGATCTTGAGCATGTGGTACAATGGAGAAAGCAGTGGCTGGTTACTTTTAATGTATCTAAAACCAAGCTTCTATCTTTACATCATCAATGCTCGGATCCCCATCTGGCATCAATTGAAATGAATGGTTCTTATCTTGGGTAGGCTCCCTGTTTTGACAAGCTTCTGGGCTTGACCTTTACATCTGATTTGAAATGGAACACATACATCAAATCCATTCCCAAGGTCGCTGGAGAAATGGTGGGATCCTTTTATTGATCCAGTAGATATCTCACTGCTGATGCAATTGCTATATAATAGCCAGGTATGTTCAAAGATGGAATATTGTTGCCACATCTGGGCAGGAGCTGCTAGAAAAACCTCATCCTGCCTTGAAATAAACTTTGTAGCCTTTTAGGGGATGTTCTTTTCTCTTCCCTGCAACCTCTTTCTCACAGATGTTGTGAGCCTGTCTCTGCTTTATCTTTATTTTCATAGCAAGTGCTTGTCTGAACTCCAATCTATGGTTCCCTCCTCACCAAACTTTCACGAGAAACACTCAACTAACTGAAAACACAATCAATAATTTTCCCCACTCTTTATCTGTGACTAAACCTAAGCGTAGATTCCATGAATAAAGCTTCTTTTTTTTGCTCACCTGTGGAACTGTCTTCAGTTTGCCTGCTTTCCAGCTGACTACAATATGGTCATCTTCAAGTCCAATATAAATATAAATTGATGAGCCATTCCCCTTAAGTAATCCAATTTGCTAAATTTACACTACTAATGATTACTATGACATTGTCCCTTTAACTACTGTACACTCATTGACCGTTATCCTCAAGTGGCCTCTGGGCCTTGATAAATGGTGACTCCTATGTAAAAAAAAAAAAAACTGTTGCAATATACAATGTAATATCTACTTTAAGATTCATATCATAGCTATTGATTCATTTAAATAAGAAAAGGCTTTAGAATTCACTCTTCTTATGAAAAAGAAATGTTTTAAGATGAATAATGTAGTTAATTATTATACAGCTTCAATGTGAGATCACTGTTTTTGTGACAAATTTGAAATATTCAACTGTACCCCATTTACTTAAAAGAGAACAAAGCTTTTTAAAAATTATTAAAGTTTCCTGATTTTGTTTTCTTTTTTCATTGTTGTATGATGTAGTCTTTTTTAAAAAACTATTATGAAAGACGGGATCATTAATTAATACTTCACAAATACTATAGGACAAAATTTTTGTGAGATTTTTTTTTTGTATATGCTCTGAAGTGAAATTTCAAATTTAGACGTATTATTGTAAACAAATTGATTTATTAATGTTGGCTGAAAAGATCTATCATCAGATAGTAGAAACCATTTTTGTGTCGTTTCTTGAACCACCTCGTAAACAACCATGTACATATTTAGAATTGGCTTGAGTTTATTAATAATGAAAGTGATTATCTACTATGAAAGTGTCATGGGTATCTTTTAAACAATATTATGTTTGTATGAATGTTTTACCATAATTCATTTATCAGTTTTTTCAGCATTTTTTTTTTTTTTTTTTACCTCTGTCAAGGTAGACGTTATGTTTATGTTCAAATTTTTGGTAACTGTTAAGACGACACAAAAGTACAATACAAGGGAAGTAACTCTTTACTTTGGTCAAAGTTGCCTCCCTTTGTATCTGAGTTCGAGACTTTGACTTCTTATGAGATTAATGACTGCAAGTGGGAGAGTGGAGGAAATACAGGGATCATCCACCAACTGCTTGAAGTTCATCTTTTCCAACTGAAAATCCAACGTTTCATTCCAACATTTCGGAGATTGCTTCAAGCTATAGATGGTTCACTTCAGTTTACAGACAAGATGTTCTTTTCCTTCAACTTTAAAACCCTCAAGTTGCTTCATGTAGATTTCTTTCTTAAGTTGACCATTTAGGAATGCAATTGATGTAGCTTCAGGTCATGCTGTGCTGCTAACGCAATAACAGTTCACACAGATTTGAATGTGACGACTAGGCAAAAGGTACCGTCATAATCAATTCCTTGCTTCTGAAGAAAACCTTGAGTTACCAGTCGAGGTTTATAATGCTCCATGTTTCCGTCAGAATCATACTTCCGTTTAAATACCCACTTGCTACTAATAGCTTTTCGTCCACTGGGCAATTCCGTAAGATCCCATACTTTATTAGTATGTAAGCAGGAAATTTCACTTTCCATTGCTTTAATCCATTCATTTTTCTCTAGACTAGAAAGTGCTTCTTTCATTGTCAACTATGTAAACCCATTCACCATATCTATCTGGAGCTTTCTTTATTCTTGATGATCTTTGAGGTACTGTTCCCTGTGTGTTTTCACTAGGTCCTTCCACCCCCTACAAGTTATCATCATAGTTGTCTTGATATTCAAGTTCTACTGGAGGTGGGTTTGCTACTTTCTTTTCTTCCTGTTAGCTATTGAACCTGTTTCATTGAATATGACATCTCTGCTATGGAATACTCTAGATTTTCTGGTATCATAGAGTCTGTACCCCTTTACGCCAATACCATAGCCAAGAAATATGCATTTCGTTGCTTTGGAATCCATTTTAAATCTTTCATCCTTTGGTACGTGGACAAAAGCATTACATCCAAAAATGCGCAAATGTTTCACATCAGGTCTGTGACCCTTCAATACTTCATATGGCGTTATACCCTGTACAGCAGTTGTTGGGTTCCGGTTTTGAATATATGAAGCCGTGGATAAAGTCTCTACCCAAAATTTCTTAGGCAGCTTCGAATCTGATAACATTGCCTGCACTGTTTCCACTAAAGTTCGATTCAATTTCGGCTACTCCATTTTGCTCTGGAGTTTTGGAAACAGTATATTCATGTCGAATACCCTCCCTTTTCAAATAATCTTCAAATTCTCTTGAAGTGTATTCTCCACCATTGTCAGTGCGTAGGGTTTTTATATTATGCCCAGTTAATTTCTCCACCATGGCTTTCCATTCCAGGAACATTTTAAAGGCACCTCTCTTGTGTTTGAGCACGTATATCCAAACAAATCTTGATTTATCATCAATAAATGTTATGAAATATTCCGCGCCACCAAGCGATTTTGCCTCTATCCTTCCACAAACATCGCTATGCACAATTCCTAGGAGTTGAGTGGCTCGCTTTCCACCAGATTTTAGAAATGAGGAACGATGGAAAACCATCCACGAAATGTTCATAAAAGTTTATATCCTTGGTTACATCATAGCCAAGGCCAATTACAAGCTGGTCCACAAAAGTACAATACAAGGAGAGTTGCCTAACTCTTTACTTCTTTGGTCAAAGTTGCCTCCTTTAGTATCTGAGTTCGAGACTTTGACTTGTTACGAGATTAATGACTGCAAGTGGGAGAGTGGAAGGAAGGAGGGTGACTTTCAAAATGGAGGAATAAGCACATTTTCGTCCATTTCAGTTATCATACTTGGACTACTAACCCTTTCATGTATTACCCTTGAATTGTCTTAATGTGTTTGTCTTCATAATAAATGTGCAACCACTAAGTGATTATCTTATTCTTTCCTAAATTTTCTATGGCTATTTGCTTGCACTATGTGCTGCACTCATACTCATATGAAGGTTGGACACCCTGCGTGAAGATATTTTATGCTATATCGATGCTAACGCAGCCCACTATATAACAGTAACTATATACACTGAGCAGAGTATGAACCTCGAAAAGCGAATATGACATTACATTGCTGTTTTTAAAGATTATATTACTTACGTTAATATCTTTAAGAACAAGTCCTTCCAAACCTTCTCGGAAAACTTTGGTCATCAAAACTTGAAGATCTTCTTTTTTCTGAAAATAAAATGTTTTTAACATATATTTAATAATAAGCATCCATTTGTAGATTTACTATTTGAGAATGTTAACTCTTGTACAGATTTCAGATGTTAGGATTTGCATAAATTTAACAATATGCAATTTAAACCGTAGCTTACAACTATACATCAAATATCTGTATATCTTCTTGCTTTGGAATACATTGCTAACTGGTGTTCAAAAAGATTGCGTGTCACGAAATGAAATTTGGAAAACAAGATGACTTTTCTCTCATTCATGTTATGTTTGATATCACAACTAAATTAATGAGAAATTTGTCAAATTGAGAAATAAATTGTTAAAACATTCCTGATAAAGAGACGTATGTTAGACTGCTTTTTGATCATCAGTTTTTGATTAGCATAAGAGATTCAAGAAAAGCAAGGAGCCAGTGAGAGATGATGAGAGGTGTGAAAGGAGTAAGGAAGTCAGAACACCAGAGTTGATTGGTCAAATAAAGAACTTCTACAGAATGTGCTTTGATAAATTTACTGCACTTTACATCAAATCATTAATCATTCACGATGTTTAGAGATGATTTTCTACTTTAATTTTTATTTCTTTTATTGGATTGTTTTTTTTCCTGTTGTTTCCTCAACTGTATAAACATGCAAAAATTTAAATGTAATACGAACAAACAAATTGCTGCTCAACTTCCCTCTTTAGACTGCCCCTTTATAAATCTAGCTGCTATCACATTAGTATCTTATGCTTCAGTAGCAATAAGCTTTTTTGGGATGAATAAAAATTTAAACAAAAAACTAAATCTATTATGTCAACCTTTAATGTGGACCCCTTCTACCGGCTCTCCTTTTCTAACATTAGTGATCTGTATTTCAATCTTCCAGTGACTGAAATCTATTTATGCGAGACCAACTCCGATATGCCGTTTCAATTTATATCAAATGTTTCATGTTATTTGAAATGTTATTTGACCCCTAACAACAAGATTAAAGATCCCCATGAACATGAAATTTTACTTTCATCAAAAACGGTTTTTCATGAAGTAAGAATATCTAAAATAAGGATCCTGAATAGTCTTTTATGCCTTCCCGTGTTGCTTATGTTTACAAGACCTCTTTCATCTTTACAATCTCAATGTATCTTAAATGATGGAGTTACAGTCAATGAGCAAATCTTTGAAAGAAGTGACAAGATCCTGCCTGTTCATCCTTTTGCTAACATTTACATTTATGATGTCTTTAATGTTCACAATGTTTAGTTTTTTTCAAAAAGACTGATGCTGAAGATTTTCCCCTTGATTATGAGTTGTTAACAAACCTACTCACATACTTGACACAGACAAACATTTTGCAAAGTTTTATTTTAATTTTTCCTGACAACTTGCCTGAACATTACACATATACTGTTCATTTCTCCTTTAAGATCTTCTGACTACTCAGTTGTCTCCATTAAGATCATATCTAAGTTGATGGAAACTTCTGAGATCCTTTTTCATTGATTCTCAAGGACTGATTAATATAGCTGTAGATCTTTCAGCTTTAATCTTTCTCTGCATTCCATTTTCAAAAAGAAAGTGTCTTGTGAGACCTCCAATATATTGAATTGGTTAAGTGTTAGCATTGAAAGTTTTATACCTTCTAAAAACTTCTAACAAAGCCCAAACAGTCAGTCCTGGTACATTGCTGCCATTATTCATAGAAACTACTATTTCAATTACTTTCAACAGAATAGATGCCTAAAATCACAAACCTTTAAAACTATTACAACCAGAGGTGATTTTTTAATATCAGATAAAGCCAATCTTTTAGTAAAGGACTTTGTTTTAAATTTCACCTTTTGCAATCAAGGTCACCTACTTCTATGACTGAGAACACAAAGTGATATTTATAAATCTGTCGAAACTAATGAAGAATCTCAATGTCCTCAAAACTTACTGATCCTGTTTGACAGCATTCCATTCATTGTAATGAATAATCTGCTGTCATCCATCCATAATAAACTAATTAATTGCTCCTTAAACGAGACATGCTTTCAATCCCTTTGGAAAAATTTATCAGGTTGATCAATATTTAAAAATACAAATGATCAGTCTTCTGCATCTCAGTACATACTGATTAGTTTCTGCTGCATCATGAATGAGAATCCATGATAAATTGAGAAGTTGTCAATCAGATTAACAAAGAAATCTATTTACTGACACACTAATATGGATTCTATCTTGCAAGATCGACTGATGACATACTGTCATAGGAGAACATATTCTCTCCTATGATTGGATTAAGAAATATATAAATATTTCTTATAATATATAAATATGTTTATTGATGTATTAATTAAAACATGAAGACGTTTCTAGAATGTCGTTATTCATAAAAATAAATGATAATCGGCGTCTATAAATATAAAAAGGCGTAGAACGCCTTTTTGTTCCTTTTTTGAGTCTCTAGAAGGTTCCAGGAAGTTCCTTTTAAAACTCATATAAAAGAAACACTATTGTTGGGTAAAGTCAGTTCTTGACATATTTTGGGATGCAAAAGAGGCAACCAACGTCCGAATTCCGGCTTCCACATAAGGCCGTAAAAACAAAAACCTCACTGAAGAACTGGCTGTCTGGATTCTGGTAAAGTTTTTATTTATTCTTTGAGTTTGTATACCGAAACACATATACATATAAAAATACACTAAACAAAACATTTCAAAACAATACATTAAGAATTACGATCTTTATGATCTAAGGGAGACAATTTATTAGCGAGTTGTCGCCCTTCAAACATGGTAATCTTTTCTTTTGTTTTTTCTTGTTAATTTATTTTTAAATAAATTTCTTTTTCGTTAAATCTTTTTCTTTTGTTTTAATTTTATTACATGTGGGTGCTGATAAATCCCTAGACCATACGAGCTATGATCGGCACACATATGTAATACATACTTATTTTAATATCATTTAGGGTCAGTGAATCTCTAAATGGCGACTTTGTTTCTAAGGCATTAACTCTTGATATATGAAAAGCTATTGATAGGGTCTGGGACAAAGTATTGCTTCACAAGCTATGGAATATTTGGCCATGTTTTCTCAACTACCAAATTCTTTTTTTCTAATAGATCTATAAAAGTAACTGTCAATTGGAAGAAGTCGATATCACTACCAGTGTGTCACGGATCTATTCTGATTTTCCAGATCTTCAGTAATAAGATATATATACAAACATATTGCCATATATACAAACAACACAACTGTCTATGGAGCACTTGGAAGACAAGTTGTAATAAACATCTTGTTGGTTCTGTCTTCTAATCTAGAGCGTATGGTGCAATTGGGGAAAAAGTTACTTTTTACGCGTCCATCTTATTAACCTTTATAATAAACTAGATAAGATGCAGTGCGATTAAGGAGCAATTCATAAAAACATTTGAATCTTCAAATAGTTCCGATGAATATGAATTTTTCAGAAAACTTTACAAATAGATGACAAATTTTATTCCTATCAATAATTATTTTCTATAAATTGGATTTGTCAATGAATTTTTAGTTATTTTCAAGGTAAATTAAGTCATTTTTTTTTCCAAAATATAAATGCTTTTGTTTTAAATTCAGAAGTTTAATAATTTAAAAAACAAAATGGTAATGGTTATAGTATGCAAATAAAAATATACACACCTGTTTGAAAATATTAAAAAGACAAACTTACTGTGATGTGCTGCATCTCAGAAAACATCACATGGTTTCTGATTTCAGTCATATTTTCATGTAAAATTTTCCTCCTTTTCTGAATGCTCCTGGAAGGAGAAATGTTGCCTTCAAGGTGATATTATAATAGATCAGACCACCACCAACACAACAGTTTTTTGCTAATCAGAAAATCAATTAACATGGGAAAATATCAATAAAACAAACATTCAACATAATAAAAGCATTATATACATTTTAAAAAGCAAAACTTTGACACTCTCCAACCATTATATATTAACAATTTATCTTGATGATAAATATTTTTTGTTTTACAAATCAAACAATATTCAGGGTGAATCATTCAGTACAAAGGAACCACTACATAACAGTTGTTTTTAATTAAGAATTAAAAAGTTGAAATAAACAGTAAATAAATTCAAATCAAGTTTAAACTTACAAATACTATAAAAGCATTTTAAGCTGAAACTATTAGTCTAATGTCTGTCAGCAGATAGCAAACGCTAGTATAGGTAGAGAATTATTTGTATAAAGATTTAAAATGATTGCAACAAATTATAGTATTTACTGATTAGTTCTCACATGAAGCATTATCACTGACCGCTAATCTTTTCATTTTCTTTGGAAAATGACTTTCCATATTCTTATCTCAATTAGGTGTTGTGTTTCAACTGTCACTTACAATCTCCATTAATTTCTTCAGTAAGTTGATAATTTTCTCAGATATTATATACATCCCTAAGCATTCAATACCATACTTGAAGGATTGTTGTTGCTTGTTATTGTTAAGAGAATAGGATTTCTGTATAGAGTGCATGCAGATCATGGAAAGTTGTGTGGAAATATTGAAAAATTAAGTATGGCCGACCATTTATGGAGAAGGAAGGAAACCATCTACCCTTAAAAAATTATAGACAGAGAATTGATTTTCAATATTTTACAATGTTCTTATTTTATATATTTCACAATGTTGTAATTATTTTTCAATATTTGACAATATTCTAATTATTTTTCAATATTTGACAATGTTCTAATTGATTTTCAATATTTCACAATGTTTTAACTGATTTTTTAATGTTTGACAATGTTCTAATTAATTTTCAATATTTCACAATGTTCTAATTGATTTGCAATATTTCACAATGTTTAAAAAGTAAATTAAAAGCTCTATATTGAAAAGAAAAATATATTCTATTTTACTGAATAGTTGTAATTGGATGAAGATTAAATTTCATCAGAATAAAAGAATTCAGATACTTACAGTTCCATAATGTTTTTTCCATTAATATGTAAACAGTCAAATATAAATAAGCAAACATTGGCATCTTTAAAAGCTGCTTTCTAAAAGTTAAAAAGAAATATTGATTTTACCGAGATGAAAGGTTTTATAAACAAGTAAATGTATCAGAAAACATTTTATTTCCATTTTTACTACATTGTATTATGTTTAATATAAGGAAATAAACAAGATTAAAATGGATAGAAAAAATATGAGATTTGGATTAAATTAAGTAAAAAAGTAACAGCACAAATCCATACAAAACTAAGCGAAATATCAATTTTAGAACACAGTCTCCTAAAAAATTATAATACTAGAAGTACTCATCTTGTTCATCATTAAGTTTGAAACATTTATGTTCATCATTCAGA